>NW_027040890.1:2337500-2913456 GCF_037179485.1 Ochlerotatus camptorhynchus
GTTCTCGAAAGACTTCTGCATGACAAGTTCTATCCAACTGTGCAATCTATAATCTCAGGGTTCCAGTATGGATTCATGAAAATGCGCTCGACGATCTCCAAATTGATGCCCTACACCAACACTCTTATTGGAAGCATAGAAAAGCGTCAGCAAGTAGACGCCTTTTACAGTGACTTCTCTAAAGCTTTCGACAAAGTCTCTCATGACCTCGCTATCTCAAAGCTGAGCCGCCTTGGTGTTCCACCGTGGGTCGTTCGCTGGTTGAAATCATATTTATCCTCTAGGAAGGCCTTCGTTAAGGTTCATGATGCCTGATCCGATGTGAAGTATATATACCTCGGGAGTTCCACAAGGAGCCACTTAGGACCTCTTTTGTTTTCCTTAATTTGTTTTCCGTCGATCTTGTTTTCCGTGCTGAGCACCAATGCTCCCGACGCCAGGGAGGCAGCTACCTCACCTGGACCCTACCTATCCACCCATCAAACTCATGAACCGGGGACCAACGGCTTTACTTCCCTTTCGAAGGAAGGCGTGATCAGAGATGTTATGCCTCAGCACATCCCGGCGGCGCGGACTGGGATTGAACCCAGGCCTGCTGGGGTGAGAGGTAATCACGCTTACCACTACACCACCGGTGCCGCTTACCTTAGGACCTCTTATTTTCGTTTTATTTACAGCGACGCGTGACCACTTAAGTTCCTGTAAGATGTTATATGCTGATAATTTGAAAGTCTACCGTGTGATCAAATCTAGCCTAGATTTTTGTGCTCTACAAACTGACATCGAGCGGAATACAAGCAAACACTGGCAAATGCAAAGTCATTATCTTCACCCGTAGTCACTCGCCGATCAGATTTGATTATTCGATGAATCAATTGCCGCTTGAACGAGTTGATTCTATTAAAGATTTTGGACTTATCTTGCAAGAAAACTTAGATTCAACGAGCTCATCTCCATGCTTGGCATACACGGTTTTGCTCACTAACTGCTCATTTGCTAATAACTTTGCACAGAGTTGACGAAACATAGTTCTGTTTGAAGCACTCGATAGAATAGCGTTTAAGCTTTCTATAGGTGTGCAAAAAAAGGAGATTTGAATTCTATTAATAAACTGTATTTTATTTTTCGTTGCAAAAATGAAGTGAGAAATTCTCGCTGCATATCTCGAACTTTAAGTGTAAACATGCATTGGTGTTGATTCAAATGATAAGATTTATCTACCTATCAATTACTTTAAAGAAAACTAAATTTCAACAATTGAGTGTTAATTTATTAACAAATGAGCAGTTGATGTGTACAACTGTGCATGCTGTACAACTGTGCATGATCATCCCTATTGCAATTGCATAGGGTCAATTCCTTGCTTGGATTCATGCGTTGCAACACTGCGCAATTCGATGATGTGGACGCTTTCAAAACATTGTACTGCTCCTTGGTTAGTAGCGTTCTTCAATATGGAATACAAATCTGGGCTCCATAAATATCATGATGTGCACGTATCGCGCATCGAAATAATCCAGAAACGTTTTGTCAGATTCGCCTTACGACAGCTTCCATGGACCAATCCCGATAACCTACCATCATACGAACACAGATGTGCGCTTATTGGACTGCAAACACTATCGAGTCACCAAATCTTCCTGCAGAGACTATTTATTTTGGACATGATTAGCAATCATATTGACTGCATTAGTGTGCTCCGCTATACGTACCTCTTGTGGACTCCTGGACTTTTGATTTTATTATAGTAAACTAGTTCTTAAGACTAGAATTAAGTCCCTGTGCGCCTCCAATGCCAAAGACGGAGATTATAAATAAAATAGAAACCCATTAAATCTTGTTAAACCTACCCTACATTTTCATATTCTTGGCATAATTCTATGGAAAATCATTCAATTGTTAGATCCCTGAAAGTTCTTTCAAATTTCAAGGCCTCGAAATGTTTTCATGAGCGTAATCTAGGATCTTGAATTGGTCAAGTGCCTACATTTTGAATATTCTCTCAGACCCAGATTGATTTGTTCTAAAATAGTCTAAGACTCTAAACATAATGGCTGACTAAAAGTAAATTGATACGCACAATTTTTTTGTAAATCTGTAATTCGTGATTCAATAAGTTCAAGAAGTTCATTAATGGTTGCTTTACAGTACTTTTATGAAAACTTCAAAGTTACAGCATTAGATCGTTACATTTCTCCAGTTCGAACGAAATCTCGAACCTTCTTCTTTATGGAGCCCATCAGCGCCCGTGGAAACGGACACGGAATCAGCGCATTCCTTCCATTTTGACTTTTGACATTTCACATTTTGACTACCTCGCCGTTTCGTCGAAGTCGCTGCTTCGAAATTGCCCAGTATCTTTCGATTTTCAGGCATTCTTCGATGTAAACTTGGGATTTCATCGTCGAGGATGTGACGAATGGTTCCGTTTTCAGGCCACAACTGCAAATCGCTTGTCAAATCATGGCATTCTTCACGAACCTGTCGGCAAACACGAACTTGAATATTCCCAACATATCCTCAAGTTCAGTCACGATGTAAAACTTTTGATCGGGAAGTTGTTTAAAATCGAGTTTGACGTATGTTTCGTCATCTATCAAAGTGCAGCCCTTGTGTTTCGTCAAAACACGGTCATGTGCCGGTTTGGATGTTTACTGGCTTTGTACGACTGGAAAGGATGTTTCGCACCGTTTGAAAGTTGGCGTTGTACCTTCTGGCCACATCTCGGATCAAAAGACCGGGGTTGGCTTTAACGCACCTCAACACCTTGCTGCGCAGCTGACGATCCCTGGTTCCAGTTTTTCATATGTCCACTGATTCCTTTCCACACACAGGGTCTCCTTGTAGGTTTTGAGCACTCGAAAAACTGTTGTTTTCGGCATCTTCAGCACTTTACCCAGCTTGGATTCGGACCACTCCAGATTTTCCAGGTGTTTGTGCACAATATTTTTTCTTCTTTCGAGTTCCATTTTACGTTATTTCTGAACGCGATCGACTACTTTGATCAAACTTGCACCAGTTGTTCTCTATAGAAGTGTAAACAAACCACTGTCAAAGATTTTCGATTCCCAGCACTAGAGGCGTGCTAGCGGCACGTGAGGGGCACACCAATTAACTTTTAGTCAGCCTCGTCGAAACCTATCTTGGAAATTTGCTTTAATCCCAAATTTACAGAATACTTTCGTTTCTTAATGAATATGAGCAACTGGGAAATGTTTGAGGTTTGTACCGGGAAAACCGGCAAAAGACCAGCAATTTCAAAATGAAAATTCACTGGCCACCCTAAGTATTTTTTAGGTAGGCCTGCTTTTTGTAAATCACAGCTGTTTTTGGTAGCATTTCTCAATATTATGAAATGAATCCAACTTCCTCAATTTAGAATATAGAATGGAGTGCCTTCTAGGCGGTGGGAATAAAAACAAAGTAAACATAAACCGTCAAAAGTTGGTCCCTTTTTAATCTTTGTAAATCGGTAGGAAATATGTGCATGGCGCTAGAGATTTTGGCCACGCTACGAGCATCACTGCCCCAATGTTCTTCTGTAATCAATGTGAGAGTCTTTATTTTTATTTTCATGTTATCAACTTGTATGATTTATTGCTCCATGTTTTCAAAGCTTTAGTATTCGATACAAATACAAAATTAACTAACGATTAATTTCTTGTAACATATTATTAAGAAGGATGCGATGTCTCTGAGCCGAGGGTCCCTTCGAAATTTGGGACCCTGGCTTTGGCCCACCATCGCCCTACCATTAATACCACTGGGTAACCCTAAAATGCTTCGTCATTAATGCATCAGGTTGGGTTAGGCTATCTTTATTAACGATACTTTCAGCAATAGGCTGGTTCATCTCATGACGAATATTGGTGACTCCTGAAGGGAGTCCCCCGTAAAAAAAAATTCAATAGAAATACAATGATTTTCATTGTCATTGTAACCATGATATTTGCTGTCAAAACATTGGACATTTTTTACCATTACCATAAAATCACAACGAAATTCATGGTTCACAACAATGAAAATCATGGTATTTGAGAAATTTACAAAAAACAATATAAAAAAGTGATTTTTCCCGAACAAATTTGATCTCTTCTTCTTTCCTTTATTTAACGTCGGCCTCTGTTCCGCAATCTAGTGCCAATCACCGACGGACATCGATTGCCATCCATTGACGGCAATCGAATGTGCAAGGAAGGCAGCTTCCACACCTGCGTAGGATATCGCACCCATTCAAACACACATATGGGCCGGGACCAACGGCTTTACTTCCCTTCCGAAGGAAGACGTGACCAGATAACTTTATGCCTCAGAAAAATCCCATCGACCTCGGCTAAGATTGAACCCAGACGCATTGGGGTGAGAAAGCAGTCACGCTTACCACTACACCACCGGCGCCGGCCAAATTTGATCTCATCACACTAATTTTCGTTGTTTGAGCATTGTATCGTTAAAAATCGAAATCTATTTTTTCTCCCGTACAATAATCTAACAATAATTTTTAATGCTCTCAAAATTCGACAGTAAAAATCATTTTAATTTCGTTGTTTAATTATAATTTTTTTTCCGGCCCCCTAGTGACAGAGTTTGAAATGGCTGTGGGGAGCCAGAAGGGACCCCTAGTTATAAAGAGTGGATAGTCCGGAAAGGACCTACCTAGTAACAGAGTATTTGTTTATCAGAGTTGGCTGTCGAGGTGCTGTCGTAGTTAGTAGATGTTTCTGGTTCGGAGCATTTGGTCGGCAAATTGTCATGGTGGTGTATTTAGAGTTCGTTATAGAAGTTGGTCCTGGTTCGATGCAGTGGGTCGGGTATGGTTGGTTCTAGTCAGTGTGGTAGGTCAGAGGGCGTCCTTGATGAAGCATATAACGGCTGCCTCGGTTGTAACCCTTCGCCAGTGTGTTTCTAATGTTGGTCGGGATCCCATAAAGCTCCCTAAATCCCTGGAATCCCATATTATGAATCGTCCGAGTATGTCCTTAACGGAGGCGAGAAAGATTCAGTTGGTCCTGATGGTTTGGGGAATCCTGCCACTTGGTGGTTTCCCCTTTTATTTTGCGGAGAAACGGTTCCCTTTTGCTAGCCCACTCCTGGGCCCAAGTGTTCCAAAGTTTGAACTTCACCAAAACCTTAATATGAGGTCCAGGAACGATTTTAGTAGCGAGTTTACTGTTGCTGTTTATTAATTTATTTGATAAGGTTGGGGGGCGACCCGGCATAGTGGTTAACATCCATACCTCTCACGCCAAAGTCACGAGTTCAAATCTCACACCCGGACAAGTCACGAATGACCCAAGAGTTTAACACTGACTATGATCAAAAAAAAAATTTGATAACCCAAGTAACATTGGAAGTTTTATAGTGGTTTTAAAGCATGCTATAATTCTAAATCATGGTCTACAGAACCCTTATAAAACCAAAATTGTTACTTGGGAAGGCTCTATCGAATTAACTTTACAGAGCCGAGGATTCTTGTTAACTATACAAATGATCGTAAAACTATAGTCAAAAGGAACAACACACTAAACACTTTATCTTCCGCTATCCAATAAGCCTCCTCCATCAGAACGGAAGCCACTTTCATTGATTTCATTGTATGGCAGTACAGTCAAATTTCACTCGTTGGGCTATTTTTAAATTATGCTCCCGTTAGTTGGGCTGTAGCCAACCTAAATCGAATTCAAACGTCATTTCTGACAGTGCTGATTCATTTTCGAGGGGCTCATGTATGAACAATTTGGATAGTTGCTAAAGGATATTGATGATAATAAACAATCGGTGTATCCCTCAACCAATTTTCAGCTTGAAAGCTCAGCCCAACTAACGAAAGCCTTTCACTAAGTGGGCTACGGGTTTAGTCCAATGAGCGAAAGTTGACTGTATCGCTTCCATTGCAGCAATGGACGCAAAACGTGGTTATCATGAAATGGTTGCTTTCCAAAGTCGACGACGCATCGACCGAAACAACTGCTGATGAAGAACAATGAGTAGGTCCACACAATGGTTGCTGGCGAGTAAACAGCCGATCGCGTGACACACATCGAGAGTGGTCTGCCTGTGTCGACAAGTGAACACTGCGAGTTTACTGTTGATCAGCGTTGCCAGGTCATTTTCAGAAAAATCTACCAGGTAAAACATAAAATTTGGAAAAATCTGGAATGCTCCAGAAATACCTCTTTTTAACATAATGCTATTGAAATCAAAGTGATGTGCCAATCTCCCGTAAAAATAGGTCAGTATGATCATCTGGAATTTATTTAAAGTAATAGAATGGTTATAAATTACATTTTAAATAAACTATATGATGCAAATAACTTGTTAGCATTGCAAAAATCATCCAAAAGTAGAAAAAAAAATTGACACGGTGTGCCCAAAAAGTTCAAATATCCATTACGCAAAATTTTAAAAATTGAGTTAAATGCAGGTAAAAAACAGCGGAAAATATGGTTAGAATTGTTTTTTAAACTGTAACTTTTTTAAAAAGAATGAGAAGCAAAGAATCAAGGAAATTTGATGGGATGGATTTTTTGAACTAATAATCAATGTAGTTCTTACTATTTGATGCAGTACCAGAATTTAAAGATTTTATTAGTTCTAAATAATTCTAAGGTCTGAGGTTGATCAGATATACAGTTTAATTCTTGACATCATATAATACTCAACACCCAGCAGACCAGTAGGCAATTTTATTTTGATGCAAAATTCACCGGGCTGAAGTGGGATTCAAAGCCTAACATCGTGGAACTCACACACAGTTTACCTAAACTACGCGTAACTCCACTATTCGCATGACCATTATGCCAAAGAATAATTTTATTATATTACTAAAATAAAAGTCTGATAGCTTCATTTTTGAAGTCCCAGGATCTTGCAGTGATTTTGAATTTCGGAATTTATATATTTCCTGCGTCCCAGATCATGAATTTTTAGGTTAGTTATAATTTACTTGAAACTCTTCACAGGATATCTTCGCCATTTTTTTTGGTTCAATTTGAATCATCCTAGAATTCCATCATATTTCTTTTCTATATTCCCCTAAAATAATCTTGAATATATCCTAACTTTTCCAGTGTAATTCTACGAGTTCTTAGCATTACCTCTTGTAATCTCTTATAAATCACTCTCCATTTCCACAACTCTTTCAAATTGGTAATAATTCCCAGGAATTTGCTAAATTTTGTGTCCATTTTTCTCTATGAAATTCTTAAAATATTCTTAACAATTTCCTTGGTACATTCTTCAGAATGACCCTCACACTCTTCTCAGACTTATCCGATATTCCCTTTACACTGCTATGTAGGTAAAGTCAGAATTGTTTTGAAATCCTTTTCAGTATTACTTAAGTACTCAAGTACTTTGCCAAAATGATTTTGAAAGTTTCCCAGAAATTGCGCTTAAAATTTTATTAAAATTAATCTCCATAGAAACATTGGACAGAATTCCATTGAAATTATTCTCACCATTCGTATCAGCATACTCCTAAAGTTTCATCATAAGAATTTTCTATGATTTCTCTTCCGGATTGTATTTCCTTTATTGACAAAATCACCATGCAATTTTCAACAGAGTTGACAAGACAATTGACACCTTCTTCAACCAGAGGTTGCACAGACTGAATACTTAATACTAGAAAACGGACAACACACCACACCCATTAGACCAGTAGGGAAATTTTCAAGTTGCCAAAATTTGCACCGGCTGGAGTGGGAATCGAACCCTCACTCCGTGGCACTCACAATACGCCTAAATGATGGGTGATGCCGCACGACCCCGAAACCCACAAAGATGGATGTAATTCTACTCAGAATTAGTTTGAAATACTCGTTTGATTTCACAAAGAATTCGCCTCACACTTAACTGTGAACTATTTTCAGAATTACTTTAAAATTCCAATAATGTCCTACGTTGATGTGCTTTAAAAATTGAAGTATCAAGTTTGGCTTTTTTTATTTTTTTTAGATGGTTAATCAATGGCAGTGATATTTTTAATGCGACATGATTAAAAAATTTGGGAAAATCTGGAACATATTTAAAAAAAATCTGGAAATATACGTGGTCTGCCTGTGTACCTGGCAAGACGACTAAAAATCTGGAAAATCCAGCTAAATCTGGAATACTGGCAACGCTGCTGTTGATGATGACTTTTGCTACCCTATGGATAATGTTCCTGTTGTTAGTACGATGAGGACTGGAAAGTGTCCACAGCAAGCTAAGCCTTGTGTGGCAGCTACTCCGTACTTTGTTAAAATTAGGAGTGAAGTTTAACGTCCGGTCAAAGAGCACCCTTCTTCCGGAAAGGTATTGTGTTACCATCACCCTTGATGACTAATTGTAATAGACAGTGTGAGGCTCGGCAGATGTGAGAAACCACGTTTTTGTCGGCTGAGAGCACGAATCCCACCTGAGACACCCATCTTTGTGTGGCCGATACAGCTGCCTGAAGTTTCCTAAGTAGGGCCTTGAGAGTGCGACCGATTGCCAAGAGATTTACGTCTTCTGCATAAACGAAAATATAAATCTTCTTTGGAAAAGGAGCCTCAAAGATCCCGCTCATAGAAATCAGGGAATTAGTGATCGCAATGACGGAACCCTGTGGCACTCCCGTCTCTTCCACTCGAATTGAGGAGCGGTGATTCCCGATTAGGACCTGGAAGGTCCGGCAGCAGAGAAAATTTCTAATGAAATGTAGAATATGGCCACTCAGCTCCCAATCGCCGAACTGCTGGATAACCCAGGGTATCCAAGCACTATTGTACGTTTTTGCTAGATTCAGAGACGCGACTTCGATGCGGAAATTGTTTTCCAACGCTTCCTGGAGAACCTCTCCCAGGGCTGAATGCGTGCTTCCGGTGGTCTTGGTAGTTGTTATCATCCAAAAATTGCATTAACCGACGATTAACCATCCACGCCAAGATTTTACAAGAACAACAAGTCAACGAAATTCGCCGTAAGTCTTTGGGTGTGGAGAACGTCTCACCATGTTTGGGTATGGGGACCACCAAGCTGTGGGTTCACTCCGTATGCTCAACATCGCAAGTTTGGTTTCAGGCGGTAAGTGTCTGAGCATAGGGTACCCGATTTCGTTCCCAACACATCGGCTGATTAATGCATCAACCCTTACCATATTTGGCAAGCTTTAAAGGGTGTCCCACATCAAATTGCATCACGGAACAAACGCTGTATAAAATTACCTAGTTGACCGATCGTTTTCAAACTTTCAGACAATAAAAAATAACCCATTAGTAATCTTTTGGCATATTTATTTCATTCAACTTCAATACCATAACTTACTTACTTACTTAAGGGTCCTGTGCACCACCAGCGGTGCAAAGGGCGAATGTGAAAGACTTCCATCCTGGGTGGCTGCTCGCTTTTGCCTTGACCTGGGCCCAGGTCAGATTCCTATCGACTTGCTTAATTTCCTTATTGAGGCTCCGCCACCATGAGCCCCTGGGTCTGTCTCTGCTGCGATATCCTGCCGGATTCCAATCCAGCGCTTGCTTGCAGATTTCGTTTCCGCTCCGTCGAAGTGTGTGGCCGACCCACCTCCACTTTCGCTCTCGAATTTCTGTTGCTGTCGGCTTCTGATGACATCGACGATGGAGCTCGTCATTCGAGATCCAGTTGTGAGGCCACCAGGCACGAATTATATACCGCAGGCATCCGTTGATGAAGACCTGCAGCTTTTGAGTGTTCTCCGCTGATACACACCACGTATCGCTGGCGTATAACAACACAGATTTCACGTTTGAGTTGAAAATTCGGATTTTGGTGCGTTGACTTATCTGGCCCTAGCCTTCTTGATTCGTGCACCTATGTCGCTCTTGGTCCCGCCGTCCGACGCTATTTGGCTGCCAAGATATTGGAAACTTTCGACCTTCTCCACTGCTTGTCCCGCTACCGTAAAGTTGGAAGGTTTGCCCGTGTTGATATCCAACGATTTGGTCTTGTTGACGTTGATGGTGAGACCCGCCGCAGAGGAGCGTTCGACTAGGTCATTGAGCTTACTCTGCATATCAGAGCGCCGTTGTGCTAGTAGAGCAACATCATCAGCCAAATCGAAGTCGTTGAGATGCTCCGTGGTGATAGGCTGCCAAAGCAGCCCACGGTTCGGTACACGGTCAATTGCACCTACCATGATCTCGTCGATTACGATGAGAAACAGCAGCGGTGATAGTATACATCCTTGTCTCACACCAGCGAATACCCGGATAGGGTCGGACAAGGCTCCGTTATGCAGAACTCTGCACGTGAAAGCCTCATACTGCGCTTCGATGAGGTTGACGATTTTATCCGGGACTCCCTTGCGTCTCAGGGCGCCCCACAGATTCTCGTGATTGAGACGGTCGAAAGCTGCCTGCTGCCGTCGGAGAGTCGCGTCCATCTTCTCCTGTATCCGATTCAGGATAACTTTGCACAGAACTTTGAGAACAATACACACATGATGCCTCGCCAATTGTCGCACACAGTCAGATCCCCCTTCTTTGGGACCTTCACTAAGATGCCCTGCATCCAGTCGGCCGGAAAAGTCGCGGTGTCCCAGATATTACAGAATAGTTGATGCAACATTTGTGCGGATAGCATGGGGTCAGCTTTGAGCATCTCTGCTGATATGCGATCGACCCCTGGAGCCTTGTTGGATTTCATGCTTCAGATAGCTGCTTCAATCTCCTGCAGTGATGGGGCCTCGGAATTGACGCGAGTGATGCGCCGCACCCTAGGCGGATCATGCCGAGATGTTGATGGCTGGTTGGCCGTCGAAACTTGAAGAAGTTGTTCGAAGTGCTCAAACCAGCGTTTCAGCTGGTCAGTGGGGTCGGTAAGCAATTGTCCAGTCGTGTCCTTCACTGGCATCCTCGGGTTCATCCTTGCTCCACTCAGGCGTCGTGAGATATCGTAGAGGAGGCGTATATCGCCAGTGTTTGCGGCCCTCTTCCCTTCGTCGGCCAGGGAGTTCACCCACGCTCGCTTGTCCCGTCTGCAAGAGCGCTTGACTTCCTTCTCTAGAGCCGAGTACCGTTGAGGGGTTTGGTTCTTGGCTCCTCTGGTTCTCGCCCGCTCTATCGCGGCTTTTGCTTCACTACGCTCCTCAATCTTCCGCCAAGTTTCATCTGTGATCTACTCTTTCCTCTGGGTGCGCAGCTCACTCAAGTTGTTCTCGCTTGTTTTTATAAAGGCATTCTTGATGGCCGTCCATTGTTCTTCTACGCTGCCACCTTCTGGAACGTCCGCAGCTCGAGTCTTCAACAAAAGACCTTTTTACCGCTGGATCTTCAAGTCGGCGTGTGTTGAACCGCCGCCCGAGTCTCTCCTCCCGTCGCTGGATCCGCGCCATGCGTAGGCGGATTTCACCGATTAGAAGGTGATGGTCAGACGCGATGTCGGCGCTGCGTTTATTCCGGACATCAAGAAAGCTGATTTTCGGTATGTCCATCACGGGAAACCCACGTGACTTTGTGCACTGGCCGATGGGGAAGAGCGAGCCCCCGATCACCATGTCATTATTGCCACAAAATTCTGCAAACAGCTCACCGTTCTCGCTCATTTCGCCGAGACCATGGCGTCCCATGACACGCTCATAGTCCGTGTTGTCGGACCCGATCTTCACATTGAAGTCGCCAGTGTAGATCTTGATGTCACCCTTTGGAACCTTATCCACGACGGCATTCAGTTGACTGTAAAAATTCTCCTTGTCCTGTAGCTCGGCAGCATCGGTTGGCACATAACATTGGATTATGGTAAGGTTACGAACCCGTGTTCTAAATCTGGCAACGATTATCCTCTCATTAACAGGCTCCCACTTGATGAGCGCAGCACTTGCCTGGACGCTACCCAAGTAACAATCTAATGGCTTGGAAGATTTATTCTTATTTTATCATTGTTTTATCATAGCATCCCTTCCAGCCTGTGGTTGTATTACGGTTTTGTGTGCTTGTCATAAAATCAGGCCGTCATGCGTCAAGTCGTCTATAAAACTGTTTTATGACTACTAAATTAAAACTCAGACTTCATATTTTTAACGGTAGCTGTAAGGTGGTTCTGCATCACTACTTATAACTGAAGAATAAAACCAAATCAAAACATACAATTATGTTTTATGGTACACTTTTTATGACCGATATAAAACTTGAAGCAGTCTTAGACCTTCATTAAAGCTTCATTACAACTATCATCTTTATCAGAGGCCTAAGATTCACAGATAAGAAATATACTGCTACAACAAAAAATACTCTGAAATTTTTTGTCATTATAAAAAACAAATCTATTCAGATATATGAAATGAAAACCCCTTCAGTGCTTCTGAACACGATGAAGATGAGACGATCGACAATATGAAACTCCTGGAGGAACTACAGTTATACGATCCCTACATAAGGCACAGTGCGGTGAAGGAGCTCTTAAAAATATTGAACAAGCGGCTTTCCGATACACTTCCGAAAGATCCACGAACCCTTCCTAAAGCAACGCCGACAGTTTCACTAAATCCGTTTGGAGATGGCCAGTATTGACATCACGGCTTTAAACCTTTTATTGAAAAAGCTTTTAGTGGATCCAATAAGCATTTCTTACATCTTGATTACAAGCGAAAATAGGAGGATCGCTTGGAATGTTGACTTTTTGACAGGTGGTCATGGTTTTTGTTTTGTTTTGATTCGCTGTACCGAATAAAACCAGCAAGCTAGTTATATAGCTTAAATATAACTTAACGCTCTCAATTTGGACTACGGACTACCATTAGGTTTATGTTATGCTATAGAATTCCAATCTAGGAGAATATGTTATATTGAGGTATTTTTAAGGAGTAGCAAGTTATAACGAAAAAAAATGTCGCCGTATGAACAAGTTTCACACAGTATGAATAATTACGCTTTAATTGATAGGCAATAAAACACTTTCATACATCTATGTATACTTAAATAATTTGTGCCTGGTTATTGCTCAACAGTAGTAACAGTTTTGTACTAAATAGATAATCTTTGAATGACTCTTTAATGCATGGTGCTAATGCAGACAAAGCGGTGCCGGTGGTGTAGTGGTAAGCGTGATTACCTCTCACCCCAGCAGGCCTGGGTTCAATCCCAGTCGGCGCCGCCGGGATATTCTGAGGCATAACATCTCTGATCACGGGAAGTAAAGCCGTTGGTCCCCGGTTCATGAGTTGATGGGTCGATAGGTAGGGTCCAGGTGTGGGAGCTGCCTTCCTGGCGTCGGTAGCATTGGTGCTCAGCACGGAAAACAAGATCGACGGAAAACAAATCAAGGAAAAAAAATGCAGACAAATTAAAAATATCCCTATATTTTAGTATTCATATGGCGCACTAAATTTATGCTCCTATTTGGTATAATAATCACCATAAATATTGCACGGCATGCTGTGAAGCATACACAGATTGGTTTAAAAGTATAATAAAGTCGTCTTATTTTCAATGTACAATAATATCAGCCATTATAACCAACTGACAAGGATCATGATTTCACATCAAACACCGAAAGAATAAAACCACAATAAAATATTTCTCAATATTAACTATCATCCAAAAACCCCAACTTAAAACCTTCAAAGTTGTCAAAATGTTTTGCGTATCATGTTTTATCAACTTCTTCAGGAGCGATTTATGCGGTTGTAATATAGTTTTATGGTAGTCATTAGAAGGCTATTTAAACTTTCTGACCTGGGGGAGGTTTTATGTTTTCATTTTTAACAATCACGTCTAGAGTGTGATAAAACTGACATAAATCCTATGCTCCTAAAGTAGTTCGCATATCAAGTTTTAATGACTTTTCACCTCGAATACCAGAGTATAGTAGTACCTGTCCCGACGGCAGTTTGTGTTCTCCAAAATTTGGCCAACGAACTTCACTCAGTCCCAGGATTTCTAGCTTCATGCGTCGCGCCACGTTGGCGAGTTGTGCCAGTTTACCCTGCTAGGCTAACGTCAATACATTCCATGATCCAATTCGTGTCCGTTGTTTTGCGCTAAAAGTCGTTGCCGTTCAATACCATAACCGTACGCTCAAACCTTACGCTTAACTCCACTCATTAGGTTCTGTACAACATCTGGCTGCAGCTTCTTCTGTATGGTAACCCAATTTTTTTTTCATGTCTTCCTCAGATTTGACCTCCTTGGGATGCTTCCGTAGTGCCTGCTTTATAATAGCCCAGTTTTTTTTTCGATGGGCCTTAGTTCCGGTGCGTGGGGAGGGGGCCTTGGATATGAAAGTGACCCCGTTGGCTTCGTACCACTCCAGGATAATATTAAAATAGTGGCGCGAAGCTAGATCCGGCTAGAAGATCGTAGGGCCCTCGTGTTGCTTCAACAGAGGAAGCAGATGCTTCTGTAGACACTCCTTGAGGTAGATCTCCCCTTTTACAGTCTCGGTAGTCACGAACGGCGCACTCCGTTTGCCACATGAGCAGATCGCTTGCCAAAACATGTATTTCTTGGCAAACTTTGAAAGTTTCTGCTTCTTTATTTCCTCCGGAACATCAAAATTCTGCTGGGCGGTGAAAACAGTAGCCCTGGAAGCTGTCGGAAGTCCGCCTTGACGTACGTGACAATGAGGTTTCAATAAGGTGTACAGTTCCCGGGCCCTTGACTTTCCCACCGTATTTTTCCGTTCGTCACGATTTGGAGCCTTAGCTCTCTGAACGAAAGACTTGGACAGATTCAACACTCTACCAAAAAGTCATGTAAATTTCCGTGCCCTGAGACCGACACATGCAAGCGGCCCAAATGACGTAAGAATCAGTTGAAAGAAACGAGAAAATAAATTCAATCGATCGTACTTTTCGCCGAGTTGCATATATTTCGGTTTGGGAACACTTAATTTTACATGACAAGTTTGTTTACGTCCCATAATTTACATCAAAGATGGATTACGTCTCGTGTAAAAATAGTTATTTGTAAGTGTGAACTTTTTGGTCACATCCCTGACCGAAGCATTGGGATTCCGCTTAAACGCATTCACGACACGCTTGTGATCCTGATCACTAATAGAACATCCATTCTGACCGCATTTCTCCTTCCGTTCGATGCTCAGAGTTTCGTAGTAACGTTTAATCACACGACTCACCGACTGCACGATTCCGAGTTGTATTCCGATGTCCCGATGAGAGAGTTGAGGATTTTCCAGGTGCTTGTGCAAAATCAATTCGCGACGTTGCTTTTCGGGTGTCGCCACTTTTTCTAACTCTCGAAAAACTGACAGCGATAAAAATACAGTGACAACAATACACTTTAAACTACTTCTACCCAAATTTTCAAGAAAAAATAACCAATAGGTAATTTTCTACAGCGTTTTTCCGTGATGCAATTTGATGTGGGACACCCTTGATTACATGCCATGTTCGTGTTTTGCGTTAAATAAAAGTTGTTGCCGTTTAAGCAATTCGTAATAATTCTCGGAGGCAACACTAGGTTGGCCTAAGGTCTCCTATTCACCGTTAAGGGGCTGTAATCTTCGATGTAGCTTCTGCTGAATTTAAAATTAGTTTACAAAATTTTGACCGTTTTGTAGCCCCAACAGTGATTTAGAGGTTTAAATATTTTCCAAATTATTGAATTGAAATTCTGTAAACATTTTCAAGCAAGCAGAACAATACCCCGTTGGCCATTAAACCTAGCGCTAAACTATCATTTTCACAGTCACCCAGTGATAACCATCAATTTGCAAGGGCAAAATCCTATCCGGATCCAACCCTATCTAACCACTATCACACACTCGGTTAGGGTACGTTTGCTATCACCACCCCCACCACCGACCGGGTCATGAATGGGGAGACCAGTTAATTCACGAGTAATTAACGGAACAAAACATCGACAAATGCTCCAAAGAAGCGAAAAACAAATGCACAACTCAGTGTTGTCGACTGCCAGAGAGGACACCCATCTGTGTGCATTCGATGATGATTATCTAAATGCATCACATGATTATGATATTTAGAAGGATGAGTAATTATTAATTACAAAACAAACTGCTCGCTTCGACTTCGACGTAAGTACCTATCAGTGGGCTCACTGACAGGTTGAGTTATTGTAGGTTGTGCATTTCATAAGGGTTTACCACCGAACAGCGATCGTCTCGACGACTTTCTGTGGGTGGTGGAGTGGAGTGGAGGTTGATGTGCATCATGGGACATGACTTGCAGTTATTATTAGCTACACTGCAACGAGCGGAGGAATTGCTAGTCGCGGTGGTAATTTATGGTTATGAACGATGGAAAAGCTGCATCTTTTGTTCACCGTGGAAGTGTCGAGACCTACTGATTATCTTTTTTTCGGTTCAGTTACGCAATCTAAGTGGGTGAATTAGAATAGGAAAACAAGCGTGTTAACATGATAGCGATTATGGAGTTTGTTTCGGTATAAGAAAAAAAAAGCGCAATCGTGAATGTATCAGGAACGAGGCCTTGAGTCTACAGACTCGATCCTTCTTCAATTTCCAACACCGTCATCCCGCGCCACTAATGTCCGTTTAATGTAGCCGAATGAAAAGAAACCCACTTGGCGCCACTTGTTCGCCTCGACTCATCCTCGTTTTCTCCCATTTCTAACCACCCGAAACTCGAGCACATGACTCTTTTCTTAGGACCCGAGAAATTATTGGATCAACAAACACTATATCGAAAAGTCATTATCACGCTTTTAAATACACAACCGGGGCTGGCAGGCGGCAATCGAGGCCAGTCAGCACCCTTAATGGGCTTGATCTCTCCGTCTCTATCTCTCCCACTCTCGGTTGGTCGATGGTGGTGGTGGTGGTTGTGCATAGGGTGCGCATTAGTTCTGGCTGCTTGAGGAGAGATGCCCGAACTGCGATTAATCCGGACGGGACGCCATCGATTCGGTTCTTCTGCTGCTTTCAATCAATTGTTGTACGGCACAAAAATAGAGAACCATTGGACATGGTTCATTTCTCTCCGCGGGCATAGAGATTGAAGGATGCTTTGCCCTATCTCACTCACTGGTTTGTTGAAGGTTTATTATTAGTTTATTGATTTCTTTCGGAGTCGGCAGCCGAAGCCGACTTCTTTGGGTCGCAAAAGAAGCGAAGCTGATTATATAGTGATGAAATGAGATTGGAAATCAATTTGCCACTTGCTTCAGCGTACTCATTACCGGGACCGTTTACTTTTCAGCGAACCGTGTGAACATTTTGACCTGGTTCAAATTGCCCGCTATTAGAGTCGTTGTTTTTTCTTTTATGGCACTTGCGAGTTCACCGGCAGAATAGTGATAATATGCAGCTGATGCAAAGTTGCATGCAAATATATTCACCCTCAATATTTTCTCAAGGAAGGAAAATCCTAACTCATAAAAAATGTTCGCACATTTATCTGCAATTGGCAGTTTGCAAGTTTCCGTGCGTAATTATTGTAAATAGTTAAAGATGTCCATTCTTCATAACTTCCGTGGAAAACAAGCAAATAAGCAGAAACCTTATGTGATAATCATGCACCACTGCTGCTGGTATACTGGATTGATTGCCAGCGATGATTTGCAAATATTTGTCGAATGAATTTTTAAACTTCAAGTATTACGATACGATAAATACGACGTTGAGACCAGAGGGTTCATTTCTTGGTGGTTTTGATCATTCCAGGATTCAGGATTCAAATTTTAGATCCCGGGGTTGTATCAATATAAGAGTCAATTCAGCTCAAGCGTATACAAAGTTGTGGTCTATATCATCGAGTTCAACCAAACTTTGCCACAATGCTTATTTTGATATTCAAAGAATATGCCTTTTTGGATTGAGTTCTAAAGTGCTTGGTTCCCTCTGGACTATAACCCTGGATTTTTTTAAGATTATTAGAAATTATATCTTTAAATAGAGGTTACTCTACAACCAAACAAGTTCTATGTGTTCTTTATGTATATTTAAATATAATAGTTTAATCAAAATGATTTATGGGTCATTCCATCTCAAGTGACCGAGTCAGTTGCATCGACCCTCTCCGATTTGAACCAAACATGGTGGAACGACTTATTTTAGGTCAACCATCAAAATTCCAACGTTTTGTACCCATCGACTCACCCCCCAGTTCTGGAGACTGCCCCAACTTTTTTTTCCGATCTTCAAGAAAACCATTTTTCTTTTGAACATATTTCTGGACCAAATTATGCTACAGACAGGATTGGGCACTCATTTTAAAGGATTTTTAACATACAATCAAATGGAGTACTCAGAATTTTTATGCAGTGTTGTCAACTTGTCGATTTTTGCAATTTAAAACTTAAAATGCAAATATCTCAAAATGCCCCCACTTTTTTATCTAATTTTGATAGCACCAAAATGTTCGGCAGACATTTTTACATAAGAATCACCTAGCCATCAAAAACTAATTTTTTCGTTTGGGAGATATGGATTTTTGAAGATTTAATGTTTTTAAAAAGCTCCATTACTGTACAACCCTTCAATATGAAACGTTGGACAATCCTGAAATTTGATGGAAACGATGAAACCTGTAAGTAAGATGAGGATCTAATCCTTCTTTCATTTCGACAGTGAGCATGCATAAGGGCGTAAACGCGATGATCGATTCTCTTCGTCGATTTTCTTTTTAGTTAATAACTCGCTAGAATTAACGTTACTCGATACGTTTGCTGTTGCTTTTGATAGCCAATACAACCTGTAACAACTCTGCAACTCTGCAATTCTAGGAAATTGTTTCGCTTAGCTCTAGCAATGCAAAGAGAAAATCGACGAAGAGAATCGATCATCGCGTTTACGCCTTTATGCATGCTCACTGTCGATTTTATACAATCAAATGCTCAGATAATATTAAACCAGATTTGTTTCGACAGTGTTGCCATCTAGAAAATAGCACAGTATAGTACACTAATAAAAATTCAATGATTATTTTTATGTGTCACACACATGCATTTTTGCAATGTGATAAACAAATGATATACATGTGTAGGATACATAGTTCTTATGTGTACACATACAATTCATGTGTAGCCACACATACTATTCATTTGACTCATAAATTTCATGTGTACTTCTGAGTGGATTCTGTTTATGTGTGGACACATGAAAATCATGTGGAATTTTACATGGATATTCGTCAATAAAAATGTGTCGAATTTTATGAGTGTATCACTTTTTCAGGTGTGCATGAGCGGCTGCACAGATTTATACGCATCTGGCAGAAAAGTGCCGCTTTCATTTTCAAATATCAACAAGTTTGTCAAGGCCTACTTGATACTAAAAAGAAACTGTATTTACGGACTGATGGTACGGCACCTGACAATCGGGTGGCGATTTGGAGCCAATTTGCTGATTGGTCGATTAGGCAGTAGCAACCGTAGCAGCCAGTGAATAAAAGGGAACACACCAATATGATTACCAGTGATGCCGAAATCAACGAAGTGTCAAATGTATTGATGTTGATCCCGGATATTGGTTGCTGTAAAGTTGTTATCTGGTTTTAATATTTAAAAATTTATTAGTTAACATTGCATTTTGTGTTTTAAAATTTAGTGGAATTGTTACAATCAAATAAGAACTGGTTTCGGCTGCATAGGGGAATTTGCGTATTCTCGTCAATCTAAGCAGCGTCCGCACTTCTATTAGCATTTTCTCAGCGTCACGCTCATATACACAGCAAAAAAAGTTGTTGAATATTACATCGAAACTGCTGCAACCAGGTCAATCCATCGGTTGTGTAATATCACATTGTACGATGTACATCGATTTGCGAACAAAATTACATCCATTGATGTAATATTGTATCTGCTCTTTGCTATTACAGCATTATTTCA
Organism: Ochlerotatus camptorhynchus; assembly: GCF_037179485.1. NCBI lineage: Eukaryota > Metazoa > Arthropoda > Insecta > Diptera > Culicidae > Ochlerotatus > Ochlerotatus camptorhynchus. The sequence continues at coordinate 2,357,270 of NW_027040890.1, forward strand.
TACATCAGCTTGAATTACGTTGATCGATATTACATTTTTTTTTGCTGTGTATGACGTGTCTGTTTGTTTACATTCATCTACTGCTTGCTTCTCTATCCATTCCAATCGATAGAATTTTTCAAAACGGTTTTAAAGCGTTTTTACAACGCTCCAAACTTCTCAGGTGAGTGTGACTATTGTTGGCAGACTCTTTTTCTTCGGCAACCTTCCCATTAGAACTGCGTGTTAACCAGCTGTTCTATTATCGGCAACTCGAAATCAACCCCATTTTGTAGTGCGTATGCTTCATTTGAAGAAAAATCTGGCATTACAGGATTGATCGGTCATACAAATATAATCAGATTGAAGCTGAAAGACTAAAGAATCGTTTGAATACATTCGGGGAAGTGTGTTGATGGGAAAACATAGTGAAATTAACGTTTAAATTTTGGTTGCCGAAAACAGTCAACATTTATCCTATATTAATTTGTTGATCCTAAGCATAAATCTTCATAACAATTTAAATGAGTTTCTGCAATCTTGGCAACACGAAACGATACCGTCAATCTTCATGAAAAATTTGCAATGAGGTATCCAAAACAAATATCAATAACAACAATATTCTCGATTGTCGCGTCCCAGTTTACCGATAGTGTCTGAGAAGTGTGAGTTGGAATTGTGGTTCACTTGCAGTCATTACTATCTGGTTGAAAATGGCGTGTTCGATTGGATTGTACTTAAAAAGAAAATGTACTATCGCAAAACAGCATTGGTCCTCCCGTCAGTTCTCATCTAGGGAATAGAATCTTTTCAAACTTCGATCTGGTGTTCTCAGTTTGAAAACTGTGTGTGAAAGCCACGCGAATCAGTTCGGACGGTTTTATGCAGCTAAGCAGAAGCAATGCTGTAACCAGTTAAAAGTGCATTCAAATATTCGCCGAAGAAATTTGATAAAAATTTCCAAACAATTTCACGACAATTTTAATCATCACGTAAAGGATGTGATTGAGGGTCGAAAAATCTGCGTACAATGCGATAAGGCAGTAAGGGAAAAGGCTTTTCGGCAGAAGGAGCTGGGATTACTTCAAGACCAACAATTTAAATGGCCTTAACTCCATTTTGTAAACAAACCTTGTAAGGCCATTTTCTCGCGAACCGAAACCTTCATTCGTAAACCTAAACCACAATTGGGTAGAGGAGGATTTCCCCTACCTTTTCATTATGTTGGTTACCCTTTGCGGACTTCGGTTCGCGAGAAAATGGCCTTACAAGGTTTGTTTACAAAATGGAGTTAAGGCCATTTCAATTGTTGGTCTTGACTTGTCCAGCCGATGCGTGGGAGGATATACTGTCTCTTTCTTTAAATGATCAAATCTTGTCATTTTAGTGGAGATTTAGTTTCAAAGTAGTTGAAAAGCAATTTTATTGAATTGCATAAATTTTACCGAAAAGTTCAGCTGTTCAGATTTCGGTAAAAATTACCGAAGTCGGCGATAACTTCTAAGTGTGTACCTTATTTTCTGATTCTGAAATCTTATAACATTTTCCGGATATTTGCACTAGAGAAAAGTATTTTTTTAAAGACTAAAATGGAATAGATAGATCAAGTAGGCTTCAGGAATTAAGCCTGCAGCAGATATTTTGGAAAAAAAAAAAATTGTTCAATAAGACGATTTTTACGTGGATGACAGGCACCTACATTTCCAAAGGCTTAAAGGAATTTGTGAATACCAATTTACACTAGGCGCTCTCAAAGTGTAAACATAATGCTCTGCCCTGGTAATAAAACAGAAGTTGATGAAAAAATTCACCGTATCAAAAATATGTGTCTTGCCTCTAGCATGCTTTAATAACAAAAGCAAACACAATAAAAACATTTAAAAACGTAGTTGGTCGGATGTCAAACGTTTTTTTTTTATGTGGAACATCAGTAAAGTTTAACTAATTTAAGGAAAATTACAGGATTTTTTTAGAAACTTCAGAATATATTGAGGTCCAGAAAAAATCAGGGAAGTAAAGGCTGAAACTAAAAAATCGGGACACATTGAAAACGCTGCCATTATGGCGTTTTTGAGTTTTTTTTTCGAAATTTCACTGTTTCAAGTTAAGAGTTTATAGAATCACAATAGACATTAGTTGTCAGGATAAGTTCATTTGTTTACATCATGGCTTCACTGGATCAAGCACATCGCGATTCGATTCTGCGCGCTCGAAACGAAAAGTCCGGTCAATCTACTCTTGGAAGTTTTCGGTCAAATTCATGGGCAGGAATTGTATGCCTCGGTTAACCGGAAGAGTTCCCCAGAAGAATGTAAAATCAAAAAGAAGTTGAAATTCCCCAAAAAGCTTCTTGTCTGGCAAGCAATCTGCAGTTTTGGACTGAAAAGCGATACTTCTGGGACCATGTACCAACAAATTTGCCAGAAGAGTGCATACGGAAGAGACTACTGTCTTTTCTAGAACAGCATGAGGTGGATTGCCAATTCTGGTCGGACTTGACAAGCTGCCACTACTTAAATTCCACCAAACAGTGGTACAGCGAAAACTGGTTCCCAAGGAGATGAATCCGGCCAATACTCCAGAACTAAGGCCAGTTGAGGAATACTGGTCAATTGTGGAACTGCAAAGTGACCTGAAGGATTTCAAGAGGAAATGGAATTTGGCCGTCATACAAGTGGGAACAGGGTTCGTCCAAATAGAGGATGGGCATTTTTAAACCCCAACAAGATTTTTGTTTCCGGATTTGTTCGTGTTTAACCTTTATGAGCTTATTAGGGCAATTTCAAAAACTTTAAGGTCAAAGAGTTTTTGGGAATATCCGAAATATTCAGAGAAATTTTAAAAACTTCAGGTGAAGTAAATTCCGAGAATTACAGAAAAGCTCAGAACATTCATATCTTTTAGGACAGTTTTATCAATTTTATGAAAATTTCAGGAATTTTGGAATTGTGAAAACTTTATGGAAGTTCAAAAACTTTAGGAAAAATTTGAGATCTTAAGAACCGTTCAATTAATTTCAGAAAAAAATGGAACTTTACAGATTTTCGAAGAACAAAGTCCAAGACACTTTAAAGATGTTGAGAGTTTCAAGAATATTACGGGATTTTAATGACGTTCTGAGAACCATCGGATAGGACTTCTTTAGACACTTTTAAAGTGTAAACGAACTTTTTCATTTCCGTTTAAGATAAATAAAGAAGATAACAATAGTGATGGTGTGTAATGAGAAACATTTGAACGGCAAAGAATTATTGTAGAAAATGTTCGCAATACAGTCATCAAACCGCAGTCGGAGATATAAGCATCAGGGCTACTTTGGATAAAATAATTTGTCTAGAATAGATCAGACACGAACCAATTCATAACTTTCGCATGCGGGTTCATGGCTTAGCTAAGTGTTTCCCGTAAACTCGGAGCCAGATGTCAGTACTGCGCTTTGGTCAGAAATTTTATTGTTTTTGTTATGGTCATTCATGTCGGTTTGTCGGTGATTCTATGTCGATTTTTTTTTTATTTAAGAGATTTTTAGCCATAGGCTAGTTCATCTCTTTGTCATGATTTCTATGTCAACTGAAAAATGATTTAACTATTGCCAGTAAATTTCCAACCCGGAAAATTATCTCGATCGGACCGGGCATCGAACCCACCTCCTCCAGCTTGGTATTACCAACAATCAATACGAAACTAACGATTTTAAATTGGCTCACCACTTTAGTAGCCTATTGGTCCCAAGCAAACGATTAACGTACCCTATTCTAGTTGACATTCTATTACTACACTATGTTTGTTTTGATTCGCTATGAAAGTTTGACAGATAACATCAGGGGTGTGTGGATTCATGCAGAACATGCAGGGGTGAGTGAAATAGCTTGGGACTGCTTGGGACCGTTGTTCTGGTACTGAGTGAGCCAAAAATAATAATGATTTTCTTCGGGACCCAGTGGTCTTATAGTTACCTCTATGATGGTACCGTCTAGACAACGATAATCGGTTCAACTTTGAGCGTGAACTGGTTTAATAAAAGTCAAGTGTTGTAAGACAAAATTAATGATTTAAAGATCCTTAAGGTGATTCTTTGCTGAGTCCACAAATGGCCGCCACGTAGGCTATACATGCACTTCCACTTCGAATTTACAATTCCACAAACCTCGGAGATCAGTGCCCCATTTCATTTGAAATTGCTACTTCATGTTTGTTGCCATGGGGTACACGACGTTAGGCATACGGTCGTTAGGCATACGGACGTTAGGCATAATGTACGATAGGCATAAAGGACGTTAGGCATAATGGACGTTAGGCATAATCTACCCGATGAATTCCAGAAGGATGATAATGGGGACCGTCTATTGATTGCTGACTTCGGTGACAATAATGAAAGAGCCTTAATTTTTGGAACTCATGAAAACTTGCGACGTCTTGGGCAGGCAAAGTATTGGGTTACAGATGGTACGTTTGCCACAGTTCCTTGTTTGTTTCGGCAACTCGTCACTGTTCATGGAAGTATCGCTCACATCACATCATCAGCAGACGGTTCCGCTAGTTTTCATTCTGATGACAACAAAAACAGAACCGTTGTATCGAAAAGTATAGCAGCAGCTGGTATGTTTTTTTGTTATTGAATGAAAAACCACAGAATTCACCATTCTTCATTTCATGAGCTGTTTTTTTGCATCATATTTTATTCAACCTTAGCTGTTTTTTGTTATTGAATGAAAAATCACAGAATTCACCTTTCTTCATTTCATGAGCTGCTCTTTGAGGAAAATCTTTTCTTCTTTGACAATTGTAATATGTGTGTAAGAGTATATTACATCAAATGTGTGATTTTTTTTTTAATTTCTAGATGCGATTGATTTCAAGTTATAGTTCAAAACTATGCTGAGTTTTCATTGCCAGATTACTTAACCGCTATCGCAACTAATCTTGGATCTAAGTAAATATGTAGCTACGTCACTTATGATATGATAAATAATGGATTCCATACTGTGCTTAATAAAGAAACTATGCTTGTTTAACTTGTATCATTTTTTATTCAACGCTTAGACTTATTTAAGCATTGTTCACCATGCCCGAAACAGGTTTCTAGAGTTGCACAGCAGCAAGGTATTATATGCCTAACGTCCATTATGCCTAACGTATATTATGCCTAACGTCCAATATGCCTAATGACTTTATGCCTAACGTCCGTATGCCTAAAGTCCGTATGCCTAACGTATTTATGCCTAATGGGGTACCCTAATAAAAATTGTATGGTTAATTTGCTTAACGACGTGTTCTGGGTATCATCCAAACCATTTGTGGAATAGTTCAATGATTTGGGTTATCGTTCGTTTATGTATATTTTTTATTAGGGTACACTCGTTGCCATGCATCAAACGTGGAGTATTTTACTTCTCCATTACATTTATTTTCATCTTATTAATAAATACTGGGTTGGAAGAGAGCATCTGGGTATCATTTGACCTGGAGCTGGACGATGGAGTGGTATGACAAACGGAGTCTAGGAGGTAATAAACACTATCATTTTCTTTATCCTACCGATTCAATTGTGGTGGTGTTAATTCTAATCCAACAGTTTCAGTGAGATTGACGTGCCCTTCTTTACAAACCATCCTGTAGGAAGCTTAATAAGTATTGCGAATTGTGTTATTCAAGTTGTTGGATCGTATCATTGGAAGGAGATTCTTAAATTCCCGTGGATTTTGCGTAAGTGTCTTTGCTTACGGGTCCGCACTATTCAGATCGGTAGCTCAAATTGATCTTGATATTAAGTGGAGCTGCATAAAGGGCGAACACGAAATTATTGCGACACCGAAAATGTCATGCCAATTTTCTTATAATGTTTAGAATCAAACCAAAATTTTAGGGTAGTTTTATACATATATTTACTTCAAAAATCAAAAGAAAAGTTAATCGATGGAGCCTTGAGTGTAAAATTGAACGCATTTTCGCTTCATGCCCTCCATCAAAGTCCTTACAGTGTCATCCGGTACCAGTTTCTAAGTTTTTTTTTTCCATTTTCTTAACATGTCCTTCTCGTCTTTGACTGTCTTCTTGCTCTTCCGAAGTTCCCGCTTCATTATTGCCCAGTACTGCTTCACCGGGCGCAGCTCCGGACAGTTTGGCGGATTCATGTCCTTTGGAACAAAATGGACAGAATTGGCCTCATATCACTCCAGGACACTTTTAGAATAGTGGCATGATGCCAAATCTGGCCAAAATAGCGGAGCTTCGTCGTGCTGCTGCAAGAACGGCAAAAGGCGCTTCTCGAGGCACTCAGATTTGTAGATCTCGCCATTTACTGTGCCCTTTGTCACGAAAGGCTCACTCCTCAGTCCGCAGGAGCAGATGGCCTGCCAAATGAGATATTTGGAGGCGAACTTCGACATTTTCTTCTTCTTAAATTTGTCGTCCACATCGAACTTGCTCTTGCCGGTGAAAAACTCCAACCCCGGAATTTGCTTAAAATCGGCTTTTATATACGTTTCGTCGTCCATCACACAGCAGCCATATTTTGTCAGCATCTTCTCGTAGAGCTTCCATGCCCGAGTTTTAGCCATCGATTGTTGCCGCTCATCGTGGTTTGGGAAGTTCTGTACCTTGTATGTATGTAGTCCAGCTCTTCTTTGCATTCTGGACGTAGCTCTGCGACATGCCGATCTTTTTAGCCAAATCACGGCTTGAGACGTTGGGATTTGCTTTAATCATCCACTTCACCTTTCCCTCGGTCTTTTTGTTCTCCGATCCCGGTTTTCTTCCAGCTCCTTTGCCGTGGTCCAACGTCGACCGCTCCTGGAACCGCTTCAACACTCTGGAGACGGTTGAATGGTGAATGTTCAACATTTTTCCCAACTGCCGGTGCGACAGGTCAGGAAATTCCAGGTGTTTGGAAAGAATTTGTTCTCTCAACTCGCGTTGGTTTACCTCCATTTTCGTTGAATCGAAAAACACGACTTCGAGTTTGACAGCATGTACACAATACACATCAATGAGAAAGTGTGCAAAATTTGGTTGATTTTTACCCAATGGTAAAAAAGTTATGCCCTGTTGAATGTGTCGCAATAATTTCGTGTTCGCCCTTTACAAGACACGATCTTTAAAGGGATGGTGGCTACCTTACATACATACTTACATACATGAGTAAAAGTGACTCTGAGTAAAAGTTATCCACTCTCTGAGTTAGTTTCGTTTTCAGTGTGCAACGTGACGAACACCCCTGTTTATCACTAGGCAGCCAAATGATGACTGCAGTCAAATTTGTAGTAGTAAAATTTACGTTTATTTGCTTTTCATCTCTTTGTTCTTGTTAATTGGTTATTCTAGTGTGATTATCAGAGGGTAGAGCGACCTGATCAAGATGTTACACTTGGTGGATGTCTTGTCCACATGGAATCGGAATAACAGTTTGCTATCGAGGGTGAGACCAAGGTAGACTACTTCACTCGACCATTCAATGGGAGTGCTATCAAGATGGACCTTTACGTTAGCAGGTGGAACAAGCCGAGGTGAATTCGAGTGCGGAAACAGAATGGTTTGTGTTTTAATTGCATTGAAACAAATCGTCCAGCTCTTGAAATAGTCGGACAGAACATCTAGGCCTGATTGTAGTTTACTCGCCAGAGCACGGATCACTCGACCCTTATAGATGATGAGGTGTCATTTGCGAAAATTGACAGGATACCATCACCCGGCAGGGGAGGAACGTCTGACGTGAAAATGTTGAATAGGATAGGCCCAAGCAGGCTACTCTGAGGTACCCCTGCATCAACGTTGAACGTATCAGAGGGGAGATTGTTCAAGTAAACCTGGAATGATCTGCCCGACAAGTAGTTTTTGATGATCTTCACGAGGTAGATCGGAAAGTTGTATCGATGCAGCTTGTACACTAGACCATCATGCCAGACATTGTCGAACGCCTTCTTGAAGTCCAACAATGCCATGGCAGATGTATTGGAAACTGACTTGTTCCGCTTGATGATGTTAGTAACCCGTGCGAGTTGGTGGATGTTAAAGTGGCCTTTCCTAAACCCGAATTGCTCTTTGAGAAAGATGTTATTTTCATTTGAAAACACCAGCAGATGGCTGAGTATCAACTTTTCGAATATATTCGAGATGGAGGACAAGACGCTGATGGGGCGATAGCTATTGGCACTGGTAGGATCTTTGCCAGACTTTTGTATTGGTATCACTTTGGTTAACTCCCAGCATGCAGGAAAGTAGCCAAGCTCCAAACATTTGTTGAAGATAACGGTAAGATGGTTGAAGAAGTCAATATTCAAGTTTTTCAACTCGCGGCCTTCATGTTTTTAGTGCTTCTAATAGCTGCTATCACCTCATCAGCCGATATTCTACTATGCACAACTACGGAGGTGTCAGCGACTCTAGACATTGCCTCCAGTACGGCAGGCTCATGGGGACTCACCATGGTTTGGCCAAGATTATGTGAACTCACAAAATGTTGGCCAAGAGCATTGGCCTTTTCAACTGGGTTTATGAGTAGGAACGGGTCCGAGTTCTGGGCAACAGAAGAAAGCGGAGGGATCGGTCTCGACTTATTTTTCAAAATTTTGGTCATCTTCCAAAATGGTTTTGCACAATCTGGGAGAGAGCGAATCTCGTTGGCAAAATCGTTATTTCTGAGTTCCACCATCCTGGCCTGGATATTTTTTTGTTAGTCTATTGACATTGGTCTTCAAGTGGGGCAGCCCAGAACGCTAGAACTGCCTACGAATGGTGTTGCGGAGCCTGATAAGATCTTTGATTGGGCTGTCAAGGTTTAGAGTATGACTCACCTATCTGGATGCTGATACGTGTTGCTCCCTGCCACGGGATATAGACTCTTCGATTATTTGCAGACACCGATCGACTTTTCGAACGACTCCGGTAGGACGTCGCAGTCGATTGCTGTGTCCACACAGTGCAGTCAAACTTTCTACGTTTAGCTTACTTAAGCATTTGCATTATCATTCTAGGTCCCCCCTTTTGTTTCTGTATTTAGCTGAATAAAAAAAAATGCTACGATGCCCACGCTGCAGCGAACAAGTTCGAGGTCAACTCGTCCAATGTGCAACGCTGAATGACTAAGCGGCTTCGGTTTGTGTTGTTAGGGACCAACTTTCTGATGGCTGTATTAGGGGTGAGCACCTTGCGGTCGAAGAAAATGTATGGAAAATTTGAATGTTTCCATATTTCTAGATTTTTAGCTATTAAATACCTAATTTAAATACCTATTTAAATTCCATTTATAATGTGTGACATACCACACAAATTTTATAAAACTGCAAAATCGATCGACCTAAAAATCATCAAAATCCATTGATTATTGGCCAAGTTATTTGCATTTAAAATCTGACCAATTTTCGTTGCATTTCCCTGGATTGGCACCCTTCCCGAAAGACGTAGTCCTACGTCAATATTCTATAGTTTTGTGGATAGAAATAGCATTGATTTCCATAAGCTGTCTCTGCATTTGGTATTCTATTTTTTAATTGCAATCAATTTTTACTCGCCAGCATTATTCCTGAAATCAGTCTGACTGAGAATTTCAAAAGCGACGTGAGTGTCACTAATATCAAATCTACGAAGTATATCGTAACAACGCTAACGCTAACACTGGTGCTAATGCTAACGCAAAATCGGATTTGTTTCTTAATATGAGTTAGAGCGAAATTCGGTTGGAGGACCGGGTACTTAAAAGAAATAATATTCAAGTTTAAGGAACATGTTGATCGGAAATCTATAACAAATCCTTCTCAAGAGTAGTTATTATCGTCGTTGGTGAGGTCGTCATCGGGATCGAATGCTAGTAACAACACGTTTTTTTTTTCGGAAACTTGACCGTTTTGTGATATAAGAAGCTCGGTGGCCTAGTGATTACCGATTTTACTTACGGAGCAGATGACCGTTGACCCATTCCTTTTTTTAACAGCATTTGGACGTGGCCGGCGCTGTGATTGTCTAATTTTAGATCACCAGTATTTACATATTGAGGATGATTGATTGTCCCAAGTAACGTCTATTGGTTCTCTGTGTAATTACAGCTGACCTGGCAATAACGGAGTTGCATCCTCGGGCGGTCAATCAATGCCATGCTCCCAAAACTCATCGGTGATGTTTGTGCAGTTGAATTTTACAAGGCAAAACTCATAGGCGAATGTACTCATGCATGCGATTTGAGTTTTTCCGAACACTGCCTAGGGTCGTATTTTGGGGCTATGAGGTAAACTGGAAGGTGGTCTTGATGATTTGGAATATACATATGTTTTCAAAATGAAGCATCCTAATGGGACAACAATGCAGGTACTTTTAATATGGTACTGATATGCGCGAACTTACTTTATGGGACGCACATGATTTGGTAATTTTTCACGTTTTATCCATACAAAATTGTCATTTCAGTATGATTTATGAAAGTACGATAAAAATAAACACCATTCCTGAGGTTGACTCAAAAGTGATGGAAAACCAAATAGGACTGATATGCGTACTTTATATACGTTGTACTGTGAGCGAGGTATAATGGGAGCCAAGAAAATGCTTCTGCATGTATTGAAGCTATTAAGTCTACGGCAGGAGCAGTTGACTATCCTGCTCTCTAGATTGAATTTAGCAATGCAGAACATGCGGCAAAAGCAGACATATCTCTTATTAATCGAGTCAATTTAATAGATGACATCATTAAAAATAACCGACGCCTTTTGCCCAGCATTTGAATCACCGGGAGTCATTACAATCTGTCAATCAGAATTGCCATTTCATCCAACCAATTGATCCGAGCTGTCACTTGCCGCACAAGACATGTGTGATCCCAACACGGCAATTGAATCGTTTCAAGTCCATGTACAAAGCATCCAACCAGCTGATTGTAATCGTTCGACAGTGAGACTCCTTTTTCAATCATTCTTGCAATTTCCAAGCGCCTTTCACATTTCTTTCCCTCGCGTGTGGGTCATCATGTGGATCACATCGTTATTACGATTATTATTATTATCATCATCATTTTGATACGACATACCACACCATTCTCTTCGGTCTTCGGTCTTCACTCGGCGGCCGGTGACACCATGTCATGCAGAAATTCGTTTTCATTTCCCGGGAATAATCGTGACGTCGTCGAGTCGCGTCGCACTGCGGAGAAGGAGCCGGATGATGTTGCACATCATCGGATCCGTCGTTTCATCCCGGAGAGCGTGATCGCTGTAATCAGCCACCGTAATATAAGCTGATAAAATCATAAAATTAAAAACTCAAATTGATAATTACAAGTGCCTTTCACCCTTGCTGGGACCGTTTGCTAGCAGCGGCGGACAAAGTGTTTGAACTGGACCCGTGTATGTGTGTTTGATTTATTATGTTTTCCCAAAAACCCATGATGCCATTACCGCGCAATCGGTGCTTCATATTTTCCCATTTTCGCAATCAACCTTTCGGGTATTTCACAAAACCGAGGAAACGCGATCATTTCGCTCCACACAATCGATCCCCCCCCCCCCTCCTGTCATGCAACAGAACCTTTGTTGATCATTTTTCATCAAATTCAACGCTTAATTTTAATGGAAATCCCATTTGCGATCTCATTTCGCAGATCACCTTCGATATTGCCTTGCGTCTTGACGAAGAGCGACCGCAGCAGAGAGTTCCTTTTTCAGAGAAGTCACCTTCTGGGTTGAAAATTCGATCATGCCGGTGAAAGATTCCTTGGTGATCCCGGCTGCCGCTGTCAAGCATACGACGATCAATTAAATAATGCATTATCCATATATTTTTAATTTAACACACACTTTCAACCGGTTTGCTGGTCCAGATGGGAAGGAGAGGAAAACGAGATTGAGAGGTCTCTGCCAAAACGGGAGCGGTTCAGCTCAGACACGGCCGTAGAGTTCTCAATCTTGATTCATTTGAGCTAAAGAACATCCTTCCTATGATTAACGGAGAATTGAGTTTGAATTCGGTTTGCAATTTCCTATTCCTGTTCATTCTCCCGATGCAGTAAGTCACAACAATTCGCCTTATCAACGACCTCAGGGAGGAAACATTTCCTAAAGTGCGCGTGAAAAGGACCTCAAAAAAATGTTATTATCTTTTTAATAACAATTATTATCTCTAATGACGGGTTTCATGAACGTGGTGGTAATTCGGCTTTTCCACTTTCCCTGCCCCTGTGCCGCACACATATGCCTGCGTCCAGTTCGATCGCGATCGCAATGATGACCACGACTCGACGACAGACGACCGTGATGATGATGCGTTGAAAGTGCATCATGAGCGAGTAATGTGATGAGAATTTGCTCGTCGTCGTCGTCGTCATCGTCGGTTGGTGATGTTGCTATTATTATTGTTTCGCTTTCTGGCTGCGGACGCCGGATAGCCGGGAATGATGATCAACACAGGAAGTTCCATCGACTGGAGTATGGGATCGCAAATTAGATGAAAATAAGCGAAGGTAAACAGAGTAAATTAAAATGGAGTATTAAAAAAGCGAACGGGGAGCAATCTTGTGGGGATGCAATTTCAGCGCCGGCAACGCTCGGTTGCAACGGAACCCCAATGCACCCAAAAGGGAACAGGAGCAACGCTACTATGGTGGTGGCCTAGGTTAGGGTCGATTGCATCTTGATGTGATGGAAGGTGCAATTTCAACTGCCACTCCGGGCGAACCCTGGACTGTCGTCGTGGTAGTCGTCGTCGCCGTCGAGGACTCGGTCGGTAGCAGCACCCGTAAAAGGTGAAATGGCTTTTGGCTCCACTTATTTCCTACCGCCAGTTGGAAGGAATTGTATAAATAGCTCAAATTAATTCGTGGAATGCGCTGGTTTCGGTTTGCTGTGCTTGTTCAGGCTGAAAATCGTTCCGGTTGGTAGCAGTCGGACTCGTATCATGAAGGGTATTAATTTTAAAATTCCACTCCAACTGCATTGATGCTTCTCTGTAAACGAGAAGAAGGGTTTTTGTGTGTATGCCTATTGGCGATCAAGGGACCTTTTCTATTGGCCATTTTCAGTATGCTGTATATTCCATGGTGATGGGATTATAGTATCTTCTTCGTCTTCTTCTTATTTTTCTTCTTCGCATTTCAAGCTCATTGTTATTCGCATAATAGCTTAGGCAGCTTTTTGACGTAGGACTACGTCTGTTATTTCTATATGGGAGTACACTTAGTGAAAACCGAAAATGGAACATGTAACGAAATTATGAAAGGTTTCGAACGTTAATAACTCAGCTGCCCCTAAACCGATTTCAATAATTTAATCACCAATCGATAAGAAATATTTCTACGCATCGATAACTATGCTTCCGTTTGTTGATTTTCAACAAGAAACTATTGAAAAAGTGCTGAATGAAACTATTTGATTACCGATTAAGCTTTAAGATTTTTCCAGCTTCTCGATTAAATATTTATCGATTTTTCAATTATTCGAGCGCGTAACCGACATCCCTTCTTATTGTAACTCGTTTCATTTATCTCAGTAGAGAAAAAAAAGTATTTAGTAAAGTATTTATTTATCTAAACAGGCATAGAGCAGAACCATGACGTGAAACATGATCATAAATTCACCGACAAAAGTGTTAAGCGTATTTCTGCTAAAAGCTAAGATTTACCAATGAGAGAAGGAGTTTAACGAGAAAAACTAAAAAGGGAAGGAGCTTTAGCTGGGTGGAGACTGATATTCTGCGGCCTTACAACGTGTCGCAGACACCAGTACAACCCCTGTCCTACAGCAGAGATTGCGAGAGCCCAATTACTGAACCGAAGAATATGGGATTGTCCGGTCCAATTTGCTGATCCAGCTGCACATAACATATATGGAACTCGATCAACAAAAATCGACCTCATTTCAGTGATTTCAAGTGGTATAGAAGGACATCGATCTGTCAAACTGATTATACCAGCTGTAAAATAAGGAAGGAGATCAAGGGGGTAGTCAATTCTATTAAAATATTAATAATAACGTTGTTTATGGCAGTGATGGGCAACTGAACCAACCGGTGAGCACCGTGTGCTGGTTCGTGTTCAAAAAATACTCCTGTGTTTATGTAAGCGTGTACCCTGGTTCGGTTGAGTTTTATGGCGGTAAGCTCCAACTCGGATTAACTTTTAATACCGTCCCTGTTTGTATGATCTGAAAAATGTTTGCTCAGAATTATGTTGATTAACTCTGATGTCGACATCAAACCAGCCGGACATTCTTGATCGGGATTTAATCCGAGGATAATACCGGTTGGAGCTTACCACCATTAGTGTACCAGTGTGTTCTAAATCAAAACCGTGTGCCGGTTTTCGAGTTGATGTTCAGAACCGCAGCTTGAAAACCGAAAACCGGTGTGCTAGAATTTTGGTTTTGGTACACGAGATATAAACCGTGTGCAGGGTTCAATTATATGTTACCAAAACCGGGTATACCGTTCTTGGTTCGGAACATTGGCAAGAATTAAATAGCAGTGCTCCCAAAAAGGTGAGTAAAATATTTGTACCAAGCGACAGTTATTAATTCAATTGCCAAATATTTTGATAGACAATATTGGTAGCGAAGGAAATAGAAATCATTTTGAAGTCTGACAAATACCCTTCGATATGGGTATTTTTGGAGTCCACGTGACGCCTATAGTCTGGAAATCGATAACCGATACCTTCTTGAAATCCAGAAGGCGGCATCCTGTTGCAGATAAACTGAGAAATCCTGTCAAATACCCTTCGATATGGGTATTTCTGGAATCGAGGTGACGTATAAATACCGGAAATCAATGTCTGACGCCATTTTGAAATCCAAGATGGCGGCTTACGGTTGTAGGAAAACTGGAAAATACTAGCAAATACGCTTCAATATGGGTATTTTCGGAATGGGGATGACCAATTTAGACCCTTCGATATGGGTATTTCTGGAATCGGGGTGACGTATAAATACCGGAAATCAATGTCTGACGCCATTTTGAAATCCAAGATGGCGGCTTACGGTTGTAGGAAAACTGGAAAATACTAGCAAATACGCTTCAATATGGGTATTTTCGGAATGTGGATGACCAATTTAGACCGGATATCAATGTCAGACACCGTCTTGAAATCCAAGATGGCGGCTTCCGGTTATAGAAAAACTGGGAAATAATGCCAAATATCCTTCACTATGGGTATTTTTGGAATCAGGATGACGTATACATACCCGAAATCAATGTCTGACGGCATCTTGAAATCCAAGATGGCGACTTCCGGTTATAGAAAAACTGGAAAATAATGTCAAATATCCTTCAATATGGGTATTTTGGAATCAGGATGACGTATATAGACCGGAAATCAATGTTTGACGCCATTTTGAAATCCAATATGGCGGATTCCGGTTGTAGAAAAACTGGGAAATAATGCCAAATATCCTTCACTATGGGTATTTTTGGAATCAGGATGACGTATACATACCCGAAATCAATGTCTGACGGCATCTTGAAATCCAAGATGGCGGCTTCCGGTTATAGAAAAACTGAAAAATAATGTCAAATATCCTTCAATATGGGTATTTTGGAATCAGGATGACGTATAAAGATCGGAAATCAATGTCTGACGCCATTTTTAAATCCAATATGGCGGCTTCCGGTTGTAGAAAAACTGGGAAATAATGTCAAATATCCTTCAATATGGGTAGTTTTGGTATCGAGATGACGTATAAAGACCGAAAATCAATGTCTGGCGCCATCTTGAAATCCAATATGGCGGCTTCCGGTAATATAAAAACTGGGAAATAATGTCAAATATCCTTCAATATAGGTATTTTTGGAATCGGGATGACGTATAGAGAGTGGAAATCAATGTCAGACGCCATTTTGAAATCCAATATGGCCGCTTCCGGTTATAGAAAAACTGGGAAATAATGCCAAATATCCTTCAATATGGGTATTTTGGAATCAGGATGACGTATATAGATCGGAAATCAATGTCTGGCGCCATCTTGAAATCCAATATGGCGGCTTCCGGTTATAGAAAAACTGGGAAATAATGCCAAATATCCTTCACTATGGGTATTTTTGGAATCGGGATGACGTATACATACCCGAAATCAATGTCTGACGGCATCTTGAAATCCAAGATGGCGGCTTCCGGTTATAGAAAAACTGGAAAATTATATCAAATATCCTTCAATATGGGTATTTTGGAATCAGGATGACGTAGAAAGATCGGAAATCAATGTCTGACGCCATTTTTAAATCCAATATGGCAGCTTCCGGTTGTAGAAAAACTGGGAAATAATGTCAAATATCCTTCAATATAGGTATTTTTGGAATCAGGATGACGTATAGAGACTGGAAATCAATGTCTGACGCCATCTTGAAATCCAAGATGGTGGCTTCTGGTTGTAGAAAAACTGGGATATACTAGCAAAAACCCTTCAATATGGGTATTTTTTGTATCGGGATGACGTATAAAGACCGGAAATCAATGTCTGACGCCATCTTGGATTTCAAAATGGCGTCAGACTTTGATTTCCGGTCTCAAGACGTCATCCTGATTACAAAAATAGACATATTGGAGGATATTTGGCTTTGTATCCCAGCTTTCCTACAACCGGAAGCCACCATCTTGGATTTCAAAATGGCGTCAGACTTTGATTTCCGGTATATATACGTCATCCTGATTTCAAAAATACCCATAGTGAAGGATATTTGGCATTATATCCCAGTTTTAATCCAACCGGAAGCCGCCATCTTGGATTTCAAAATGGCGTCAGACTTTGATTTCCAGTCGCAAGACGTCATCCTGATTACAAAAATAGACATATTGGAGGATATTTGGCTTTGTATCCCAGCTTTCCTACAACCGGAAGCCGCCATCTTGGATTTCAAAATGGCGTCAGACATTGATTTCCGGTCTCAAGACGTCATCCTGATTCCAAAAATAGACATATTGGAGGATATTTGGCTTTATATCCCAGCTTTACTACAACTGGAAGCCGCCATCTTGGATTTCAAAATGGCGTCAGACTTTGATATCCGGTATATATACGTCATCCTGATTTCAAAAATACCCATGGTGAAGGATATTTGGCATAATATCCCAGTTTTAATCTAACCAGAAGCCGCCATCTTGTATTTCAAAATGGCGTCAGACTTTGATATCCGGTATACATACGTTATCCTGATTCCAAAAATACCCATATTGGAGGATATTTGGCATTATTTCCCAGTTTTTCTATTAAGGGAAGCCGCCATCTTGGATTTTAAAATGGCGTCAGACCTTGATTTCCGGTCTCAAGACGTCATCTTGATTCCAAAAATAGACATACTGGAGGATATTTGGCTTTACATCCCAGCTTTCCTACAACCGGAAGCCGCCATCTTGGATTTCAAAATGCCGTCAGATATTGATTTCCGGTATTTATACGTCATCCTGATTTCAAAAATACCCACAGTGAAGGATATTTGGCGTTATATCCCAGTTTTTCTACAACCGGAAGCCGCCATCTTGGATTTCAAAATGGCGTCAGACATTGATTTCCGGTATATATAAGTCATTCTGATTCCAAAAATACCCATATTGAATGATATTTGGCATTATTTCCCAGTTTTAATATAACCGGAAGCCGCCATCTTGGATTTCAAAATGGCGGCAGACATTGATTTCCGGTCTCAAGACGTCACCCTGATTCCGGAAATACCCATTTTGAAAGGTATTTGACAGGTGTTTAAAGGTGTTTAATTTTTTTTTCTATAACCGGAAGCCGCTATCTTGGATTTCAAGGTGGCGTTGGTTGACGATTTCCGATCTCCACGTCACACCGATTCTGGAAATATCCACATTGCGTACATCATTTGAATTCACAGTTTTTCTGTATTCAAAAACCGCTATTTCGACTTGACACTGCATAATATTATTCATCAAATACAATTTCTGTTTAGTTATCTGCCATCACTGGCAATTCTGAATAATGCGCACCACGCACATAAACACACAACAGTACCGGATCGGTTCTTGAATTCAAAACATCATCCTTGTGAACACAGAACACCGGTACTGGAAAATCAGAACCGCACCGTGTGCAGCAAACTGGTGAACACGGTGCGGTGTTACTTGCAACTACCAAACCGAACCGACAGCAGCACACTACACTCGGTACAGCAGATCAGCACATTGGTTATGCTTTAGAAAACCGTACCGGTGCTGTACCGGTGTTTTGCCCATCACTGGTTTATGGTTCTATGTCTTCTTAGCACTCTTGGGTTCATGTCTTTGTATTGCCATAATCATTTCCGTTATCTATTTACAATTATAAAGCTAGCTTTAACAAATGCATCATCTTTCATCACACAGCATAACATTAATTAACATTTGCATGAAAAAGTAGAAATTTTTTGCCGATTTTTTAGGCCCCCTAAAAAAATTTATTTTAAGCTGCCATGTGTTAACTGTTAACAATTCAGTTTTTAGAGCGATACGTATTGCTTTTTTTGTAATGATGACCAAAACTAGAGAAACTTCAAGCCAATACTTGTTTATTTCTTTAAATTTGCGTTGGGATTTTTTTTTCAATTTTCTTTATAACTTAGATAACAAATGTATCCACAATTTCTGAAAGTCTCTTTCATAAAGAAATAAAACATAAGATAAGGTGTGCGCATTTTTATTTTCATTAAATAGCTGTCGTGGAATATTTTTCTTCTTGGGATTAATACGTAAAACAAACATAAATCTCTGGATATTGTGTTTTGAGCTGACCTTGTATCTTTCCTTTCGCAAGAATTTTGCGAGAAGGACAAATGAAATCGAGCACTTATCGATAACTTTAATACTCAAGGTTTCAACCCGCTCTATGTTTCTCAATTGCGTACAACTGAATGTTTCTGCTCAAATCCCAAGATCTACTAACTGGTTATCTACAATATGACTGGTTTACAACGCGCTTGAATGACTTCTGAACGACTTGAAGACACGAGTTAATAAATCCTTTGATAAGCCCCCTGTGCCCTAAAGCTAGTCTAAACAAGAATTGCCGCATTACTTTGACAATTCGCCTATTCGGTCACTCGGTAACTCTTTACTCCTATGGTAAAATGCGAACGTCAGAAAATGTGAAACATGTTAGACATTTCCTTAACCTTTCACTCCATTGAAAAGTTCAGGAGGCTGGTAACCCCACATCGATCCTATACGTCTGACAGTATGCAATATTATATAAATACGGCCCGCCTGACATATACATGGTGTAAAGGAACGGAAAATCGTGTTACAAGCAGAAAGACAAGAGCAGATGGCAGCATCAAAAATATGGTCGCCAGTCAGGCCCCTGGAAAAATCTCACACAAGATACTGCATGAAGAGACGGCGGCTCGCTAGTACCATTGTGGAGTAAAGAGATAAGACAAAATCCGCTAAATTTCTAGCACAGATTGAAATATCCAGAACAACATGTGAATAGGGCATACAAGCTTTTTGTAAACAAACCTTTGTATGCCCTTTTCTCACCAACCGAGGGTCGCCCCCGCAAACCAGCAATATCATCGGGAAGGGGAAAGTGTCCCCTACCCGCTGATGTTAAAGGTTTGCGTTGGTGTCATATGGGTGGCGAGAAAAGGGCATAAGAAGGTTTGTTTACAAAAAGCTTGTATGCCCTTTTCACATGTTGTTCTGGATATGGGATTTTATCATAGGAGTAAAGAGTTACAGAGCCGCCCTCAACGTCAATACTAATACGTTATTTCAAAACTGCTCAAATTTGGGTAGAATCCACCCAGATCGGTCACAATTGAACCTACTCAATAGCGGCACCGGTGGTGTAGTGGTAAGCGTGATTACCTCTTACCCCAGTCGGCGCCGCCGGGATGTTCTGAGGCATAACATCTCTGAAGGGAAGTAAAGCCGTTGGTCACCGGTTCATGAGTTGATGGGTCGATAGCTAGGGTCCAGGTGTGGGAGCTGCCTCCCTGGCGTCGGTAGCATTGGTGCTCAGCACGTAAAACAAGATCGATGGAAAACAAATCAAAGAAAAAAAAAATCATCTTCCATCTAGCCTGTATTTACTACCATCGGCCCTTTTCAGGGCCACCAAGATTTTCTAAAAGAGTAAAATTTCTGAACATGTCCCAACTAAAATTCATATCAAAAGGTTATTTTCAGCAATCATAGTCATACTAAATAGTAGAATCAGAGAGAGTCCCGCTCAAAGTCCTATTCCTATACAAAACATAAGCTCCTACTGTAGTTGACAAATATTATTTATTATATAAGACCACGTAGTCCTACGTCACCATTGCGTACAGCCCCTTAGGGCTGTCCTTTGTTTTTTTTTAATGGAAGTGACATTTGTCACGCATGTGTGTGTGATAGCGGTGAGAGCCAGATTTTGTTTTGGATGCGTATTTTCTTTAATACCCCGGTATTACCAGTGATGCCACATATACAGATTTATATGTAATCATACAGATTTGTTTTAAATATTTCGATACAAAGGGGAAATGGATGTAATGTCGGTCTAAATGCCCCTAATTTAAGCCCATACATAAATTCAGCAATCGACTAAATTTTCAATAGCGACCAAAAATATCCATTAGTACCGTCCCAATGAAGCGTTTATCAAGATAAAATTGATAAATAGCAGATTTTTAGCGATGGGCCCAATCTTAGATCCATAGGCCAACATTAGAGCCATTTCCCCTATATCTGTATATACAGATTACAGATTGTTAGAAAATATACAGATTTTTCAAATGAGTGGAATATATTTTTAAATAATTTGTTATATATTAATTCCGATAAATAATCATTTCTTCCTTTTGGGTAGCTTGAATTCACTTTTTCACATCAAATCTAAATCGCATTTTTCACTAAATAAAATATTATTGTATTATCTTCAATAATTTTGAATGTACTTCTGATGTTCCGATGTCCTGATTTCTGATTTCTCGTTGGAAGCAATAATAGTTTCACATGGTGACTGACACGACGGTTAATTATTTATTTATTTATTTATTTATTTTTTTGACAAATGGGGAAACAAGCCATTTTAGCAAACTTTCCCTAAGAGTCAACTGTAAATTTTGAAATGTGAATATATGTGATTGTATCCAGAAAATCTAGCAGTTGAGAAGATTATTATTCTCCAAAGAGAGAACGAAGCATAAATTTTCCCGGTTAATCATCGAAATTTACGGACTTTTTCCGGTGATTAAGAATTTCCAGCTTTTCCGATTTCCCGGTTCACTGGTCACCCTGTGTCCAGTATACAATAAGTCTTTTCCATCTGAATAACATTACTAGAGATAGCAATCTCCTATCTGGCCGAAACACAGAAAACGTAACTACCCCAGAGAATACAGAAATTCAAAACAAAAAATTTTATCTGTGGATTTGGACAGTTTTTGACCTGTTTCATACGACCGGAAGGTGTATGCTGGTCACGAATGCCGTGCCAAACTGATTTCCTACGCAATTAATCAATCTTTGATGTGAATTTCGCTAATAAACACGAGGAGTATTTCTTATAGCAAACTTGCCATAACAAAATGGGCATGGTTCATTTGAGTAAACAAACTCACACTTCTTCTGACTGTGACACCTCTCTTTCTCGCCTGGACCTACGTTAAAGTGACTCACTCTCTGAATAAGATTCGTTTTCAGTGAATATAGACTGCTTAAGTAAGCCTTTTGAATCAAATGTTACTAGCGCTGCAAGGTAAGTGGATTCTGAGGCCAATCATGCGATAGGTATTTTCTAGAGTCGGTGTATAATGAGTCACGCCAAGAGTGAAGCCAAGTCTATCTATTGAACTGTCAAATCGGCTACCTATCGTGCAAAGTAAATAAACATTACGATGCTATGAAAGGTCCACGAAAGGTATTGCAATGAAATATAAAATAAAATTGAAGAAATCATCATAAACACGCAGCGAGCATTAAATGGTCATGGATACGTTTGGTTTTGATCAGTAATGAGAATTTCTACTATTTTTTATAAGATAATTTGACAAAATCACTGATATTATGATTCACTACAGCCGTTATTTTTGGTTTTTGCTAGAAGTCATTTAAAGTTGATGTAGAAGTCCTCTGTTGCCAAGTGAAAAGAAAGGGAATCCTTCGGAAACCGTGATGCGAGTTCAACTGTTTTTCTCTTGGCGTGACTCATTATACACCGACTCTAGTATTTTCCATCCGAATAACTTCACTGAATACAGAAACCTGCTTTCTGCCGTGTTGTCAAGTTTAAACAAGGCTTGACTATCCAATATCCAATTTCTAGCCGAGATGTCAAGCTAAATACATTGAAAACGAATATTACTCAGATAATGAGTCTCTTTTACTGATTCGTATGAAGATTTTTTTTAAATCATAGATTTCTTAGGCGTTGAATAACCTACGCTTTAAGAAATTTTTTCATGCGAATGAGTAAAAGTGACTCTCAACTGAGTAAAAGTTATTCTCTTTCTGAGTTAGTTTCGTTTCCAGTGAGCAACGCAACGAACACCCCTGTTTATCAATCGGCAGCCAAACGATGACTGCAGTCAAACTTTCTACGTTTCACTTACTAAAGCATTTGGATTATCATTCTATGCCACTCATTTTTTTCTGTATTTATAGCTGATGTAGGTGAATGAATAGAACACTACGATGTCCACGCTGCAGCGAACAAGTTCAAGCTCGACCCATCCAACGTGCAACGCTGAATTATTATGCGGCTTCGGCTTGTATTGTTAGGGACCAACTTTCTGATGGCTGTGTTAGGGGTAAGCACCTGCGGTCGAAGAAAATGTATGAGAAATTTGAATTTTCCATTTTTCTTACTTTTTAGCTATATAAATATTTAACATTTATTATGCGTGACCACCTACCACACAAATCTTATAAAACTTCCAAATCGATCGACAAACAAATCATCAAAATCCATTGATTATTGGCCAAGTTATTAGCATTTAAAGTCTGACCAATTTTCGATGCATTTCCCTGGATTGGCACCCTTCCCGAAAGACGTAGTCCTACATCAAAAATTGGCAACACTGGGTAATACAGTGAAATCCGAGATTTAAATTGATGATAATACGCCATGGTGCTTAGCAAAATCGAGGATAATACGAGATTGGCGTATTATCCTCGATGGAGCTTACCGCTATAAATGTATTGGTAATTCTTTGGCAGCATGCGTTGCCGTGCCAAATCGTCAATGCTTCATAAATACCAAATGGTATGGTGAGGAAAATCTTACCGTATCTTTTATTCCTTCACTTATGAATACAACAGATAATCAAACAAAAAAAAATCACATTAACAGACCACGATGTATGACATTTTGTTTACACCCCTGAGCGGGAAAGCGAATGTCAGGTTACTGCCATCTCCGCTCTTTGTGTTTAATTCAATCTTGTGAAATCTTTTTAGTTGGAACGTTAATGTGTCTAAAAATGTCCTTTTAGTTTTATTTATTAAGTTTTCGATAATTGTTCACCAATAAATACATGCACTTATCTTAGTTAATGAGTAAAGCTTTGTATTTAGTTGTTTCAGTAAACTTAAATTAATTACTAAAGACAATACATCTGACAACGCTTGTTCAATAATGCTTTTGCGTTCGCTAGGAAAGTAGAGTCAAAGTGGTTTTCTTGCTGATTTATTTCGTTCACCTGTAGTAGTTTTTTTTTATTAATTTCATATATTCAATTGCGTGAAATTGTTAAATGTTACGAAGAACACAAGTAAGTAAATACAGTAAAAGTGTTTTAACCAGCAAATTATCGATTTAAAATCATGAATCGGATGACCAGAGTGTGAATGTATGTGTATTAGCATTGGTTGATCTTGAGGCAAGAATCGATCTTAGTATATCGATTAATTTTTTGAAAATAATCGATTCACCGATTAAATCAATCATTTTGAATCAATCTTTTTGAATTGATCTTTTGAATCGATTCATTTTTCAAAATCGCACAAAAATGTTTCAAATATAATGGATCATAGGA
This sequence comes from Ochlerotatus camptorhynchus, assembly GCF_037179485.1. NCBI lineage: Eukaryota > Metazoa > Arthropoda > Insecta > Diptera > Culicidae > Ochlerotatus > Ochlerotatus camptorhynchus. The sequence continues at coordinate 2,381,174 of NW_027040890.1, forward strand.
AAGTTGGTGCAGATTAATGCCAAGTTTAATCAAGTTGATATTACGTTACATAAGCTATTTTGTTATGACATTTCACTTATAATAGTAATTTAGTGTGATGATTGATATAATTAAGAAATAAATTGTGTAGTACATACGCAGTAAAAATTGTAAGTATAACATATGTACATACATGATGAGAATATAAATCCTTTAAATTTGTCGAACCTCTTAACGGAATCCCTTTATGAAGAGCTTTGAGTGGGTTGGTTTATTTCCTTTAAATTTCGTTATAATTGCTTATCCTTTGACAGATACGCGTATTCTGACAGATACGCAGACTTCATCAGTCCTAAGTACTCAACACCATGAGAATATAGTAAATGGCAATTTTGATTTAATTTGACATGTGGAAGTTTTTGCTCAGGATACTTGGTAAGGTGAGTGATTTAACAGGACTTTTTATTTATTGGTATTAAATGACCGATTTAAAAAACGAAAGATTAACATATGAAACAAAACGATACGATGGTCGGAGTATAAAAGCAGATAAGTACGGAAAGTACTTAATTCAGAGAGGGATTTCAAGAAAGCTAATTGAGCCATGCGTTTTGCATTGAGGCGATATCGATGCTGTGTGGTTTCACCAGTTTTAGAGAATAGCCTCTCTGAAGGAACACTTGCTACCATTCTTGATAAATAGTCTCGTGCAATGAGGTATACATAGGGATATTCACTACGGATTGCTGATATGCCCCCATGGCGATTCAATACTGACATAGCAGAGGACTACCCAACTAACAATTTTAGCTGCAGACTAGCTTATACAGCCGAAAATTTCCTTATGCAGCTAATTTTTGTCTGTATAAGCTGATCTACAGCTAAAATTGTTTGTTGGGTGATGAACCTGAAATATGTCATAAGAAGTAAATGTTTGTACATATGTAGATTAATAACTTTCTTTACCATTTCGTCATGAATATCCCACAGGCCTCTGGTTGGTTTTGGTGGGAGGACAGATGTGTGCATATCATCGTATACTCTTTCGGTACTTTAGATCTGCTCAGACACATTTAACTGCCCGAACGTGAGCTGAAGACTCCAGTTACAGTGCCTTGAAACGGGGATCAAGGAGCGGTGCAATAGCAAATGCATCCACCAGCTCAATGTACAAAGGTGAAGACAAACAAAATCAATATTAAATTGCAAATACAAATGCAATGATTTTTTTTTTATCTTAACGAAAATCGAATGGAAAGGATCGATCCAGTCGATTTTTGTCGTATTTTAGATCGATTCAAAAAATCGATTAATCGAACCAAAAGAATCGATCTTTTGTGTGTCGATCCAAGATCGCCCATTTCTTATGTGTATACTAATGATGAAGATTTTGATGATGAATATTTCAAAAGGAAGAAGAATACAAACTGAGTGGCGGTGTCTTGAGCCTTAATAGGCGTGAACTAAGTTAAGGTTCTATAAAGGGTAAATAATTTATTTTGTTCTTCTTTTTGAAACATTCTACGATCATCATTTCTTAAATGTATTGGTAAAATTTAGTCCAGTGCATGTTAGCACGCCAAAACTGTCCATGTTTCATAAATATCAACTGGTATGGTGATGAATGTTTAACCATCTCTTTTCTGCCTTCGTTTCAATACAATAGTAAATGTGACGTCACACTACCTAGTACATAAGGACGTTGTAGACACATTTTATCCTCTGATTAAATCCTGAACACGAATGTCAAGCTGTTATGGTGTCGACGACGATGTAAATCAATACAATCCTTAATAAACATTTGGCAGATCCTTCAATCAGAGCCGGTATTGAAAGTTGATCCGAGTTGGAGCTTACCGGCCCTTTTCAAATGTTACGGGAGAGTTCGTTTGACTCGAAATCAGCCAATCTGCTCTTCCCAACGATAGACTTTTACCCGAGACTGCTTGGCATCAGTTTACGGTAGAAAATTTCAATTAGCAATCGAACAGCATCTGATACGCGAGTCGTTTGGACTTTTCATTGTTCCGAAGCTGTTTTACATGCGAACGCATTTATTATTCATGATGCGGCTCGTCAAAACGCTTCCAACGAGCCGACGACGATGATTTGAAGAAAAATATTCTTCTCGCTCAGAGCTCACGGTTGCCTTTTCTCCACACAGCAGCACACATCGGCGTTGACCGCGCCAGGGGGAGCTTCGAAAATACATAAAGCTTAATTAAATTAAGTAGCCGAAAATGGGAGGACGTTTGGAGACGCCTTGTGGATGCCCCCAGGAGGCATCCGTCGGCACATCGACTCAACCAACAGCTTTATTTACGGTGGCTCCCATCCGAATCAGCTTCTGTACTTACGGAATGTCATTTCGATTCCTCAGCTAGTAGACCTAGCCAAAGCATTGGAACATTTCAAGAAATTATCATATGACGTATCTTTGTGCTCCCGATTTCAGCAGCACCGCTCCACAATGCCGTCCTACCGCCCAAGCACACTTACGGCCGGGATTGCGGTCAGTTTGACGCCACCGAAATGATCTTCGGAGTCGCTGCTGCTGCCGCCGTCGCCGCTGCCGCCAGAAAGCTGATGAAATAAAATAAATTGAAAGACTTGCCGTGGCCGGTTGGCCGCATCCATCAAAACCGGTCGAGCGTCCGTCAGAGGGCATCAAATCCGACAAATGGTTTTCCAAAAACGCACTTAAGCGAAATGTGCAAAACGTCTCACCTTGCCTCCGCCTCCATCCTTGGACCGAAAACCCGCTGGACACACCGGGTCAGGTCAGGGAACTTCAAGGAAGAGAAAGAGCTCGGCTAACTAAAAGATCAATCGATCGATCGATCGCTTCTGGTCCAGGCCCGACGAGAGACTTCTTGAGGATTGCATCCATCGATCGGCTCTTAAAACGAGGCTTCAAAGTGGACGGCGAAACAGAGAAAAAGCTCCGTAATTAAAGAGGGTTTCGCTAGAGTTAGGCAAATATGAACACTCATGCTTTCCCTGCGTAGTATTACTACACTCACTCAAGCCGGGCCCCGTGCGTATAGATTCGGACCTTTCGAACTAATGAGAAGGAAAATGAGATTGATCTTTCGAGAGAAAGAGTGATCGGATCTTGTAAAGGAGCGCACGCAAATTGATAAATAATTACAGACTTTCCAGAGTTACCTCTCCTCTTCTCTCCGGTCCAATTTCACCGTTTTGGGTAGTTCGATAACCCTCGAGTGCATCTTTTATTTTAGTTTTGTAACGTATCCTGTAAGTGCTTGTTGGCTTGGCATAAGGTTTAAAAGCTTAATGAAAGGATAGCTCACTCAAGAAGTTCTTCACAGTGCGAAAGCAAAACACTTGAACCGGCTTGGGAAAATCAAATGTCATTTTAATTGTCGGGCTCGAAAAAATCACGCATCCTGGTCTAAATCGATGGAATAGAATTTCAACCGCACCGTCTGCTACGGAGCACCCCCCAAAATCTAGCATCAATTAATCTAAATGAGATTTTAATTCCCACCCTGAGGGAATGTTGCCTAAACACGAGTTTTCACATTCTACCCAGCATCCAAAAGTTACTCCATAATCTCATCCGTAAGTTATCAAATGCTTCTCTTCGCATACACACAATTATCGAATGGACGGACGTTCAGCGGATCCGCTTGGAAGAGGTCACGAGCATCACAAAATCCATCATGAGTAGGTACCTGGCGCCCGCCCGAGTTTGTGATAATAGTAATTTACTCTCACATTAAACAACTCATTAGAATGAGGGCTACTGCCGCCGCTGCTGGATGGAGCCTCTTTATTTGAGCTGTAATGTACCGAAATTATCAGTTCAAAGGGGGATTCTTCTTGTCGGTCCTAGCTTGGTATTAATGGGATTTTAAGTGAATATTGACTAGCGCATGTTCATTTCAATCATAAATTAAGGTACCAATGTCAAGAATGTATGCTTCAGCTTTATATAACTTGAGCGTTACCCGCGACAATTATTAATTTAAGGGTGATTTAAAGTCAGTCATCCATAATTTATGAAAACACTAAAATTTAATGCTTTTTAAATTGACGTTACTTTTCCTTAAGACTCCAAAGCAACTGATGCGAAGGCTTCCTATGATGATGATTCAGATCCCTTAGCCTTGACCAAATATTCATCGAATTGCATTATTTATATGTTGAGGTGTTGTCACCGTGAGCCATTAGGTTTTCCTCTGATGCGATGTTCTATCAGATTTCAATAAAATTTGGGGTTGCTTAATTTCTTTTTCCACCTATTCGTAGTGTGTAAGTCCACTTTTCTAAAAGCTCCACCACGGATTCTCTAAACGGGTCCCTATCCCTGTAGAATCCAAACAGGAATTGAAAACAAGAACGCAACGATAAAAATTTAATGTATTTTCTAATTGGGCGACCCGCAAAACTCTGTTCTGGGTTGCTATTTTGCTTGAGTGCGAGCAGCTACGAGCAAAAGTCACTTTATCTGTTTACATTTTGCGGTTCAGTCCAAATGTTTGTTGTTGTGGAAAGTTCCAAAGGAACTTGTGGAAAGTTCCAAACGAACTTGTAGAAAGTACCAAGCGAACTTGTGTAAAATTCCAAGCGAACTTGTGGAAAGTTCCAACTGCACTTTCCGAAATTATAAACCGCACTTTTGGGAAGTTCCAAGAGAACTTGTGGAAAGTTTCAAGCGAACTCGTGGAAAATTTCTAGCGAACTTGTGGAAAGTTCCAAACGAACTTGTGAAAAGTTCCAACGACACTTTCCGAAGTTATAAACCGCACTTTTGGGAAATTCCAAGGGAACTTGTGGAAAGTTCCAAGCGAACTTGTGGAAAGTTCCTAGCGAACTTGTGGAAAGTTCCAAGCGAACTTGTAGAAAGTTCCAAGCGAACTAGTGGAAAGTTCCTAGCGAACTTGTGGAAAGTTCCTAGCGAACTTGTGGAAAGGTCCAACGGCACTTTCCGAAATAATAAACCTCACTTTTGGGAAGTTCCAAGGGAACTTGTGGAAAGTTCCAAGCGAACTTGTGGAAAGTTCCTAGCGAACTTGTGGAAAGTTCTAAGCGAACTTGTGGAAAGTTCCTAGCGAACTTGTGGAAAGTTCCAACGGCACTTTCCGAAATTATAAACCTCACTTTTGGTAAGTTCCAAGCGAACTTGTGAAAAAATCCTAGCGAACTTGTGGAAAGTTCCTAGCGAACTTGTGGAAAGTTCCTAGCGAACTTGTGGAAAGTTCCTAGCGAACTTGTGGAAAGTTCCAAGCGAACTTGTGGAAAGTTCCTAGCGAACTTGTGGAAAGTTCCTAGCGAACTTGTGGAAAGTTCCAACGGCACTTTCTGAAATTATAAACCACACTTTTGGGAAGTTCCAAACGAAGTTGTGGGAAGATCCAAGGGAGCTTGAAAGAAGTTCTTAGGCAACTTGTCGGAAGTTCTAAGCAAGCTTGTTGAAAGTTACAAAGAAGTAGGAAGATCCATGAATTTGTAGCGAAATATTGTTCCATGTTTCCTGAACTTTTACGCATTTCCGTGAACTTATTCTACGTTCCGTGACCTTTTCCCAAGTTACATGCAGGCTTGCATCAATGTTAAAATGCTACTTTTCAATGTTATGAAACTAAAAGATATAAGATAGGGGAAATGGATGTAATTTCGGCCTAAATGCCCCGTAATTTGGCCCATACATGAATTCAGCAATCGAGCAATAGTAATTATTTTTATATGAAGGATGCTAGAAGAGGAGGCAAAGTTTGTGAACACATAAAACCTGTCATTTTGCATTAAGAGGGTCACAATTAGCGATTTTACCTGTAATGAGCAAACGCAATGAGTGAGCACCCATCGCTATAGTTAATCACTTATTGTGACACTCTGGAAGTGAAATGGACAGGGCTAATGTGTCATTCACAAACTTTACCTCCTCTTCCTGCATCTTACAAAAAAAAAATTATAATATCTCACAGTTTCATAATTCCGAACAATAACATGCTAGCTGTAATGAGTAATTTCTAGTCTGGCTACATGAACTACTCCCAAGCTCGGCAGCATTCTCCCGAATTTCGTTCACTCGGAAGTACCTAGTAAATTTGTGCCATTTCTTTGCACTTTTCTCAAGATCCGAAAACTTTACAGACATTCTTTAACATCTACCACGTAGTAGAAACTTCTCCCAAGTTCCGTGAATATTGTCCATGTTCCATGACCTTTACCTTAGTTCTGCACCCAACCGTGGGATGCAAGATTCGCTTACAATTATGTGGGATTCTCCATGTTGTTAGGATGTTAGTGGAGACCGCATGAACCGAGGATGCGATATACCGAGCTGCGGTCCAATACAAGAAAATTGGAGACCGAAAAAATGTGGAGTGTATTAGTGAGTGAAATTAGTTATGACGAAAAAAAATAGGCAAAATGTTGCCGACTGGACTCGAATCACGAGCGTTGCTATTATCAGTCCTGTGCTTTCTCCATTGCTCTCTCCATGCTTTTGAATATGGATAGGCTAAAAGCAAACAAGAAGCGCTCATTCCCTCGCATACTTGACTTCGTTTACTTTTTCTGCTGGAGAGAATAGAGCAGTGTTGGGAAAATATCAAAAAATCAAATCTCACCAATGCCCAAGATCACGCTTGATTTTCGTAGACAACAATCAACAAGCAAACAACTGCTGTTGATTTTGCAAGCTGTGATATCGCAGCTCGAAATATCAAGCTAACAAAACTCACCAGCTGTAAAACTCACCAAACTGTGGTGAGATTGAGTTTAATGAGCTTTGCTTTACACCCGAACTCAACCGAAACTTCCATAACGGCTGGCAGCAGTCCCTTCGTGTCTGCCATCGGTGATGAGTAAAAAGATATAGCAAACTATACTTTCTCTTTCTAAGAAAACGATGTGCAACGGAATCATTTTTGTGTCGAATCAACTCTCAGCATGATTTTTGCACGTTGTGAATAGTTACGCAATATCAAAGGAACTATTTACAATATCACGCGTGATATTGAGAGCGTATGAGAGCGGAAAAATATCATTTGATTGATGATTTTGCCAACACTGGAATAGAGGCGATCATAGGAAACGGAACTAACATTCACTGTAATAAATTTTTGATTTGCGTGTGTGTACTTCTGCCAAGTTCCTTAACCCGTAAAAGCCCGGGACAAACTTTTTATTTTCAAAAATTTGTATCTCAGAAATGCCATGGCCGATTAAATTGAAATATTTTTAACATCATTCCGGTGAGTGCTTCTTCTTACATCTTTTGGGTAGTACTCCCCTCAAGCCCTGCCTTCTTTGTTATATATTCAAGGATGTGTTGGCACGGGGGTGTTTTTTCAATCTTTATCATAACATATTGATTTATTTTTTTGGAAGTCGAGAAAATAATAGAGAACAATCATAAGAACCCATGTCTACCTTGGAATGCGGATCCGGATGCTGCGGATTATGGTTCCATATGGTCAAATTTATTATCTATCATAACCATATCGTGCGACATATCAAATCACATCTACTCGATAAATATGACCAATGGCACTCAAAATTACAACCAAAGAGCCATATGGCCACCCTAGAATCGGTTCCAGATATTCCGGATTATGATGCCTTATGGTCAAATTTGATATCTCTCATAACCATATCAACCGACATATTAAATAACATCTACTCGATGAAATATGATCACCGGTACACAAAACGACGTCCATAGAACCATATGACCTCGGTAGAATTGGTTCCGGATATTCCAGATCATGGTTCCACATGGTCAAAGTATCTCTTATAGTCACTTTAGAAACGACTCTGGATATTCCGGAATGTTGTTCCATATGGTCGAAATCATTGTCTCTCATGGGTACGACAAGCGATATATCAAATCTCATCTTCATGAAATATGATCAATGACACTCAAAACATTATGACCATCGTAAAACTAGTTCGGATACTTTTGTGTATGGTGGCAGTGGAAACATGAATAGAGCCTAACAGATTTTGTAAACAATGACTTCTATCGATGATTTCTAGAAATTCAAGGCTCGCCCACGCAAACCAACATCCTCATCGGGTAACGAAAGACTTCCCCTATCCGATGATTGTGTTGGTCTGCGTGGATGTGCCTTGAGTTCCTAGAAATCATCGATAGAAGTCATTGTTTACAAAAGCTGTTACGCCCTAATTCCAGCTCTATCTAGACATATTGTATGGACTCTGGATATTCGTCAACCTCCCTTCCCCTTTAATCTGCCAACTTCCCTTCCTTGTCAATTAGCCAACTTCCCTTTCCCAAAAAAAAAACTGTTTTTACTTTGCCCTGGGCCCTGGTCTAATTCATAACACAAGCTTGACGATCTTGTTGAGACTCTCAGGTCGACTACCATGACTGCAGCCTCTGCTGCGCTATCTTGCCTGGTTCTAATCCAGCACTTGCTTTCGTTTCCGTCCCTCCATAGTGTATCGTCGATTCACCTTCACTTACATATGTTTCTGAAATTCTGTTGATATTGACTCCGGATCTGTCGGATTCAGTTTAGCTATATTATGCCATATTTATTCGATACATCTTAAATCGGCTTTTAGATGGCCATATTGCACTGTGATAGTTGTTTTGAGTGCCATTGGCCATATTTCGTTGAGTAGATGTGATTTGATATGGCAATGATAGATAACTAATTTTACTATGTTGAGCCATCATTCGGGATATCTGGAACCGGTTATATGGGGGTAATAAGGTTTATTAATTAATTGTTAGAGTTATTGGTAATATTTAGTCGAGTAGATGTGATTTGACATGTCGCTTGATATGGTTAACATAAATAACAAATTTAACCATTTAAAACCATCCTGAATTATGTAACCTGTTCTAGTTACGGTGGCTATATGAGTCTATGGTTATCGTTTTCAGAGCCGATTGTTATTATTTCGTCGAATATATGTGATTTTATATGTCGCTTAATACTGTTATCAGAGAAATCAAATTTTACGTTAATGAACCATTATCCGGAGTTCCCGAAACCAGATCTACACACTAAGATTATTTCACCGAAATCTGTGAATTTTTACCGGAATCTCAACAGCTGAACGTTCGATAAACAGTTTGGTGATTTTTCACAGATTGCCTGTAATTTTTCACAAATCTGTGAAAAATCACCGAACTGTTTACCGAACGTTCAGCTGTTGAGATTTCGGTGAAATTTCACAGATTTCGGTTAAAATAATCTAAGTGTGTACGGTGGCCATATGGATTTATGGTTTTCATTATGAGAGCCGTTGGTTATGATTCGTCGAATAGATGAGATTTGATATGTCACTTGATATGGTTATCAGAGATATCAAATTTAATCATATGGAACCATAATCCGGAATATCCGGAACCGGTTCTACGGTGACCATTTGGCTCCGTGGTTGTTGTTTTGAGTGTCATTGGTCATATTTCGTCGAGTAGATGTGATTTGATATGTCGCTTGATATGGTTATGATAGATAATAAATTTGACCACATGGAACCATAAACCGGAGCATCCGGGATCGATTCCAAGGTAGACATGGGTTCTTATGATTTTTCTCTGGTATTTTCTCGAGTTACAAGAAAACAAAATCAATATGTTGTCGCAATGATAAGTAAGATGTATGGTAAAGATTGAAAAAACACCCCCGTGCCAACACATCCTTGAATATATAACAAAGAGGGAGGGGCCTGAGGTGGAGTACTACCGTACACATGTAAGAACCACTCGCTAGAATGATGTAAAAAAAAATCAATTTATTCGAACGTGGCATCTCTGAGATACAATTTTTTGAAAATAAAAGGTTTCTCCCGGGATTTTACGGGTTAAACTTCACTCAAATTATATGGGCTTATCCGATGTTCTGTAACCTTCTTTCAAGCTCCGGGAATTTCTATCAAGATCCGTGAACTTTTCCCAAGCTCCTTTAACTTCTCCCAAGTTTCGCGAACTTCTAACAAGTTTTGTAAACTTCTTCCAAGTTCTGTTTTTATTTTTTCAAGTTCTGTTAGCTCCTTATAATTTCTGTGAACTTTACCGAGCTTCTCCCAAGTTTTGTAACCTTCTTCTAAGTTTTGTAAACATCTTCCAGTTGCTGTGAACTTTTCTGAACTTTCAAGGTTCGTGAACTTTCCCAAAATTTCATGAATTTCTCCTAAGTTCCGAAAACATCTTTCAAATTCCATGTACTTTACCGAAGTTCTTTAAATATCGTAACGCGTTCACCTTTCTTCTGTATCTCTTTAATTTAGACACGACAACACTGTGCAACATCTTTTTTTTCTAGGACTGCGAAAGTTGACCATATTTGACTTTCTTGTGGAGTAAAAGTCCTGAACATACATATACCCTAACACGTCCAAATTTTTTGATACCGCCCTCTTTATGAATGTTGGTATGTTGTCCCGATGTCGGTTGTATACTGCCTAACTAAAGCATGTTACGACATTGCCGTCCAAGAACGGCAGAGAACTTTATGACGTCACCACACCTTGCTCTGCTCATAACCATATCACTTATATCTATATAAAGAAAGAGAGAAGGATTAGTAATTTCCATTTAATTCCACTATTTTATTTGCTAATACTCGACTGAAGAAAACCATCGCAAACTACGGAATTCATACTAACCTAGGTACATTTTTACTTAAAGCTAGGTAAACTTAAATGTAATGTCCCATGGAAGCAGGCACTCTACTGCTAACTCGTGCTAGTGTACTCACCAACTTGCACGAATTTCAGTTGCTCCTGAAATGTCATGCTGGTAGACGCTGATGCCCTGTTTACATTATGCTAGTGAGCTTTTTTGCTAGCAGCTAGCTCATTAGTGCAAGTGAAATAGCATAAGTATAAACACCTTATAAACGTGCAAAGGAGCGACTGTTGAACCTGAAGATAGATTCAGCGTCACGTTGGGGTCACCACATTTTTGCCATAAACGCACAGTACATGGATGAGAATGAAACTGTTGAAATTATTCATTTGGGTAAGTAGCGAGAACAATCATTTTTTAAATTGAAAAATAAATATTAAATAATCTATTGCGATTTGCATTACAATAACAATCTTGCAAACAAACTATACCAATTGTTAGAGAAAGAGAAACCATTCCTCTACCTGTTTGTGTTATTAGTTTTTGAGATTGAGCTTTAATTCGCGAGAAATCGGCAAATTACGTGTTTGTTTACAAAAGCAATTACGCCCTAATCTCGAAGTTCTCCGGAAATGTAGGAGTGGTATTCTTGCTCTATGTAAGGTTGAATTTCAAGAAGTGGATTTTAAATCAGTAAAATTGCTCAGTGGGTGAAGACCGAGGTGAAGCCAGCCAGCTGGGTGGCATGCCGCCATGTTATTGAAACCATCATCTGAAACGTCACAATTCCAGTGTGAACTGCAAAAATGGCGTGACTGAATTGTCTTATTTTTATCAAATGAAATTATTTTCCCTTTTATGCCATATAAATGGTTGACTTCGTGGTAGAAAATCAGAAAATAATATTTTATGAGTCCTAAGCTTATTTTTCACAACATGTAAGCAAAAATATTAAGAATATCCATAATATCAGTCACGCCTTTTTTGAAATTCTGGCTTGAATCTTCTATTTGTTTACAAATTATGAGATGTCAGTGGGGCCCGCAATTCGCGGGTCCGCAGCGATGTTAGCTCTTTTCAAGGCAAGGCAAACAAGATAGGGATGCCACCTAGCTGAAGCCAGCAAATCTAAAGCCCTACAGTAAAAGTATGGACGACTGTCACCACAAAGCTCCAATCGAACCGTCAAAACTCGTTCCAATCGAACATAACAATGTTTGACATTTCAAATTCGTCTCTCCCAATGGGAAGTATTGTTATCCACAAAAAATAAAATGGGAAACATTTTGATATATTTTTTTATCAACATTACATATAATTATGTGATAGCCCGGACCGATCACCACCACCCATAGCAACAAGTCAGCAATAATGATGTCACGCCATCGAGCAGAGTCCAACGCCACGCCAGAGCCCAGCAAATTGTCCTGTCAGCAGTTTTTATTAACAAATAGCCGAGCGACCCATCGATCGCTCTCTTTTCGGTATAGAAGTTGTTAGGATTCAGATCGTTAATAGCTTTAAGTAATGTGGTTAAGTGAATAATTAGTGAAATAAATTATTTTTTTTATGATATCCTGAGAGGAGAACCTATTATTGGCGCTGTAGACAGGATAATTCGCTGGGCTCTGACGTGGCGTTGGACTCTGCTCGATGGCGTGACATCATTATTGCTGACTTGTTGCTATGGGTGGTGGTGATCGGTCCGGGCTATCACATAATATAATATAACATAATATAACATAATATAACATAATATAACAATTATACTGCCATTGACCTGCTATCGTTCCTGTTTTCACGGATCTTTTTACTTTGACTAATTTTTAATCTTAATTGTCTTCGAATGATTTTTTCTTTTAGATTATGACATTGCAGTATGTGTTCGGTATGAATATGTTGCATCAATATGTATAGGGTTTCATCTATATTTAAATTAATAACAATTAGGCTATCGATGTTCTTTTCTAAAAATTTCCTCTAACTCTACGAAAAAAATTAAAGTTGCCTCATTGACGAATATCAATGCATTTTTGCGGTAGCACCGCATTTGAGTGAATTTTACATAATATTCTGAGAAACTTTCGTCAGCTTTACATCTATTTATGCACTTTACACAAACGGCTGCATTTTTCTCTAGAGAATTCAAAACAATTCCAGCTACGTAATACAGCGCGTTGTGCTCTGTGTTGCTAACACATAATTGATTACATTCTTCCACGATTTGGAAATCATCGTCGTCATTATATTGCATATTAGACATTTGTTCAAGCGGTTTTCGATTGTATTTATCCACGTGCTGCAGTTTATCACCAAAATCAACTAGCCAATCGCTTTCAACATTGTTGTACGATGACGTTTCTACTACGTCCATGTAGTGAGCTATCGCTACCATTTTAAGAGCGTCCTTAAACTGTAAAGCAGTTGGTCTCTTGAACCTAATTCTAACTTGCGCAAAAACGTTTTCTATACAATCTTGAGTAAATCTACTAATTAACAGGAAAGAATAGTTCAATTCATTCAAAAATACCCCTTGCAGTCTCAAAATAGCATCAGTGCATAAGATTATAGCCGCTTGCCATGGTTTCCAACTGCCCTTTTCTCCTACCTTTAGGTCATATGCAAGATCATATATGTTTACTTTAAGAATATTAACATTAGATTGTAAGTTTTATTAACCTTGTGTTTAGTTTGTATTTTGTACGTGTGGGTTTTTTTATGTTTGTTTTCAAGATGAATAGAAATTAGTTCATGTTTTAGGATTAATTAAATATTTGTATCGTAAACCACATTCCAAACCTCCCTTTCCCTTTTCCCATCAAAAAAAAATTGTAAATCCCCACTAACCTCGAGACAACCGCGAGTATCCGGTCCAGCTCCTTTAACTTTAAATATAAGAAATCAATAATGTATAACAAAAATTATAACTCGGCTCTGTAAAGTTTATTCGATTGAGCCTGTACAAATAAAGTAATTAATAAAAAAAAAAAGGTCATATGCAAGTTGTCGGAATTGTTTAAAAAACTCGATCTTTCGGGAGTAAACCACAGAATTACCTGAAAACACATAGTAAAATTTAATGTTTGCCACGACGGAATAAATCTAATACTACCTTTGCTGAGACCCATGCTACTAGATCTTGAAGTCATGTATTCAAACCAAAAGGCTAATTGTTCAACGAAATAAGCTGTAGTTAATACATCTCGTCTATTTGTCTCCTGGGCGAAAAGGCGGAGAGCAGCAACAATTTGAAGATTAACATATTTAAACGAGTTAAAGACTTTCATCTTATCTAAGTTGTTTCGATTGTTGAAATCGACATCGTTTTTTTCTTAATCCGGATGCCACCCGCAAATCACGTTCATCTTCATGAAGAACAAGCTCACGTAAGTGATTAATATCCGCAAATGCAAAAGTAAGGTTCTATCGCATCACAACGTCTTACTACATAGTTATGGACATACCGATGCTCTACCTATGATCAGCCGATCATGGCATAGATGCAACCCCAGCATTATCTACCGAATTCCAACGACAACCAGCTGCAACCCGACACTCGTTGAGCAACAGCAGAACGGATGCGGTTCTCCTGACTCAACACGACACACGCCGGACGGAACATCGCTGACGATGACAACCTGGATTGGACTTGGACTCCTGACGCAGCAGATCGCAAGCCATCGACAGGCTGAAGGAAATATTATTCAATTAGGAGTAGTCAGTTGAGTTTAGTTAGAGCCAGTGGCAAGACATAGTGAGATAACGTTAGTATGTTTGTACAATGAGTGAAACCTTTTTGCTAGAATGAAAAAGTGATGAAATCTTTTGTTAGATTGAAAAAGTGATGAAACATTTGATGTACAGAAAAAGTGAATAAATCTGTCCTTTAGTACATAGTGAAACCTTTTCTTAAAAAGATTTTGATGACAAATCATACATAAGTACATATTTATTGGTAATCCATCCTTGCACGGCACTTTTGAAAATGTGAACGGCATCTGGAACGATCTCCAAATTTCTTCTACCATTGCATGGATGCACAAGGGCTTCATTTTTCAGAACGTTTACATCCGCTTATTACCACCTCCACAATCTGTCACGATGGCATGGACATGTAGGCCAATGAATTCTACTTTGCATACTATTTCCAAGGTCATGGATTTCAATATCTCTGGATCCATGTTGTCACCGGTAAAGAAGTAAGCGACAACTTGCTTCCACCGCTTGCTTATTCCTGCAGCTATGTACACCAAAGCATGCGTTGCTAATGTGCCTGTTGTCACCGGAAGCGTAATATCACCATACATTTTACGGTTGTTTAAACAGGACGATCGTGCTTTCTCTATTGACATCTCATCTAAAACAAGCACGCAATCTTTTTCCTCACCAGGCATATTTTTAACTGCAGGCCCTTGCAGGTTAAATACATCTTCAAGAATACCGGCATCAAGACGAGCACGAATCGTTCGTTGTGATGGAAGTTGATATGTTTGACGCTCATGTTCATAACCACGAGACCCACAAGCAAGCTTCGTTTTTATGGCCTTCACTATTGTTTCTGTGGACCACTTTTTGGGTCTAATAGTCTCGCCGGTAGCTACTTTAATTTGGTCTTCGTTAAACATACGCTGAAGCGCAGCTACTTCAGGACGTTTAAACATAAATTCAATATGCTTTTTCAAAACCTTTTTTTCATTTCGGAGTTTGTCGATTGCAGTAGAATTTGTATGTAGTTTTCTGTCAAAAAAGTGAATTGTATATAACATACATTTGAATGCATATGACAAGAACATACCTCATGAGTTTTTCTTCAACCTTGGATGCGGGATTAGATTCAGCGATATTCGCAGCATCATAAACACGATCAGCAGTACGTACGTGGACCGAATCAACAGCGTTCCCGTGATGCTTTTCATCCGGCATTATATTGTCGGTAAGTTTTTGGTCATTAGAATGACCAGCGAAGGCCGAGCTACTGCGTTCTTCAGTGTTTCCTGAATGATCAACGGATAGTGATATTCTACGGCCTCCTTCGAAACGGGCTACATAGGCGATACATCCAACGGCGTTTCCGGAATGGTAAAAAAAAGACGAGGTACTGCAACTTTCGGAACAGGTTGCAAAGGTGATACATCCAACGGCGTATCCTGAATCATCAGCGCAAAACGAGGTCAGAGGATGATGAGCTACTTAATTTTTCGGGATCGGCACATTCAACGGCGTGTTCGGAATGACCAGTGGCGAGTGAGGTGTCATCATGTTTGCAATTTGTACCACAAACTTGTACACTGGGATGGCACCTGTAGTTTTCAAAACTTTTCCATTATTCGATGCGAAATATAAATCGACGTGATGGCAGTGGAACTGCAAATATTGAATTGTTCTATAATTACGTACAGATATTTTATAATAGCAAAACTTACGCTGCAAAGTCGTGTTGTTTCCTTTATTTCAAAGCCCTCAGGATGTTCGCAAAACTTGAGCCATTTGCGACGATAATTTTCATCGGCCGGAAACCGGAAAAAAACTTATGTTTTTAAAATCGCGTGTCGTTCGATTTGAACAAAATTTAAAACAACACTTCATCTTAACAAAATCGAAAACAGCACAATAAATTTAAACGACGGCAAACGATGAAATAATTAAAACTGGACGAAAAACAGAAACAACGTAACAACTAGCTGCTGAATTATTTTCAATCGAACGACAGTCATGCGAATCAGCGTTACCAGATTGTTTTAAAGCTTATCGGTATCAAAGGTATTAAAAAATCGGTATTTATCGGTATTTACTATTAAATTAATTTTATATTTTTGCCGTTTTTGAAAGTGACAATTTTTACGATGTTGTCGACTAGGACTTGAGGAGAATTCTTTTATTTAACGGGTTTCTCAGTATTAAAAAACTCAATATATTTTTTTAATTTAATTTTAAAAATCATCGTTGTCCTCAAGTGGTGATCAAAATTGTGACCAAGTAGTGTTTTTTTTTTTTTATTAAATATCATTAAATGAAACCAAAATATGAAAAATCATCCACAACAACGACTTAACTATTGACAATAACGTCAATCAATATTTTCTCTTGAAAAAAGCCACAACCTATGGCCGAAATGTCGGGCAGATTACATCGTAGTCGTTGCAGTGTTTTAAGACTGAGAAAGCCGTTAATTAAAGCAAAATTTTTCCTTTTGTACTATGATCGGAAAATTCCGGAAGAAAACTCCGGGAAATGTTTGAATTAGCATCTGAATGGAGCTGAAAAAAACATCCAGAGAAGTTCGAAAGAAGCTCTCCTGGATGAAGTTCGAGAAAAACTGGAAAAACCTCTGGGAAACTGCCGAGACACGAATTTAGAAACTTGTGGCGAAAATTTAAATAAACTATCGGAAAAAAATTGGATGTCACATCCAACGGAAGCCAGCAAAGTTTTGAAAACCAGAAGTAAATTTCCAGAAGTAAATATTTCGAGGGAAAGCCAGAAGAAGCTCGGAAAAACCTTCCAATAGAAGTCGAACAAAAAAAAACCTTTGGCTTATGGTCAAACTTCCAGAAAAAGACGAATGCAATTTCTGGGAGAATTAATTGAACTTCCTTGAGAAGACGAAATAAATTTTCTGAAGACGCTTGCAGAAACTTTCTAAGGTAGATTGGAAGAAACATCTGAAGATAGTCGGAAGCCAGAGCGCTTACGGAACAGTCGAAAGAAACAAATACATAATTCCGGAAGAACGAGATTCCTGGAGGATGTTCTAATGATCCAGAAAATTTTCCTGATATTCAAAAAACATCCCTAAAGACTCCGAAATTTCCCTGAAGTTTTCGGAACAATCCTGAAATGCACTTAGGAATATTCTATAATTCCTTGAAGTTCCTTAAAAGTTCTTGTAATTTTCCTGAAATAAGGGGCTGTTTTGGGGTTCTCTGGTCATCCTCGAAGCGCTCGGAACTTCTCTGATTACAATAAGACTACCAGAATATCTCTAATAATCTTAGAAGGCCTTAGAGTCTAGACTTTCTTGACGATTATGAAATATCTTAAGTGCTCTCACAATTTTCTTGAATTTATTGTAACATCGACATTCCCGATTTTTTTTAATTAAAAAAAAATTATCGACACTGCCATTATAAAGCAAAGAACTTCCCATAAAATGTTCTCACAATGATCTAATGTTCATGTAACTTCAATTACGTTTCCTAAATTTGCATGGACATTGCTGAAGTTTTCGGAAATTGCCTGAGTTTCTTGGAGCTCCTTTATAATTTCAGCATTTTCATTGAAATTAATTGATCTGTCCTGATGTTCTCTGAGCTTTACTAAAGTTCCTGAAAACCATTAAATTTCCCTGAAGTTCGTTGGACTCGTGAAGTTTCCAAAATATTTATGATGTTTCCTTAAGTTCACTGGAGTTCACTGGACTTTTCTGAAATCTCCGGGTTTTCGAATTTTAACAGAAGTTAATGAAACTGTCTGTAATTTATCGAAACTTACGCAAAAGTCTGGACTTATCTGAAGTTTCAGAACTTCTTAAATGTGCTTGCAGCTAGTGTGGATCAGCAATAAAAATCTGATTTCATCCTTGAAGCTCCGGGAAAGTTAAAAAACTGGCGGGAGAAGATGAAGAAATTTCTAAGGTAAGGTGGAAGAAAATTCCAGGGAAAGTTGGATGAAACTTGAGGAAGTTTAAAAATGAATAAAAACTTCCGGAAGTTAAATATTGTTTAAAATATATACATCTCGATTCCCTACCCAAGCAACACCATTTGTTTCTCAGCGAGTAACAACAACCTTAGTGTGACTAATAGACGGTCTAAATTAGGGACAATGCACCGCATATAAAACTTCATTGTACCTTAAAAAGCGCAGAAGGTGGAGTCTCTTTGCAACTTATGTTTGTGGCATAAGGTGTTGCAAATAAGGTGCATGTAACATGATATTTTTATGACACAAGTTGTAAATGAGGTTTCAACTGACTTAACTGCAATGTTTCACTGAAATATTTAAAACTGTACTGTGATGTTTTCGAATACATGTAAATGACATTCAAGTTAACCACATAAATGTATTGGATATTTTTGTGAGGTGATACGGAAAAAGCATACTGATGTTTTTATTCAGACTGCAAAATCAGAGATGGCAATCGTAGAAAAAGTCATTGAATAAAAGTATGATATTAATTACTTTAAAATATTGATAACTAGTCTTTTTTTTTCAAACGCATCTAGTTTTATGGTGAAATTAAACATTTTGTTTCGATTAAATATATACGCCTTCAAAAACTTATAAATTGATGCCACTAATTTGCAGCTTGAAAATATGTCGAAATTAAAATTGATCTGTAAAATAAAATATTTATATTCAAACTATTGGAAAACATTACAGCTGTAATAAGTATTTCATTTTTTTATGTTAATAGGGTGTGAAACATGAATAAATTGAAAAATAAGCTTATTATGTTTATTTCTGGTGGATTACATATGGCTGCCAGTCTTACCAACAGCATTTTAATTGTGTACATTGCGGGTCAACATGTTCAGTACAACCATATTTATTTGTATGTGTGGTTGTGTT
This sequence comes from Ochlerotatus camptorhynchus, assembly GCF_037179485.1. NCBI lineage: Eukaryota > Metazoa > Arthropoda > Insecta > Diptera > Culicidae > Ochlerotatus > Ochlerotatus camptorhynchus. The sequence continues at coordinate 2,400,306 of NW_027040890.1, forward strand.
TGCGAATGTGATTAATTTTTGGTTTCATTCTAACCGAATTAAATTAGCATGATGATGAGTTCTTAAAACTCAAAATCATGTTTAATAAAAGCAATAATCAATTATATGGTCAGTGGTCACTCTACATAATGTACCCAGGGACTTTTTCGGCTCTGTAAGGCAAGGCAGCGCTCTGTTGGGAGCCGATCACCGACAAGATATTTTGACAAGCTGATAGATGTCACACCCCGTCACATCAGTGGGCAACTAAAACACACTTACCAGACCCCTAGCATAGTTAATTTAAAATAAATACTTTACAAGTAACAATCAATCAAGGCCTATTAAGTGATAAGCTTTTTTAAACCAAATAAGCGTTTTTTTTATGCAGTACCGATAGATCCTATTAATTTTAATTTTTTATTGAACGCAAAAATGCGTAAAAAGTTATTTGAAGAAGTATTTAATGCATATATTTAAACTTAAACATATTTTTTTGAATAAAATAAATTGTATTAATTTTTATCAACTTTAAAAATCAAACAATCAAGTAAATAAATACATAAAATAAAAACAAATTAAAATAGCCGCAAACCCCTACTGTCTGATACTAAAAAAATGATAAAACTTTCATAATTTCGTCATTTTTTAACAGAATATTTCTATCTATCCATTGCAATAGAACCGCAAACGTCTCAAGTTTTGTTGAGCATTGCAGTATTTAAAAAAAAAATATTTTGATTCTGAAAATATTATGAACTGAAATAGTGTAAATTTTTGATTTTGGGGGTTTGAAAATCAATCGAAAGTTTACCGGTTCGATTGTTTTCAGTGCGTTTTGATTTTTCTAATAGGAAACCATCCACAAATTATGTAAGGGTTTTTGAATGATCATTAAATCCCCCTCCCGTCCTTGTTAGAATCTGTTAAATGTGCAGTTCGCAACCCTTCCCCCGAAAGTCTTTCTAAGATTTTATAATGTTCAGAAGATCGTTAGATATCGATTTGGGTAATTTTTTACATGCATTTGCGCATTTAATGTATTTGGAGGTGTTTTGGCATTAAATCACTTAAGATAAAATTAGGTTTTACACCTACTAAATTTTATGAATGAAAATGTCAACCCTCCTCTCCCCTCATTCCATTACTAAATTTGTAGATGATCCCAAATGTTGGAAAAAATATGAATAATCCAAGAAAATCATTTTTTCCAAAGATTTCATAGAAAATTAGCATGTAACAATACGCTTTCAATATCGTCGAAGAAAGTTGGACTCCGAACAAAAACCGAAAGGTTGATTTTCTGCGGCTTTGAGTCCATCTTTGTGCGATTATATCTGAAAAAAAAAATGTAGTTACCCGCCAATATTCTTTAAAAAAAGTGAAAAAACTTGAGCGGTTACAGATTCCAAAGACGGTTGTTGGAGATCAGTTGTGGGACTCGTATGACTCCCGGAAACAAGAAACAAAAATTCAACTCCAAATAAATATACCAGCTAGCTGCTGCGTATCATCAATTTCTGGTCAGTACATAAATCCTTAAGCAATTGCTTTTTTACCTCTTGGTCGGTCATAATATTACTATCAAATAATTAGTAAATGGGATCGATATTTCAACGCTTAGAGTTCATATTTCAAACCCTAAGGATTTAAACTTCCAGTTTATTGGGCGAGAATTAAAGCGATTTCACTACGTCGATTACGCAAAACCGTTAGACTTCTTTTCATAATCATCCAGTCATCATTTACTGATTTTTAAAAAAATAGCTTATAATTATAAAGCAAAGATTTCTATCGAAATTTTGACAAAATACAAATCAAAGCCTTCATCTGAACAACATTACACCATAAGAAAATAGAGTCACCCAAAACGGAGAACTTAATATAGTTCTTTAATGTCCTGCACCGATCACAAATCAAAATACCCTCTCATAACCATTAACAAGTGTAAAATTCTGAATTGATTTAATTTTTTAATGTTTGGAATATTTGTTAACATTTTCCATTATAGCTACATAATTTCAGCCGGTAGTGTACGGTTCGTCCACATATAATCAAGCTCACTGAACTGTTGCAAACATGTTAAATAGTACGTTACAATAACGTAGCTATTTTTCAAGACATCATGAAAAGTTTACAACAAGTATTTTTTACGTTGCAGATGAGTGGATATTAAAATTAATGATTCATATTGAACTGCAACAACACCGCAACGATTTGTCAACATAACTGCACCATTACGTATTATCGATGGTATCCATGTTCCAGTTATGTTGAAATTAAGTAGCAAATGCGTAGTTTGAACAATCATAGAATGTGTTGAGTATGTGCGTGCTTTAAACGTCACTTGTCAGTAGCAATGTGACATCGAGTGGTAGTGGCATCGGTGCAGCTCCTCCGCCAGCAGTCATCAGGTTTCAGCATTATAAGCCACTAGTTCTGGCGATCCACCCGCTATTTGATGTTGTTTCCAGTTCGCCAGCAGTTCCGGCAAATACGAGCTCCGTCTCTAACGGATCCTCAACGGCCACATCTCCGTTCGGCGGTATCAATATATTTGCTGCCCCCAGCTCATTCAACAATCAATCTATCGTCACCTCAGGCTTCTCACCGTTCTATTTAGCCCTTTGGAACACCCGCTTGGTTGAGAGACTACGGCCACGCCAGCCGCTGTTGTCATCATCTTTAGTCACCATCGTCCCCCGTCATCCGTAATCCTATCGTCCTCGTCGTGGTCTTCCATTTCTTATGCAGATGTTAGCACATGCATTACGATTTCTCCGCTTTTGCCAATGTTGTCCAAAAATATTTTACAACATCAAAGTGACAAGACATATTTGAGCCATGGTTACTAGATGGTTACAACAAACCTTTACAGTGACAACTTGATTCAGTTGGTTGCAAAACGAAGTTTGAAAACTTATAGATTCATACGCTTAATTGGACCAAGATTGCAAATAGGTTCTTCAACACATCTTGGTTCGTCAACTTTTTAGTAACATTTCGAAACAGTTGCTCAATAGGTACAAAAAACATATAGTTCACACTCTGTTGCACCAAAGTTTTAAGAAACATGATGTTTTATGGAACTCCCATTCAACAAACACAACACAAGTTAGATTTGTTGCTCAAGTGTTTCATATAATATCACGTAGCATATAACTTCATACCAATTTGAGTGTAACATGTTTGCTCCTCCCATTTGAGGCATTATTTGACAGGTCATCTAAGCAGTACATTGAAACAGTTGAGTTTCATTATTGTGACCTAAAGTAAATGAAGCAACAAAGTTGAAACTTTGCCGTATCAAGATGTATTCCCTGTACCATTTAAGGGATTTCTGGGCAACTTAAAAAGAAAAATAAAAGAATTCAGATGTTTTCTGTGTTGCTTGGGTAGGAATTACCGGAAAGAGCCATCGACTATTTCTCGATTGATGGGTAGCCAAAAACGGTGAGGAAATGCAAACATTAGTCGAAAGAGTATCAAGCATAAGGCATCTTTAGAGATGATTGTTTAGAATTTTGAAGGCTCAAAAAATATGAGGTATTCAAAAAGATACAAGTCTCTCATAAAAATTTTCTCCGAAATTCGAGTGCGGGTAGGCAATAATAAATTTTATTATTTAAAAATAAAATTCGGTATCTAGTTTGGAAATCGGTATAAATACCGATAAATCGGTATATCTGGCAACGCTGATGCAAATGTTTACGTTTTCAGCTGTCCTTGGCAATGTTGCTAGTTTAAGACAGATTTTACAGGGCTGCCAAATTAATGGAAATTTCAGACATCCATACTTTTACTGTAGGGCTTTAAGCAAATCTGCATCACTAAAGGCTGGCGCACACTGCATAAGTTTCTCGGTTTTTTGACATATGCATGGGCTAACTGTCAAAAAACCTCAAAACTTATCGATTGTGCGCCGGCCTTAAGAATAGCAACAATAAGCTTCACCAATGAAACAAAATGCTGACTGCGGCGGAAAGAGAGAAAAAAAAACTCTCATTCCCTCTCTTTGTCGTGTCTCCGTATCCGTACAGAATAACCAATAAAATCTTGCTCAACCATTAGGTTTTTTTAGGTTCATTGGTACTGATTGCACTTATAGTTGATTTTTTCTTGGGATCGATAATTTTCGATAATTTTTTAGACTGCAGTGAGATGTAAACCACATGTCTGCATTGTCCACGAGCAACATCCTTTCACTGCGCTGTTCCTCGATAATTTGCAAGTTGAAATTCGGAAATTTTAGATTTTTTTTTTTTGAAAAAACGTAAGTGCTTGTTAACAGTACCACTGAACTGTCAAAAAGGTTCAGCCGATTAACACTGAGTTCATTCGTGACGTCACGCTGCAGAACCTAATTGACTCAGTCACTTAGCTGAAACTCGAGCGGCACTCACTCAGTGCCTAAGTTTCCTCGGCATGGATTTGTTCATTTCATAGAATGAACGGATAAAGGCGTTAACTTAAAGGCACTCTTTCGCACTTCTCTTGAAGCGGTTGGTGACTGATGAACAGAGACATTTTTGGTTTGTAGTTTTCTCCCGTGGAGATTATTGTCGGTTTCAAATCGCGGCTTCGCTCATTAATCAGCAACATTGGTTTTTATATCATTAAAGATTGTAACGATTGATGTGTTGAGTGAGTTCCCATTGCATATCACTAGTGCTAGCGGATCTATTGTGACACTAACACTGATTTAGGCCTTGTTTGGCTATATTTAACGTTTTTTACAAGTTTGAGGTCTTGAGTTCTGTTCAGATTGTTGATTCAAATCATCACTCGCGGTTGAATCTGAGGTATTTGAGTCGCTGATAAATGAGAGATTGTTTGCTACCTGAAAGCATTACATAAGTATTTACATGTTAACATGGCTTCTTTCCTGGCCGCTTCGTTAAAACTTATGCATGCCATCTAGAAACTACAAGTAGATGCCATCTACACTGATCTTAAAGCTGCGTTTGATATAGTTGTGCACGACGTTCTGCTAGCGAAACTTGAAAAAATTGGATTTTCTGCTTCCTTCTGCAGCTGGCTTAGATCGTACCTCGTGCAACGTGAAGTTACTGTATGCATTGGAAACTACTCATCGTACTGTTTCTCGAACAGTTCAGGAGTTCCACAGCTGCGTAGTTAGTTTCCGTCGAACTAGAATTGCCGTTCTGTTTGATTATAACGTTGCTGTGACTGCACTTCAACGTGTCGATCACGTTAACGACCTCGGTGTCATGTTGGCTGAAAAGCTCACGTACACTCGCCACTTCTCAACCACGATCGACAAAGCAGCTTGGATTCATGTTCAAGATCTCTAAGGAATTCCGTGATCCTCTGTGTTTTAAAGCCCTTAACTGTTCATTGGAACGCTCACTACTGGAAACGGCGTGTGTTGTCTGGAATCCCTGCCAAGCAGTATGGAGTGCACGATTCGAAGCTGTTCAACGCAAATTCATCAGATACGCACTGCGCTATCTTCCTTGGAGTGACCCGCTGATTTTACCACCGTATGCTGACCGCTGTCATTTGCTGGGTTTGGATACTCTTGCTGAGCGACGAAACGTATAGCAGGCCGTCTTCGTTGCTAAAGTATGCTCGCAGAATATGATGTTCCTGAGTTACTGGCCAAAATTAATCTGTATTCTCCAGCCAAAACACTCCGTCCGAGAGCCTTGCTACATGAAGTAGTACATGCAACCAACTAAGCTGCAAACAGTTTCTTTGTCGCCATGATTCATCAATTCAACGAAGTATCTGACCTACATATTTGACTTTGACATCAATGCCTCAAGATTTCGTCATCGTTTGCTGTCGGCCAATTTTTAATTTTTAATATGCGTTTACATTTAGATTTAAGTGTTTCATTGAGACTAGCAAGTCAGATAGACTATAATAATACATAATAAATAAATAAATAAATATTCATCGGTGTACACATACATATCGCCAACAAAATGCACGAAGATTGTGATTCTAATATTTGGCCGAAATAGGAACCTCCCAACAAACAATTTTAGCTGCAGACTAGCTTATACAGGCAAATATTAGCTGTATAAGCCAATTTTTGGCTGTATAAGCTAATCTGCAGCTAAAATTGTTAGTTGGGCTATCTCCAATACTGGTGCACTTACTCTATTTGTTCTACGATGTTTTGCCCTTGCAATATAAAAAGTTGCACGCTACGGCATAATGCTCCTTGGCCGTGCTGAGATTTGTCATTGTCATTAACAGACTGTTGCGCGATATTGACAAAACTGTTCGTCACATAGTCACTGACAGACTTGATCATAAAAAAACTTCGTTAAAATCTCATTCATTTTTTCGTCAATGACAAAGATTCCCTGCAGAATTTCTGTGTCATATTATAGTTATCCATGTAGTTCAGGACGTAGATGCTTGTTCACATTAGCGGCTCCATGTAATTTCGTTATAAATTTAGTCAATATTAAAATCTACACATGTTCGTCACTGACAGCATTGTCAATATCATCGTGTATTGTCGAGATTTTGCATCACTGTTCCATGCACTTATCTCAACATTTCGTTCAAACATTGTTTTTATGTGTCTGTCACAGATTAATTGATTGTAATGGACAAAATCCACGGATCTGAACTGAAGAACTGCCCAACACAGTCAGCAAGAGCGGCAATCAGATTAACAAGACAGAGTAGCATTGCTTTTCACTGACTGCTGATGATTATTTGACTGATGGGTTAAAATAGCTCATTGCACCTTTGTCTGGAATAAGATGGTGCACCGAATGAATCTTTAATACGAAGCGAAATTGGTCACGTTAGCTAATGAAGGGCCACAAGTGCAAGTGGTCTAAATAGAAACCCTATAAATTCGCCCCATTGGTTTGTCGCCCTTGACGGACACCGTTTTCGCCACCCCATCAATATATTCACGGCCAATCATACCAAATCAGCGACTGAGAATAATTGACTCAGAGAATTTTCTTTCCATACGAAATTTACTCAGATTTGGAAGAAACTGCAGTTACTCATCAGGTATGCTATGGTTGATGTCTCGGAATGCATACATGCTATTCAAACCAACATCGATGTCACAGATTGACATAGGCATGTATTTTCATCGTCATTCCGATATCTTCAAAATAATCTACATCTACAAAACTTCAATGTGCTTGGCAAAAGTCAATCACGTGTGACGAGAGCTAGAAAACCAATTCTGATCAAAGCCCCCCAAGTCCCATCTGTCCAACCAGTGACGCGACGTCGACGACGGACGACGTCTGTTGTCTGGCTGAATAAAGTTCAAATCGTTACCGGAGCGCACGTTATGCATCATTCGAGTGGTGCACGTTGCAGCAGAATCCAAACTCAGCTTCCGAATGCGCACGGGAGTAGATCACAGACAAATACAAAAGGAGGAAAAACGGTGGTACACTTTATATCTAACCACGCTGATAATAGTTATTTGCACGTCACTACTATTTTCGCTTCAGCTGGGGCGCTTGTGAAAGACCGCTCGCTCGTTTGGTCCATTTGGCTCCGGTACATTCCTTGAGCGTGAAGTCGATGCATGTAGGTAGGTACCCTTCGATCAGTCAGTGGGGCACACGATGCACACTGTGGCTGCAATGGATGGATGGATGGATGGATGGATACGGGAAAGAAAATTATCCAAACTATAGCATTTTAAACAGCTGATGATCTCAAATCGGTGAATGCGTCCTGGAGGGCTTTCGTTCAGTTCGCTCCGTTGACTCGGTCGGTTCATTGTTGAGCGTATGGAATGGCCAAACTGACAACATTCGACTAGAATTGCAGAGAATAGTCGAGTGCAGCAATTGACTGTTGCTGGTAGCCGGACTACCGTTCGGATGAAAGGTGATTGATAGGTGGTGTACGGATTGATACTTGTGAGCGGATAATTTTCCCTTATTCGTCTTCTGGTAGTGTACTGTCTTTTATCTATTCTTTCAATTGGATTGAAATTTCAATGTATTTAAAACCGACAACAATTGCCGCTAACAGATAAATCCTTACGAATATAAATCTATTCCCATCTGCACGACACAGCACTCAGAATCCGCAACATCGTAGATGGCCCTAGTTCAGCAATCATGATGCTGTCGGTGGTTTGCCGGTCAGGGCTCCGAAAGCGTCTAAATTAGATCGTTCGCAAGACATTAAAACAAATCTCATCATCAATCCACTTTAACAAATGACTCTTCCCCTGTGTTCGAGTTCAAAGCTTCGGCAGCGGGCATCAGGAAACCCGCTCTCCTTAAGCGAGGCACTTTCCGTTTGATGGCTTTTCTGCGCGCCGAAAACTGACCATTAATCAAAAAGGTTCATATATTCTCCATTTCTACTCAATCGGCTTTTGCGCCCCTTCTGCTATGATGGCGGCGACGACTGTGAGTTGGTTGTTCCGATTGACCATCAGACCGGACAGTATACCTCCGCACAGTTGAAGTCTCTAAGACAAAAGGGAAAAACAGCCAGTCAAAGCTAATAATGAATGAGCGACTGTGTGTGTTTTCTGTTTTAAAGCCGTGGACTTCCCGAATGGAATAAAAGCCCATTTAGGTTTGGGTTTTGGCTGCCCAGGATGGGTCGCTACTTTTTCTTTGAACTTCGAATGAGTTGCTCCGGTTTTGTGTCTGTTTTCGGTAATTTAGGATTTGACTTTTTCGCCCGGACACAAGGAAGGAACAGGTCAATCCATCAAAAAACTAATTAATAGTTGTACGGAAAATGTATTTAGTGTGAGAAATTTGATATTTTATAAATAAAAATCAATAGTTATTGATAGGTTAATGCATGTGATTTTTTTTTTAACAGTCAATGATGGAAAAGTACACATGAACTTTTCCCTTGTTGCTCTTATTGGAACACAGAGCATCCATTTCCCGTCTGCTTTAACAACTCCGGGATTCGAGGAACATAATTTCATGTCTCAACATGTACACAGGTGTGCGGGGTGTATACATGGACGGGAAAAAGTATATTCCCTCCACATATAATTTTCTCGATTCCCAGGCAATGTCAAAACCCCTGGATTTTTTCATCCCAGGGTAGAAGCTCTACTTCGAAAAGAAAGTTTGATAACTAAGCTGAACGCTCCTCTAAGAGGATCGAAGTAGGCAATGGCACGGGGGATGCATTTGTTTTTTTTTCACTGTCGTTTTTCCGCTCGCAAGCATCAAACTTTCAAAGTATTTTAATAGTTTTAACTGATGGTGACAAGAAAACCCGAGAAATAGTGAATTAAAGTGCCAGTTTGCTGTAGTTCGCCGAGTATGCTGGCAAATTTAGTGCGAAAGTGAACGCCCGGAAGCTTTAAAAATGTTTGTCTATGTTTTTCCGTCGCGTTTTTCTTGCTGACTTGCTGCTGGTACCACAAAATCCATTACGAAAATGAGCGGAGACGCAGTGCTCTTTAAATGCGCCCGCCTGCAAAAATGTTCAGCAGAGGCAGATAGAGAGCGAAAAATCCACCTTTAACCGCTGACTTGCTGCTTTTAACGCCGTCCGAAGCGGAATTGAGCGGTGGCACGACAGCAGTGCTCTTTTATAACATGTCAGGTTCAAACTGAACGATGTGCAATATAGTGGTACTCGATTATGACTACTGGGTTTGGGGAAAACGTTTATTCCATAAAAATAGTGATAAACTATCACTTTTTATTTGTACATTTTTCAAAAAACATTTCATGGGGAATTGGAAAAGTATTTGATATAAAAGATTTATAGCGCTATTTTCTATAGATTGGTGAATTTAGATTTCAATTTCATCTTTAACAGAAAAAGATACAAGCTTTCAAAACCTTACATCTTTTCGTGACGGTCGCAAGTTTAAAAGTTCGATTTAGCTTTCCGTTAGACGTAATTTACGTCAAAAATACTCAGTAGAGTTAGCCTTTGCAATCTTAACCACATTGCAGAAGAACGCATCCTCCAATCTGACACATATCACGAGAACTTTATTCTATAAAAGTTGAAACAACGAAGTTTTCTACAGACATCAACACCACCTAGTGAGTCAATTTCGTGTTAAATTATTTGCCTTTTTCCAGAGATCGGTCCATAGAACAATATTGATGAAGTCATGTATAACTTTTGAGCTCAAGTTTCTCGGCAGTATTCAAAATTGTAACTGATCTATAAATAGATCACTGGGCGTTAATGGGTTAAGTGGAGACATTCAATTCCATTGGTGAGTAATGATCCAATTCCTATAATCTTAATACATTATACTACCCGTTTATTTTTTTACGACCCCATGTCCAAGGACAATTCCTTTTTTCCTAAGGATTGTGTTCAATTTAGTAGAAATAACGATATCCTAGCCAACTTTTAAGAATTGACTGTTTCCAGATTGATTGATTGATGAAGATTCCAGATATTAGAAGGACCGTTTACTGACCACCCAGTAGAAGAATTCATATCGATTCTTTTCTATATGCTCATGATTCTATGCAGTTTAGAAAAAAATCTCGTATCTCTAGGTCTACATTCATAAATTAGCCATCCAGCAACGGAATCGATATAGCATATTTTCTATATACTCATGATGGTATGCAATTTACAAAAAATCTCGGATCACTAGGTGTACAGCCGAAGTTCGATGGTTGGGCCGAAACGAATTCGATTCGTTAGTTGGGTCAACTGACAGAAGGCTAAAATTTGTTGGGGGGCATGCGTATCCTTTGCTGCAATTAAGAAGATTTAACAAAAAACAAGTTTTTGAAGCAAGTGCCTTTAAACTGAGTGGAAAAAGCAAAATTCTGATGTGTTTAATATGTGTTTTGAATTTCTTGTGGAATTTCAAATGAAACTCAAATGTTGCGAACAAACACCATGTGTTTACATGCCAATGTGAGGACCAATATTTTTTTCTTCTTTCGAGTTCCATTTAACGTTATTTCTGAAGGCGATCGACTACTTTGATCAAACTTGCACCAGTTGTTCTCTATAGAAGTTTAAACAAACCACTGTCAAAGATTTTCGATTCCCAACACTAAAGGCGTGCTGGTGGCGCGCGAGGGATGTACCAATTTACTTCAAGTCAGCCTTTATAAACTGCTTTATTGAGAGGGTTCGTGTAACACGGTTGGCAGAGAGTCATGGAAGTCATCCTCATCGCGATCTGTTGAGGTCCTTCCGAAGAATGTTTCTCCGCCGTACGGATTCTGGTATGATGATACGAACTCATTACTAAAAGGTGCAGTGCCTTCCTTCGCTTCAGTTAGACATATACAGTTAACACAATTACCTTGCAATGATTGCTAGGAAGAGTAATCGATTCTTTGTCGGAGTTTTTCATCCGCTTCTGGTACAAAGTGCATTCTGAACTCCACGAGGAATGGCAAACATCCAATTGGTCATCAGCAGGAAGGTTTTTCTTTTTATTCGCGATGGTACACTTGATACTCTTTTCGAAGTCCGAGGTGCAATCACTGATTTCGTGGTCTTCAGCGTACTTTGGACAGCAAGCAGACTTTAGCAGTTCGCTGCCCTGTGACTATATTCAGAACAATTAATACACCGCAGTATGTTGAGAGATTCGAAGACAGGACAACGTTCCCAACCCAGATTGACTCGTTTTAAACTAAAAGCTTTCGCATCAGTCTCGATCAAGGCGTCACAATATCAGCTTCCATCAACCAAATCAATACGACGAAAAGACTGCTGGCTTTCTTTTTCTGTTAAATTCGTACAGCTTCGCAGTATTCTAGAACCTCATTCGGCGCACACAAACAAATGTTCAATCGCTTTTCTCTCTTTCTCCCGTCGCTCCAATGATCTTTCTTTCAAGCTTCAGTGAAACGGACGAGTGAAACAGCGCTCGACTTTAATAGTTTCGTCTTTCATGAAACACATCAACATAGGTTTCATGACGTATTTGACGGAAAATAAAAATATATATTTAAAGCATTTCTCAAGTGAAAACGCTTGAAGATTACACGGAAACGGGACATAACACATTTTAAACAAATTGAAAGAGCGGTGATAGAGTGTTCATGAAAGGGATTGAAAGCCATAATGAGGTTTCGTTCAACTAGAAAAACGACGTTACATACATTGAAAGCGATGAGTAAAGCAACGACGAGAAGATCCACAGCCAACCTTTCCTTCTAAGGCTCTGAACCATTTGGCGGATTCTTTAATCTTTTAAATTTGTCGAATCTCTTGACGGAATCTCTTTATGAAGAGCTTTGAGTGTGTTGGTTTATTTCCTTTAAATTCCGTTATAATTGCTTGTCTTTTGACTACTTGCAGACTTCATCAGTGTCAAGTACTCAACACCACTTCTTAACATTTGATTAAAATTTGACTGATGGAAAGTTATCGATTAACCTTGCTATCCGAGTGTGGTTATTTCTGACAGACAAGAACTTAAATTTTGACAACCGTGTTTCATGTGATGCCAAGGAGTTATTGTGGGGGTACCCTCTCTAGTGTTACGTAGTATTGGAAAATACCCTCATTTTTACAAAAAAAAAGTGTTTCTTCACATTAATTCATTCACATTCCTTGTCAAAAACATGGTCATCATCAGTGCTGATAAAAATCATTTCTTCTACACTCAAATAAGCTGAAAATGAAGGCAACCTTGAAAGATAAATCAACTAGGGGAATTTAAGTATTCTCGGCAACCTAAGCAGCGACCTTCTTTCTATAGCCTTTTTCTCTAAGGAACGCACACATATGCAGTATTGGTTTGTTTACAATCTTTTGCTGCCAGCTGCTCTTACAATTTCAGTCGAAAGAATTGTCAAAAACTGTTTTGAAAAGCTTTTACAAAGCTCCAATCTTCTCTAGTGAGAGCGAGTATTGTCGGCAACCAGTGTTTCTTTGGCAACCGTTCCATTTGAACTGCATGTAAATCTGCTGTTCTATTATCGGCAACTCGAAATCAGCTACAATTTGTAGTGCGTGTGTTTCATTTCAAGAAAACCTTGCTAGATTGCTTTTTCTCAGTGGTAAAAATATAGTCAAATTGAAGCTGAAAGCATAAAGAATCGTTTGCATGCATTCAGCGAAGTGTTTTCGTAAGAAAATCCAGTGAAAATAGTGTTTCAATTTGGGCTACCGAAAATAGTCTGGCATGCCGAAGCCGTCATTTCCCCTACCTGCATGAATTTGAATTTTGACATGATAACATGCTCTTGATCAAGGCAATCGCTGAGTTTCGAAACTAACAATTGGTTTTGTTCATTCAAAGATGCGTATTCATTATTGCCTGTTCTGTTGTCATATCAAAATTCATAATCATCTTGGTGGGGATGATTTTGAGCAAGGTTGCTGATTATCATACTGAAGTGATGGTCGAACTATTTTCTCATCGCGGTAGAAGAACAGCAGCAAGGCGTGAGCAGTTCATTCTTCGTGTGCGATCGCTTATCTTGACGAAGCAAAATTCATTCGCTGAGTGACCACATGCACCCATTGAGCATGTGTCACTCACTCTCAAATTTCCAGCAGCGTGATCCCAACAGTCGTTCTTCACGAGCGATGCCACTAGAAGAACACAGCTGGATTGATTGATGAAGAGCATCATTGCTATTATCGTTTCTCTCGCTTGCGCTGCGCGCGCTGACGACATCATTTAACTCATTACTGGCGCTAACGAGTGTCTTGATTTTGATAGTGGACGGAGAGTCGTTTTCAGCGCCAATACGCTTCGTGAGACATCATTAGACTATATTAAATATTACGAAACGCGCAGCATTCAAAGACTATGTAATGAACAGTTTCACCGGGGTCTTCGCGGTTTTATTTGAAACGAATTTCTATGCACGCCTTTTTCAATTATCACGATTTGTTTCAACGCTTTTATTTGCCTGGCTGTTGCAAAACTTTTGTGAGATTTCTTTCCGGATACTACCCAGTAAAAGTCTGAAAATTTATCCAGAATATACTTCGTGAGGATCAAAGCATGAGCATCGCGTTGATACGAAAAACCATTCGCATCGTCATGAAGACTAATGGGGTATTTACACTTATGCTATTTCACTAGCGCTAATGAGCTAGCTGCTAGCAAAAAAAAACTCACTAGCATAATGTAAACAGGGCATCAGCGTCTAGCATGGGATATTTCAGGAGCAACTGAAATTCATGATAGTTGGTGAGTACACTAGCGCTAGAAAATCGGCACAGATGTAAACACCCCATAAAGCAAACGAAGAACGCTCTCCACCGCTCCCGATGCGAACGACGAAAAGAAGAAGAGGACACAGCACGAATATTTGAGTAGTGCATCGGTACTCACACTCCACTCTCACCGAGCATTCTTTACGATTTGCTTTTATGGGCATCCACATCATTCAAGAGTTTTGCTGAGATACCCATGCTTCGAGTACCGTCGCACACGATGAACGAATATGAGAGAAATGATGCGAATATCAGTAACCTTGATTTTGATCATCAAACTAACAATGAGCTCTTAAAAAGTTGGAAGGGTTGTATACTAGATACGACCGCAGGGTTGGCGTTGAATAACGTCTGTTATGTGTTGTACTTCATTGTGTATATTATATTTTAGGAATATTCCTTAATAACTCTTTTGCGAAAGTTTGGTGTATCTGAAAAGGGCCGTTTTGTTGGTCTGATGTTGTTGACAATGTTGGACACTTATATAGTAGAACAGAAAATATCAGAGGTGTCAGATACTCGCATACGTACGTTAAACTCTTTCTTGATAATGTTGTGGCCCTGAAAAGGGCCATTTTTCCAACGCGCTCGGCGTAGTTGCCCTTGCGGAGCAGACGGTGAATACGACCGACTGAGAACTGCAGCAGCTGGGCATTCCATGACGGCGGCCCAGTATACCGGAGCACTGGCACCAACGCACTCGGCGTAGTTGCCCTTTCGCCCCCAGGCTCTGCTGCCGCTGCTCTGCTTCCGCTGCTCTGGTACTGCTGCTGGGTCGACGATCGGATAGACAATGATGGAACGGGCGACCTTGTTGGACGCTTATATAGTAGAACAGAAAATATCAGAGGTGTCAGATGCTCGCATCTGATGTCTCGGTTGGAGAAAGTATAGGAATATAAAAAAATCAATCGATTTTCACCATCTTTAGACAATGGTTTACTTTTAACCATTTTTCAATAGTTTACAGAATGAAATCAATAGTTTTGAAACATTCAGCAAATTGCTAGAAATATTTCCAATCGATTGATGCCATTATCTCGTAAATCTATCGAGAGACGGTTGACTTATTATCGTTCAAAATCTTTTAATTTTTCGTAACGCATCCAAAATGACTGTTTTCAATTTTGTACCCCCGTATGTTGCCGAAAGACGTTATCCAACGTCAAAACATTTGTCTCTCTCGACGTGAATATTTGCATACATACTGATGAAAACATACAATAATTTTAGTTCTTTCCCTGAAGAGTTATGGATTATAGTGTGCTACCGTACACATCAAGGGTAGATAAAAATCAGTTTAAAGACTAAAATATGTATGGCCACTTACTTTCATGGGACCTTCTTATAGCGATGAGACTTAAACCATAGCTTTATCAAATGATGGGTTTTTGACTGGTAAAAAGAGTAAAATCTCACCTTAAATGGATTGATTCAGTTTCTTAATTTATCTCGTGAAATATACTTTTTGGAAACCATTGCTGTGAAAAAAAAACTTGATAACATTACAGATCAAGTCTCCCTAGTGGAGATACTTGATCCCCTTTCCAAATTTGAGAAAAACGTTTAAAACTTCTCAAACATTCTTCAACTGCTATGGTAACTGAAGTGTGTCTTAGCAGTGATAGACAAAAAAAAGTGAATTTGCACATTACTGGTTGAGGTATTAAAAAAAAGTATAAGAGTCTGTGCCTAGGGCCACGAACGGAAGCTTAACGTAGGACCGCTAGTGGACGGAACAAATATGTTAATCATTTAGTTTTTAACTCTTTCCGTTTTTGAATTGGTGGCACTGAAAAGGGCCGGTTGTTTTTCAAATGGTGGCCACACCAGTGAAAGTCGATGCCGACCGGATGACAGCGACCCAGTAATGCTGCTTATTGCGGAAACCTTTCCTCCGGTCGATGTGGGTTCATTCATCGTCGTCTTCGTATTGGTGCGATACGTGCTGTTCCACTCATACGTCGTGTTCGACGCTTATCCGTCCGTTGCTCGAAAGTAAATGACGAAGAAAACGATTTGGCCAGCGGTTTTATTATCCCTGCTTTTCTCCTCCCTTACTTTCATTGGTGAAAATATGAGCGGTCAACCGAGCATTGAGCTCGCTCATGTGAGCATGCGCAATGCGTCGTGTGTACGATTTGCGCTCTATCGTTGCGTCCGTGTTTGGGATTTTTCGTTACATGTCTGAATTTTATTTTTTTCTAATGTGACCCCCAGTATAGAAATTGAAGACGTAGTCCTACGTCAAAAAGGGGAGGGGATCAAGTACCCCTCTTCCCTACACTTCTTAATCATTAAATTATGTAAAAATAGTTATCAGTGACTCCTTATCACATGGTGAGGAGCCAGCAGATTACTAATTTTATTAATTCAAAATATTAACGTTGGCATGTCGTGAATATATTTCAAGATTCGGTAAGCTGAACTATTTTAAATTACATTTAACTCAGCGCCGCTTTCAGAGTACAGTTCTCAGATAATGCACCGTTACGGCCGGTTCCATCCTTTTCCAAGTAACGTTATGCTCAAACTTCAACCTAAAGCTAATAAAACTGCTCCAAAGAGCAAGAAAGCATGAAACTTAATCAATTTCATTACAATACCACGCCTTTTATCGTCATTATATGTGCTCATTATCGTTTGGAAGAATTAATAATCATAAAAGTGTATGTTTATATGAATGAGAAACTGAATCCCGGGTGTGTGTAAGTGCCCTTTACTGTGAATGGACGAAGCGGGTGCCTTGTTCAAACTGTTTAAATGAACCCTGCGCCTCCATTGCCTTTTTGTACCACTCAATAATGCCAGCAACGGCGCTGAACACCGGAGGAAATGATGACTTTTTCCGCCTTCTGTTTGGGGTACTGCCACCGCTAGCTCCCTCCCGTCGTCGCCACTAGGCTTCACAATTTTTGCCCCCCGCTCAGGCGATAATTTTTTATGAGTTATTTCTACGGCAATTACTCTGCGCCTCTTTTATTTTCTCATTGCTCGCTTTACTTGTAATAATATTTGCTCAACATTGTTGTAACTGCACCGCCATCGAATGGGGGAGAGCAACAGCAGCAGCAGCAGCAGCAGGAGTGAAAA
This sequence comes from Ochlerotatus camptorhynchus, assembly GCF_037179485.1. Lineage (NCBI taxonomy): Eukaryota > Metazoa > Arthropoda > Insecta > Diptera > Culicidae > Ochlerotatus > Ochlerotatus camptorhynchus. Next base: position 2,417,505 of record NW_027040890.1, read on the forward strand.
AAAGTAATTCAGGGCCCCATGGAGTGATTTGGTGGCGGCTTTAGAGTGTAGGTACCTACTGATGTGCAAATATCCACAGATCGTTTGGCCCTCCCGTCCATCGTAGCACCCACCAATCTTCCCGAAGAGACTCATCAGCAAATAGATTTATGTAGGTATCTCTTGGCTGATGAATGCGCTGCTCTACATTGTACTAAATTATGAATGCCTCCGAAGGCGACGATTGATGGTGGAAATGAGCATCATCAACTACTGTGTTGTTGTTGGGTTCAAGATTGGATCGTTTCGAGAAAAGTGAACGGATTGGGTTCTCCGGGGAGCTCTAATGAACTCATTTGAGTGGGTTATTATTTTCTGAAAATAGAGTTTCAAGTTGCACAGACTAACCGAACAGTACTCATTATTGGTGTATTGTAGCTTATATCAATTTTCAGTCACTTTGACTGGTTTAATGGCGGGTTGTGCACAATGTCGATTGGAAACGGAAAAAAAATTGATTTATCTTTGAAAGAAAGTAGAGACATGGCAGGAATTGAGTTGATAGTGTATTGATTATATAGGGCATTTCCAGGGCAAACAGCAAACAACAACAAAATAATGTCAGACTTGACCTTCTCCGATTTGCATAACACTTTGCATATTTGTTATGGGGAAAATGTGACTGTTCACTTTATAAAACGGACATACACTTTAGCTCACAACTTTTGACGTAGGACTACGTCTTTCGGGAAGGGTGCCAATTCAGGGAAATGCAACGAAAATTGGTCAGACTTTAAATGCTAATACCATGACCAATAATCAATGGATTTTGATGATTGGTATGTCGATCGATTCACCAGTGTTATAAGATTTGTGTGGTATGTCACATATTATATTTTTTTTTTCGTGATTTGTTTTCCGTCGATCTTGTTTTCTGTGCTTGGCACCAATGCTACCGACGCCAGGGAGGCAGCTCCCACACCACGCAACGAATACTCCTGTTTACCACTCGGCAGTCAAACTTGACTTTAAATTATCTTTATTTCTTGTATTTGTGTGGTATACATGTATGAGTTATCAAGTGACACAGTTCGTCTGGAAACTGCAGTTGGTTCGTCTGGAAACTGCACAGTGTACAGTCCATGTTGTGCGTGATCGAACAATAGACATCCGTTCCTGTTCCGCTGGTAGTTCCGCCAAGCTTCATAGTGGGCATTGAGTTCGCCCCCAACGATGAATCGGGAGCTAGTACGGGTTATGGCGGTCAGGTCGTTCTTGAATTGGATTCCTACTTCGTTGCTTGCAGTACACTGGCGTGGGCAGTAAACAGCGATAAACCTGACGTTTCCAGTAGGTGATTCCACCTCCACACTAACGACCTCGATGATAGAAGTGCGGATGTGGGGCAGAGTGCAGAACTTGATTCCCTTTCTGACGATGACAGCTACTTCATCCCCCCCCCCTGGAGTTGGTGCGATCAAGCCGGATAATGTTGTGGTTAGGCAACCAGAAGCTGTCACCGAACTTTAGATGGTTCTCGGTTAGAAGACCCACGTCGGTGCTGTGCTTGCGGAGGACGTCGGCAAGCTCAATCTGCTTAGCTATTACAGAGCAAGCATTCCAGGTAGCGATGGTTAGCGGTTTAGACACCATACTGGATGATAATCTTACCGAGCACTTGGATCTGTACGGGCTTATTGCGGCACTTACGCAGAGCACCGGTCATGTTGATGAAAATCTCTACCAGTTCATCCGCTGAGAACAGATCGGGATTATTTTTTTGAGCTGTTGGTTATCTCCAGAATCCAGGGGGATGGAGAATTTTGTCCAGCAGAAGATGCACAAGTTTCTTGAGGGGGGCGGATCGTGAATTCGCTTGTCCATAAAGAGGCGGAAAGTCCTCCGTCCTGAAAGCTGGGGCCATATCCTTCCTTCGTTCTGGTTGATTGTTCGTGGACGCCTGTTTTCGGATGCGCTTGAAATCCTCGCGTTTAGGGCACTGCTTAACAGATCCTTGGTGAGCACCACCACAGTTGGCGCATTTGGACGCCACAGCTTCATCCGCAGCACATTCGGAGGTGGCGTGGTTTTGAGCGCAATTGCCACAGCGTGGGTTAATGTTGCAGTTTCGGGTCCCGTGCCCAAAGTTCAGACACCGTTGGCACTGTGTCATATCGCGATGGCCGCCACGATATGGCTCCCAGCGGACGATGTAATTGATGGAACGGATGGCCTTCAGCGCGTTGAGCGTCACCGTTCTCGTCTGGAAGTGTACCAGGAAAAGGAAAATCCGGATACGCCTTCACATTCTCGTCTCTTCTTGTCATATTCGATACACGGCACTTAGCGCCAGCTTGTACCGGTCCCTGATTTCATGTTCGATAAACTTCGGGTCGAAATTTGGTAGGCCCCTGAAGACGACCTTGAACGGTTTTTCACCGGGGATGTCGTGGGTAAAGAATTCCACTTTGGAAGTCCTCAGGTGGGCGATGACCAAGTCATACTCCGCTTTGGTACGGAGCACCACCTTGGTGCTGACTCTGCCCAATTTAAATTCGGCTTTGACGCCCAGCGACGCCAGATCCGCGATGAGCTCGTTGAGATGGGCATTGTTCACTACCAGCGGAGGTAGCTTCACTCTTGCCGCGCTCATGTCGGCAGCATTTTCTTTATCGGCAGCGTCACCGAAACCTCCGTTCGTCGCAGAGGCATCGTCTCGATCAATCGTGCCATCGGACTGGCTTCGATTCTTCTTCCTCTTCTTGCTGCGTTTTTCCAACACAGCTGGTTGGATATTCCCATCCATGGGGAGAACAGCAAACCTGTTCGAGGTAGGCACACCGGAGCTTCCTTCACCGGGGTTCTGGACCTTCGCCGGGCTTCGCGACCGATGTTTCCCCATTTCGGGGCACACACTCGCGAAAGAGAGAGCACGAACACTATCGCCACGAACTTTTCAAACAACTCGAGAGAGCGAGCTAACACGGAACTTAACTGCTTGACGATCAAGCAGAGAATGATAACTTAACCTAATTAGCAAGATTGCTTATGATCTCGTGATTTGATCTCAGACAGGCGTCTCTGAACCTTTCGAGGATGAGCGCACTCCGCTCCTCCAGTGTCTGAAGACCAGCCAGGCAGTGGATCTCAGAATTTCGAGTCGGCGGTGGACTATTGAGGATCATCCTAAGGATCTTGGTTTGGATCCTTTGGAGTTTGAGGTGGTGGCACTTAGCACAGCTCTCCAATATTGGCGTTCCGTACTCAATGGCGAGGCGGATGATTTGCTTGTGGACGGCAAGCTTATTTTTAATGAAAAAGGTGAACTATCTATTGATAAGTGGATAGAGCTACCTTATCAAGATGTTGCACTTGGTGGATGATTTGTCAACATGGGAACGGAATAGCAATTTGCTATCAAGGGCGAGAACAAGGTAGATAACTTCATTTGACCATTCAATAGGATTTTTATCAAGGTGGACTTTTAAGCTACCAGCCAGGGCAAGCCAAGGTGAATTGCAGTGCGGAATTAGGATTGATACAATTCCAGCTTTTGAAATAGTCGGACAGAACATCCAGGTCTGATTGGAGTTTTCTCGTCAGAGCACGGATCACTCGACCCTTATAGATAATAGCAGTGCCATCCGCAAACATGGACAAAATACACCACCCGGAAGGGGAGGAACATCTGACGTGAAGATGTTGAAGAGGATAGGACCAAGGAGGCTACCCTCTGGAACCCCAGCATCAACGTTGAACGTATCAGAAGGTGAATTGATCAAGAAAACCTGGAATAATCAGCCCGACAAGTAGTTTTTAATGATTTTGACAAGGAAGATCGGGAAGTTGTATGCCAGACATTGTCGAACGCCTTCTCGACGTCCAACAATGCCATGGCAGATGTTAGTAACCCGTGCGAATGATGTTAGTAACCCGTGCGAGTTGGTGGATGGTAGAGTGGCCTTTCCTAAACCCGAATTGCTCTTTGAAAAAGATGTTATCATCATTTGAAAACACCAGCAGACGGCTTAGTATAAACTTTTCGAATAGCTTCGAGATGGATGACTTTGACGAACTTCGAAGAAGTCAACACTCAAGTTTTTCAACTCGAGGTTGACCACTCCATCGACACCAGCGGTGTTCATGTTCTTGGTTGATTTAATCGCTGCTGTGACCTCATCAGCCAATATTCAACTTTCGCCAGGGACAACTACGGTTGTGGCAGCGACTCTAGACATTGCCTCCGATACTGCAGGCTCGTAGAGACACACCATGGCTTCGCCAAGGTTATGTGAAATCACAAAGTGTTGACCAAGAGCATTGGCCTTTTCAACTGGGGTTATGAGTAAGGATTGATCCGAATTCTGATGAGGAGAAGAAAGGGAAGGAATGGGACTCGGCTTATTTTTTAAAAATCTTTGCCATTTTCCAGAATGGCTTAGCACAATCTGGAAGAGAGCGAATCTTGTTTGCAAAATCTATGTCTGAGATTCACCATTCAAACGGTTGCAATTCGCCTTCAGGTTAGGCAGCCCAGTACGCCTCACAGCAACGGCTACTCCCCCTCCTCTAGCACTGTTGAGTCTCAAGAGCCGAAAGTCCGATAGGTAGATGTTGACTTCCGGCTTTAGATGGGTTTCGGTGATGATGGTAATGTCGATTTACTTGGCGTTAAGGAAGTCAAGCAGTTCGATATGCTTGTTCTTCAGCGAACAAGCGTTACAATTTACAATCTTTATAACTTCACGGTCCATACTTAGCAACAAGGGACAGGGCAGCATGAAGCTGTTTAGATCGGGTCTTGCAGGTGCGCAGGATGATGATGACCACTGCCACAAGTGTCACAAGTTCCTCCGAGGTAAATCGGGAATCGTCGATGGACTCACCTGACACTGCACTGGCATACGATACCTTGGTTCGGCTGCTCTGGTGGAGAATGCCCAGATAGGTTCTGGACCAGTCGACGGGGCTGGATTGCAGGGTACTGAGCATCAGTGTTGACCGGGGGTGCACGATTATTGCGGTGGCGACCGATCTGGTTGCCTGTTGCCGCCTTTTGGCGAATATTAATGAATTCCGCTCGCTTGGGGCAGTCGCGAGTGGACGCACGGTGGCTTCCACCACAGTTGGCACACTTTGGCTCGTTGGCTTAACCACAGGACGCTGTCGCGTGGGTACCTCCACACTTGTCACAGCGTGGCTTCATATGGCAATTTTTCGTGCCATGGCTGTAAGAGAGGCAGTTCATGCACTACGTTACATCACGGTGTTGAGGTCTGTACGACTGCCAAGAGATGATAACCTGGAACAGATCCCGGATGTTGTCCTTAAGCCCGGCAAGTGTGGTGGAGCCCTTGGTAAAGTGGACCAGGAATGACTGGTCCCGGTAGCTGGTGCTCGGCAAGGGTCGCCGATTAATCGGATACACTGCCTCTGGTTGTAGACCAAGCCGCTCCAGCTCAGCTTTCACAATGGCTGCCTCGAATGACGGCAAACCTCGCAAAACTACCTTCAGTGGCTTCAGCGATGGCAAATCATGGGTGTAAAAATCCACCGTGTTGTCCTTCAGGAAACTTCCGATCGCCTTGTACTCCTCCAGGCTGCAGCACACAATTTTTTGGTCCGACGATGCAGAGCTTGAACCGACGCTGTAGGTTGTGATCTGTCAACACAGTCCTAAGCTGGTCGGCATCCTTCATCGAAGTGAAGAGTGGGGGAATCCGCTCCTTTTTCGTGATGGCAACAGCGTCACCACCTTCTTCGAGCACTGAGAACTGGTTGTTTTGTAGCACACGGTTTTCAGTGTCGTTCTTTGACACTCCAGTCTGCGTTAAGGCCTTCTTCGTAGCGCCCCCTACTGCTGATGCGCTAGTACGCTGACACACCATCTGGTTTTTGGCAAGTTGGACATTCAGTTACATCAGCAAAATACAGAAAAAATGAGATCCTACATCGACCTATCAGCAACATTTGACAAGATCAGTCACGCTATCACCATCGTTAAATTGGAACGGCTAGGGATTAATGGATGTCTACTATCTTGGTTCCAGCCGTATCTTATCGAACGCCATCTCAATGTGTCTATTGAGGATTGCAATTCGATCGCTTTCCCAGCAACTTCAGGTATTCCTCAAGGAAGTCAATAATTTTCTTAATTAATTTCAACGATGTTAACTTTGTGCTAGAGACACCTCGTTTGTCATTCGCTGATGATCTTAAGATTTTTCTAAAGATTCAAATGCATGCTGACGCTATGTTTCTACAAAATCAGATTGATAGATTCAGTGACTTGAATCGCATGACAGTAAATCCTAACAAGAGCTCGATAATCACCTTCTCTCGCAAAAAAGAGCCCACTCCTGGGTAATTCAATTGAACGAGTAAGTCACGTGAAGGATCTGGGTATTATCTAGGACTCACAACTGTCATTCAATCAGCACATTTCATTCATGGTTCGTGGACAAAGCCTCCAAATATTTGGGGTTTATCTTTAGAATAGCTACGGATTTTTTTGTAATTTTGTATTGCCTTAAATCGTTATACTGTTCTCTAGTACGATCTACATTAGAATATGGTGCAGCAGTTAGGAACTTTTTTTTATCATAATGGAGTTGAGCGAATCGAGTCAGTTCAACGCAGATTCATTCGCTACGCACTTCGGCGATTACCGTGGCGTAATCTTTTTAATCTGTCCCCTATTTATGAGAAACGTTGTTCATTAATACACCTAGAACCTTTCAACACTCGTCGCGACACTCTAAGAGCTATGTTTGTCACTGATGTTCTGCAGAATCGAATTGATTGCCCAGCTTTATTGGAATAAATAAACATTAATATGCAGCCTAGGTCCTTGAGAAACAACCCGATGCTTCGATTGCCACTTATTAGAACTAACTACGGCTTGCATAGCGCTATCATCGGTCTTTAAAGATTATTCAATCGAGTTGCGTTTGTGTTTGATTTTCACATGTCACGTGAGCTACTGCGACGAAAATTTACCGCTCTATTTTCTTGTAGAACAAATCGTAACGAGTAGTTTTTAGATTTTACTATATGTTTTATTATGTACATGACAGTCAGTAGTGTAAACTAACCATCATTGGGACTGTTGATGCAGAAATTAAAAAAAAAAACAAAAAGTAGAAGGGTCTGTGCCTAGGGGCACGAACGGAAGCTTGACGTAGGACCGCTAGTGGACGGAACAAATATGTTGATCATTTAGTTCTTAACTCTTTCCGTTTTTGAAATGGTGGCCCTGAAAAGGGCCGGTTGTTTTTCAAATGAAGGCCATTTGATACCGATACCGACGAGATGACGGCGGCCATGTCATACTGCCTATTGCGTTTAGTTTTACATTGTAATAGTTTATATTTTGCTTTTCAGGAAAGCATGTTTGTTGATTTTAATTAGAAAATTTGATATTCTACTAACTTAACCTAGTTGCCTAACTTAACGAGTCAGAACCCTAATGATCTTTTGATCGGATTGCATGCAGCAATCTCTGAACTATTCGATGGTAGCAATTATCCGTAACGCCAAGGTCTGAAGACCAGTCAGGTGGTGGACCTCAGAATTTCTAGTATGCAGTGGACTGTTGAGGATCATCCTCTGCATCTTGTTCTAGATCCTTTTTAGTTTGAGGTGATGATAACTTACGCAACTCTCCCAGATTGGTAACCCGTACTCTATGACGGGAAGGATTATTTGCTTGTAGACAGCAAGCTTGTTTTTCCGGGATAGGGTGGATCTCCTGTTGATAAGCGGGTACAGCGACCTTATCAAGATGTTGCATTTTGTTTTTGTTTTGTCAACATGCTCCCTGAAAATCAGGTTGCTGTCGAGTTAGTCCGAGGTAGACTACCTCTTTTAGAAAATCCACCACTGTGCCGTTCAGATAGATTTTGTTTTTCTCCGACGGAACAAGTCTCGGTGATCTAGAGTGTGGAAGGATGATTACCTGAGTCTTTGCCGCGTTTATACGGGTCTTCCAGCTGTTAAATTATTTAGACAGGACGTCCTCTCTGAAGTTTGGCATCACTACTCAACGCGAGACTAAACGAAATAACGCAATTGAACGAACGAAGCGAGTGAGAGAAAATTGTCGCTGTACTGCTCAACAGTCTGGCAGAGAATTATCTGACGAAGAAAACGATTTGGCAAGCGTTTTTTATCGCTGCTTTTCCCCTCCCTTCCTTTCATTGGTGAAATGGTGAGCGGTCAACCGAGCGGTGAGCTCGCTCATGTGAACATTCGCAATCAGCGTTGCCGGGTCATTTTCGGAAAAATCTGGACCAGTCTAAATATAAAATCTGGATAAATCTGAAATAATCAAAAAAATCATGTTTTTAACATAATACTACTGAAATCAAAGTGATGTGTCAATCTCCCGTAAAAATCGGTTTAAAGTCTACCAGAATGTTTATGAAATCCATGTTTAAAAAAAATATATAAAGCAAACTTGTTAGCTAAGATCATCGAAAAGTTAAGAAAAGTATTGACACATTGTTCCCAAACTTTTTGGGAACAATGTGTCAATACTCCATAACGCAGCATTTCAAAATTGATTTAAATTTTGGTAAAATACTACAGAAAATATGTTTAGGATTCTGAAGCAGCAAAGAGTCAAGCAACTTTGATGGGATGATTTTTTTTAACTAATAGTCAATTTAGTCCTTAATATTTGATGCAGTACCAGAATATGTCTTAAAAATGTTATTAGTTTTAAATAATTGTAATGTTTCTCTGAGATTGATCAGACTTCCAATTTCATTCTTGACATCATACAACTCACAACACTCGGTAGACCACTAGGCAATTTTATTTTAAACTAAAATTCTCCTGGCTGAAGTGAGAATCAAAGCCCAATATCGTGGTACTCACACACAGTTTACCTAAACTACGGGTAACTCCACATGACCATTACCAATAATATATGCTAAAAAATAATTTTATTATATAACTAAAATGAAAGTCTGAAAGCGTCATTTTTGAAGTCTCAGGATCATGAAATGATTCTAAATTCTGGAATTTGTATTTTTCCTTTGTCCCAGATCATGCAATTTTTTGTTAGTCTGAATTTACTTCATTTACATCATTGAGTCATCCTAGAATTTCATCATACTTCTATACCGGATTCCCCCAAACTAATCTTGATAATATCCAATCTTATAACATTCTAAGAGTGCTTAGCATTATCTCTTTTAATCTCTTATACATCACTCTCTGATTCCACAATTCCCTCAAACTGGTAATAATTTCCAAGAATTGGCATAATTTTGTCTCATTTTTTCTCTATGAAATTCCCTTTGAATATTCTTATTTAGACTAATCATCTTCAGTGTTTCCTAAGTACTCAAGTACATTGCCAAAATAGCCTTGAAAGTCTCCCAGAAATTGCCAGATTTCTTAAAACTTGATAAAACCTAATCTCCATAAAAAAAACATTGGACATAATTCCATTGAAATTATTCTCACGATTCATATCAGCATTCTCCTTAAATTTCATCTTAAGAATTTCCTATGATTTCTCTTCCAAATTCTAACTTTTTCCAATCTCCACAAAATCTCCATGCAATTGTCAACAGAGTTTGCAAAAGACAATTTATACCGTCTTCACTTCATTCAAAGGTTGCACAGACTGCATTAATACACTTCACTGTAAACTATTCTCAGAATTACCTTAAAATTCGGAAATCTAGGGCGATTCAGAATTCTAAAGTATTGCAGACTGCTAAGGTAACTCAATATTCACAGGTACTTTAAAACTCTATTTTAAAATCTAATTTATTTATCCTCAAAAATATCACGAACCTACTTCAAAGTTCTGGTGGTTGTCTAGATTCCAAAGCCTTGCTAATTTTCCAAAGCTCAATTTATTGTTTTCAATCCTGAACAGTTTTCGATTTCTCTAAATTCTAAAATTAGGAAAATTCCTCCATATTAAAATATTGATTTTTATAAATCCAAGATTTAAAAAAAAATATACCAAAAATCTAAACAAAAACTCCAAATAAAAATATCTGATCTGTCTGTTGGCAAGACGACTGAAAATCTGTAAAATCCAGATAAATCTGGAATACTGGCAACGCTGTTTGCAATGTGTCGTGTGTTCAAATTGCGCTCTGTCGTCACGTCTGTGTTTGGGATTTTCGTTACATGTCTGAATTTTGATTTTTTTTAATGTGACCCCCAGTATAGAAATTAAAGACTGGACTACGTCAAAAAAAAAATAGTACTCTACGGGAGATTTGACTATTATTCCAAGATAATTTGAGATAATTAAGAGAATTTAATTCAAATTAATTGAAAGAACTTTAAACATGTTCTACGGAGAGTCCCAAGGTAGCTGAGTACAATTTTATGATAATTCTGAGCAGTACTCGTTGGAAATGTTGAAGATAACTCGAAAAGAATTCTAAGGAGTATTCAAAAGGAATGCTGTGAGGATAATTACAAAGGAAATTAAAATGCGAGCTTCAATGGAATTTGGTGGAGTATTTTAAAGAAATTTCTTGATAAATTTGAACGGAACTCCAAGGGAAATTTCATGAGCATTCGGAATAAATTTCCTGGGCAGAAGTCAACATTAATTCTAGGAATTATTGCGTTGAAGCTTCAGTGCTTATACAGCGCTGAGGAAAATTCCAAGATATTTACGAATACTTCAGCAAAGTTCGGAAATCTTCAGGAAATTAGCGGAACGTCAAGAAAATGCGGGATCAGTTTCGTAAACTTCAGAACAATTTTGAAAACTCGTGAAAAAAATGCATGATCAGAGAACTTCAAAAAAACAAAATTGCTTAGTCTTCAGGAAAGTTCCATAAATCCAGGATGATTGCCGGGACATTAGGCAACTTCCAAAAACTTCAGGGAAGTCTAAAGAATTTCAGGGAAGTTTAGGGAATTTAAATTCTTTAAATCCTGGGCATGAATGTCAATAAAATTTCCAGAACTTCAGTAACAGTTTTGGAAATTAAATTATTAGAGGTATTATTATTCCATGAAGATCAGGAAACTCCCTGTGGAATTCAGGAAACTCCTGGGAATTTCAGAAAGTTCAGAGAATTTCAGGGAAGTTAAAAGAATTTCAGGAATATCCACTGTCGATAAAAATAAAAAGCTTAAATTCTTTACATATGTAACGTGAAGTTAAGGAAAGTTCGGAGAATGTCAGGAAAATAACGAGATCTTTAAGTCCGATCTATGAACATCTGGAAGATTTTAGAACTTTAGGGAAGTTTCAACAACTTTAGAAAAATTCTCACCAATTGACATGTGATTTGATGTGTTACATCTTATATTACAATTATGGACTCTCGTGAAAGGGAGCACATGAGCTTAGGTGGTCGGGGGCAGACATATGAAAATTAAGCGAGTAGCCAATCCTCAATTTACAATGACGGCACTGATAAGCGGCTGACATGAGTCAAGTTCATGATGCCATTAGGTAAGTCAGTGTAGCGACTGCGCTGCATGATGTCTAACTTCTCTAACTGATCATGATGATGTCTTGTTCCTGATCATGATAGGCAGCATCATCTGTACCTGCGGCAAGTTTCAACGTAGATATGAGGAAGTACACATCGGTTCAACGTAGGCATCAGATGAATGCCAGAGAAAATGTAGAAGAAAAAACTGCATTCATTGTCCAGACCCAGATCCCATACCACATCAATACGGTGTTTCGCATTGCCAAAGGGAAACCCAAGCGGAAACAAAGTGGAAAAGCAGACACTTCCAATCTAGTTATTTCCCCCATCAGCATTCGGACTCGACCCCGGTCGGCGTTTTTTATTGTTATTATATTCATTGACAATGTCCTAGTTAGACCAGATCACATTCATCTCACTCACCATTCACAGCGAGAAATAAAAAAAAAACAAGATAGGTTAGCAAAGAGGGTTGCCAAAAAAAAGAAGCAAATAACTACCCAGTTGACAAACAGCCGGAACTGTATGAAGTAGCAGTTTTTTTATGTTGTTTGAATTTCCGTGCTCTCTTCCGATGTGCGATTCCGATCAGGGATGGAGGAGAATGTGAAATGTATCGTTTTTTTTTTGTGATCACATATCCGATGGGTTATTTATTCTATCAACCCAATGCTGTGTTGAGTGCGTGTCATTAGAGAGAGATCTCGGATATCCGATACATATCCGGTGAAAGCATATTTCCAGCGAGGCAATGACGCACGATAAAAACTCATATGGGTTAGACTGATTTTGATTCATTACGTGAATAGTACACTTTATCTTGTTACGCACATCGTTCTTTCAACTCTGATAAAAAATATACTTGAAAGTAAACAATTCCCTTCTCCACGGAGGCGCCAAAAAGTTGCACCCATTCGCGTGTGTACCGTTTACAATTCCCATTGTACTTGTTCCAAGCGAACGATGATTTCTCTTCGTCTTCATCCATCCACGCTACACCCCAAGAGCAGCAGCGTGACCCAGCGAAACGAGGGGGGAAATAGCAATAGCAGCGATCCACGCTATTCATTAAGGTGCCTGGCGCCCCGAAATCGGCCCACAACAAAGGGAAAGAAATTTATCTGCAAAAACTATCTCGGGAAGCATAACCTCAGCAGCACCAGCAGCAATAATACCAACCAGGGGCCATTACCTCTCGTCTGCTCTACCCACGGGTCTCGCTCGTGACGCATCCGCCGAGTTGCTAGAGCGCCTGTCTTTCGCCCTTGACCATCAACAGCCTAAACCCAGCCGTCCGTCAGGCAATGGCGGAGAGATTCTGCGCCTCAATTAATAACAATGAAGTGAAAAAGTAGCTCGGGGAAGAAAATTTTACCTAAAATCTGCTCTCCCTTTCGCTAGTGGTGGTGCGCACTGACCGCGGCATCAGATCATCTCACCTAGAAGCGATGCTCTGCAGAGTGCCCCCGAGAAGTAGCCGATGCGATGCTGCTCCGGGAGTTCACCCAGGCCAGGAGAGCCCATTTCGCCCAGAGCGCCCCCTTTATTATCGTTTTAGTTAATATCTATTGACTTATTTGATGGACCAATTACGCGGCGGAATGTTTGAATTAGACATGGGAAAGCAGTAGGTACCAGCAGCAGCAGCAGCTTCTTCTTCGGCTCGATCGATCTAGGTAGGTACCTATCGGAAGATTTACGCTGAAGGGAAGAGTGGAAGGGTGTGGAATAAGCTTTTTACCGAACTAAGGTGAACTTTCAGGTGGAAATAGACGAATCATCCCATGGACTGCGCGGCGTTCAATCCAAAGCCGATATCAGGAGTAGGTAAGAGGTTGCTCGAGATAGTGATCAACGGAATCGAACGCTTCAGTCAATGCAGTCAGTGTGCGGATTGGAGGTTAGGGTTACTAGCGACAACATCGGCATGATTGACCACCTATGGTTGCTATTTTGTTTATTGCAAAGATCAGCTGTAATTTTACAGCGAACCGTAGATGGTGCTTGGGACTAGCATTCATCCTCAATGTGCAAAAGCAGGTCAATTAAGGAGAGTGTAGAGATTCCAACAAATACTTGTTTTAGGTTTGAAGCTTTATTACAGAATGAGTTTATTTCCTAACAAAGTAAATGTCTGCTTTATGTCCCTCAGCCTTCATATTACGATACTCAAATACTCGTTGACAATTTTACACGAAACGTTGACTAAAAAGCACGCAATTAGCGCTCAGGGCCGGCCATATTTATAGGGTGTCCCAGAATGTCTAAGCACGAGTTTGGAACACCCCTGCTTGTTTCAGATGACGTTTAAACAGTTAATTATTTGACAGCGCTGAATCATTGTTTACATTTCGACCAACAGTTTCGTGTATCGCAAGTGTCGGTTCTTTACATTTGCGTGACAATGCGAAGCATTTCTCCGGAAAAGCACAAACATGTCGTGCACAAATGGTGTACTATCCCCAACATTTCTCTGAGTCAATTAGCGAAATTGGAAGGTGTAAGCATCGGAGCCGTTCGAAACGCGATTCGGAAGCGAAGTGATGAAGCAACTTTCCTGGACAAGCAAAAATCTGGACGTAAACCGAACCCTGTTGACCGAAATCTGGACCGGAAAATCGTGCAAGTTTTCACTATCAAGAAAACTGCTTCGGATCGAGACGTGGATTAAAATAAGTGGGATCCTCGAAGAGTAACCTCCAGAGGGTCAAGGCAAGAATGGGTCTAAAGACGTATAAGAAGCAGAAGACATTCTATGCAGGACTTCCCCGCGTACAAGAAGCGTACCAACAAGGTGAAGCGTTCCATAAAAGAACGCTCCTAGCTGACGTATGCAGAAATAGTTTCGTTGCAAAATTGAACCTCTGCTTCGTTGGCATCAGCCGCACAAATTGGAAACACTTATGAGATTTTGTCTTCCGATGAACTGGACTCTGATATAGCAGACGAGAGTGAGTCTCCGGAGGTATACGCTCCCGGTAAAAGGAAGCCGACTAGCTCCCCGGAAGTGCGCCGGAAAAAAATTAAACCCACTCTCAAAAGCTCGCAAAAATCTGGTAGCGGGACTTATTGAAAAAGCCGAACAAATCGGCTCCATTTGACCCTTGCTGCAGCTAATAAAGGTAATCGTAAGAGGTTACCATAAATAAACACCACGTCTACTCTCAATTCAAAGAAAACTCGCCCGTTCAAGCGAGCAAAGATTAAATTTAAGGACATTGTGAATAATATTTTGAATGCACTCGGCTTTCCCGACGAATTGCCACTTCGAGAGCTTATTGACCTGCTTGTTCCTATAGTCGGAAACTACCCTGGCCCCTCATTGGTGAATTCGTATATTTCGATGGATAATTCGTCGAGTGAGGATCAAAATATTATCACTTTATTACAATGGAACTGTCGTAGTTTAATACCTAAATTAGACTCGTTCAAGTATTTGATTCACAATTCTGATTGTGATATACATATTTGCACTCTGTGAAACTTGGCTTTCTTCTCAAGATGAACTGAACTTCCAGGATTTTAACATTATCCGCTTGGACCGAGATGATTCATATGGTGTCGCTTGCCAAATAAATGTGAATAACAAAGATCTTTGCATAGCTTCTGTATATGTCCTTCCAAGGACTTCCATAAACCTCCATCAGCTTTGGAGTTCAGTAGCCACAACTTGAATGCTTTTTCCGATTGAAAGTTGTTGGGTTCCATGCTTGAATCGAAAGTACCTGATGACGGCCAACTCTGATGGCAAACGGTTTCTTGGCAAATGCTTCCTCGCAATACCGGTGATGAGATCCGACTTGAGCTTGGTTTTTGGTGACATGATTTTCTTTTTTGGTTCAGCTTGCTACGGCAATCAAATGAAAACTAATAAATTGTGTGATCCCTCTCCGCTCATATATCCTCCTATTGAATTCTAGAAACTTCGAAACAAATGTTATCAAGTGATTTGCAACAAAGTAGGTGATTTGTATTTATCGATTTCAATGATAGTTTGATTTGCTGGTGGTCATACTGCAAGTATTGAAATTCTGAACTTTTCTTTCCACCAGTGTTGGGAAAATATCAAAAGATCAAACGTCATAATTGAGCATAATCTCATTTGAGTATCGTAAGCAAAAATCAACAAGCAGACAACAGCGGATGATATTAAAAGCTGTGATACGGTTGCTCTGATATCATGCTAACAAAACTCACCAGTTACAATTCTCACCAAACTGTGGTGAGTTTGAGCTTCAAGTTTTTTTTTACGTGCACCCGAATACGAACCGAAACTTCCATCACTGCTGGCAGCAGTAACTTCGTGTCTGCCATCTCTGAAGAGTGTAACCGTTCTGTTACAAAGGTTCAATACAATATTTTAAATATGCACCATGTGATCGAGTATTCAAATAAATTTGTGTAACACTTGCGGTGAAACCCACTGGGCAGACGATACGGCCATGCTTAACGGCCGACTGCTGAATAAGGCGCGCATGGCCGCGGCAAAATGGTGACACGGAGTCACGGGTGATGAGCTGAAGGGTTCTGCGATGCTTAGAGAACGGCCATTGTTCACTTTATCTCAGGCGAGCGTGTAGACCAGAAGTGTCTGTGGAATACATTTTAACAGAATACAGTGCGAGTAGTGAATCAAGGTTGAAGTGTAAATCACCAATTCAGCTGATTCAGGTAATCTCGAAGTCATCCTCTAAATTGGCCCAAGGCACTAATGGATGTTACCTCCTCGCTAGGACCTTTCTTTTCAACCAATCAAATGATTTTCTGGTTGGCAAGTCAAAGACCGCCATTGCACGCTACGGTCTAGGTGACATTTAGTTACCATGACCTAACCGTAAAGGACATCGTTCTCGGGCTGAAGGCCCTAAACACCAAGGAGAATTTCCCTTCCCGGTTGGACAGAGGGTTGGCCTACAGCCGACATTTGGTCAGCCTCGCTTCGTCCGCCATTGTCGGAATTGTACCGGAATTTCACCGAGCGGTGGTACCGCCATCTTGCCGACGAGATCGGCCTTTAAGGATCTTTCCGGAACCACAGCGAGCGCTCGCTGGTCTGCAGTCGTCGTAGTCGCCATCGTCATCAACGGTATGTGCCAAGAAAATCGAACACAACACCACACAATCCACACTATCGGTAATTGGAGAAATACAGTGTTTAAATTGAGTGCCTTTTCATCCGCGTAGCCCCTCCAGTTTGCCCAGTAGTGCACCGACTCTGAGACACAGTTCAAAAAGTCTAGTGCTGCTGAGTTGTTGTCGTGCAGAACATTAGTTTCAAGAGTAAAGAGAGACATAGTAAACTATGCTTTTTTTCTAAGAATACTATGTGCAACGGAATAATTGTTGTGGTAACCCGCATAGAAAAATACCATTTCTAGAACAGTTCAAACTTCACTGACACCTTACTAGCTATGTTAACTTTTCACAAAATAGTTTTGTTATGGTTTATGGAATGTAATAAACATTAAAGAAACACTACTTTCAACTGTTACAGTTTCTGGTATGTTTCAGCTAAATTTTGTTACGGTTGATCAACTATACTGAACTGTTACAAAACATTACGAATAAAAGTTGTAAACAACTTGTACAACGCTTACGTGTTTCGATTATGGTTGCTTTATGTTTTTACAATTTGTACAAACAGAAGAAAACGCTTTTGATTGAAACGGTGCTCGTGAGTTCATTGTGTTGTTTTGTTCGTTATTTTATTTTTAAAACCCTTGGTAATATTAGCTTAAAGCATAAAATATTTCTTAAAAGCGCATGCATTTTCTACACAAATATTCAGGGCTAACAGCGGTTTACATGTGAAGGAGATTTCGATGTTGGTGGCTCACATCATCCAAAAAGGAAATCGAAGCAGGTACGTTATGCCGGGGCCTTTTTATCTTCCAGAAATGGAATGGAGTTTGTTTTGCAGGGCAAATTCATTTATCTATTCATTTTATATTAGATCAATAAACATGTTACCAAGAGCAAGGGAGGTGTCCACAAAAAGAAATCTTGTAAATCACATTAAAATTAAAGAACAACCCATGATGGCTGTATTCCGGATAAGCTACGACAGTATTTATTATAACGTCAATAAGTATAGTAATTTATACCATTTCATAGTATATCATGAAGTTAACAACAATGGTTGGTTCTAAACCGTACTACCTTATTCGAAAGTTAATGGAAATAGTTTCACATATCCAACTAGAACCTTTTCTGATGTGGTAAGGCTATAGTTGTTTTGCTAAAAATGTATGAGAAAAAGCGAGATTTCGTATGGTGAACGTTCTTAACCACCCATTGTTCATATGGTTGGGTCTTCGAAAACCTTAATCAATATGGTCAAAACTTTATCTAGGTATGGTTTGATTAAAGTTGACTGAACCTTTCTCATTATGGTTTTCAGAGGAAGATAAACCATTTTTAATGTGGTAATCGTATGGTTGTGATTTATGCGGGAAGTCAACTCGTAGCTACAATTTTAAATGTTCTGAATAGTCTCGCAATATCAAAGGAGCTTGTAAAATATATATCTTGCTTGATATTTTACTCCAATATCTCGCGTGATATTGGGAGCCCTTGAGAGCGAAACAAAATCATTTGAGTGAGGACTATGCCATCACTACTTTCCACAGTAAATCACGAATAACTATTTAACGGTTAAAAATGAGTTTAAAATGTTTTCAACAAAGTTTTTGCTTATAAAATTTGCCATATTTCTGCTGCATTTTATTGATAATAGCGCTATGTTTGATACCCTTTTTTGATTATTGAATGCAGTGATGTACAACAAAAAACATCATTTTAGATAATTTGAAAAATTGTAACTAACAAATTGGACGCAGAATATGCCGTAGCAATTTTTTCTCTTATAGTTTTGACCCTTGATAATCTGCGATAAATATATAAGGGTGAGATTTCACTGAAATTTAAAGAACTTAAAATATTTATTGGATAATAGCTATGAAAAATGGACTTTTTTCAAAAATCTCGTCGGGGCGACCTCTAAACAATATTTCCCAGAGTTGCCGCCATACACAAGTTTGTTTGTAACACCCTTAGCTACCATTTGGAGGGTGAGCCCCCAGATTTCCAGACATAGTGCAATTTTGGGACACCCTAACCACCACTCACCACGCGGTGATTGAATAAGGACCGTTTGGTGAGACCGAATGAAATTCAACTTTGCAATCTGTGCTAAGGAAATCGCTTTTCGCAGGCAATCGGTGATAATTTTTATTATCAAAGCAACAGTTGCACATTCGTGCAATTATCATAGTGACATTTTGAAAAACAATAATGATAAAGTCTTAATTTTAACAGATGCGTACGAACATATCTAATCGATTGGTGATAAAATTATTGAAATTGGTCCAGGGGCAGCTGAGTTATTAACGTTCAAAACCTTTCATAATTTTGTTACATGTTCCATTTTTAGTTTTCACAAAGTGTACCCCCATATAGAAATCACAGACGTAGTCCTACGTCAAAAGCTTAAAAACTTACTAAAAGCAAAGAAACTGAATTACTGGCGTACTTTTATCGATGGACTTTCTAGAGAAACCTTGAAAACAACGCTTTGAAAAAAGGCTTGCTATATGCGAAACCGCTCATCTTCCAATGAGAGTGAAGAATACTCCTCCCAATGGACATTCGACTTCGCTAAAAAGGTTTGTCCAGACTCTGTATTAGCGTAACCAACTTTACGGGATACAGCCCGAAGTAACGGTTCTCTGGATGAACCATTCACAATGCTGGAATTTTCAATGACATTTCTTTCATCGAATAACTCTGCTCCGGGAAGCAAAATGATATTCAAATGGCCTTTGCGCACAAGGAACAATTGGCTTCAGTCTTTTTGGATTTTAAGAGCGCATTTGATTCTGTTTCCATCATACTGTCAGACAGTCTACACACTAGTGGATTACCCGGTATTTGAAATAATTTCTTGAATAATTTGCCGTCAGAAAAACAAATGACCTTCAATCTAGGTCAACTGACAACTTATAGAATTAGCTACATGGGCTTACCCCAAGGTTCATTAATAAGTCCCTTACTTAATAATTTGTATTTCAAAGATATTGATAGCTGTTTAGATAATCGATGCACGCTTAGACAGCTTGCAGACGATGCCGTGATTTCCCTGAGAGGTTCACGGGCGGAAATCTTGTAAAGACCATTGCAAAGTTTCCTAAATTATATGTCTTTCATGTTTCTGCAAATCTTTAGTATAAGAATTTAATTCGTTTGTCTTTTGTATCTCTTTATTAGTTTTTGTTTGTCTTGTCCCCCCTTCTCGATGAGCCTCATCGTCGCCCACTGGTCACCATAGCCGGTCGAACTCCAGACGAATCTAGAACCGCACTACCATTCATACTGGCGATAACGCTCTGATGAGGCAACGATACCCTGCTCCCAAGCTCCTCCCCTTTTCCTATCCTTCGACAATGTACCCCTCTAACCTCGAGTAAGCCGCGAGTATCCGGCCCAACTCCTACTAGACATAGAATTAAGTGAATTTTGTTACAAACAAAGAACAATGAATTATTGGCTCCGTAAAGCTAACGCGATTGAGCCTTACAAATAAACGAACTAGATAAAAAAAAATATATGTCTTTCTGGGCAAGAAATTTGGGGACCAAGTTTTCACCGCAGAAAACTGAATTGGTAGTGTTTACAAGGAAGCGGTTTCCAGCCCAGCTGCGTCTAAATATTTTGAGCAGAGACATTATAAAATCTTTAACCTTCAAATACCTTGGAGTCTGGTTTGATTCAAAATGCACTTGGGGTACCCACACTAAGTATTTGAAACAAAGGATCAACTTTCTACGATCAATTTCCGGGACATGGTGGGGTGCTCACCCAGAAAACCTCATTATATAACACGACTATTCCTTCAGTTCTTGAGTATGGCTCTTTTGGCTTCCTCTCAGCAAGGAACAGCCACCTAATTAAAATGGAACGCATTCAATATCGTTCTTTACGTATTGCCCTTGGCTGTATGCATTCAACACACAATATGAGCATAGAGGTTCTAGAGGCAGTAAAACCCTGCAGAACCGTTTCGTGGAGCTCTCATTAAGAATATTGATTAAATGTAGTGTCAGTAACAACCTTGTGATTGGAAACTTCGAAGAAATGCTCGAATTGAGCATCCAGTCTAGATTCGTGCGAAACTATCTTCATTATGTGTCATCGAATATTAGCCTTCCGTGCTATGCTTGACTAACTACAGTTCCCCCATTGACTATGATCTATCCATGAAACAGGCTATTTAAGGAGTTCCAGGTCAACTTCGACCTATCTCAATTCCCCGTATTTTTGCTGAAAAGTACCAACGAGTCAATTGCACTAGAAGATTTTTCACTGATGGATCACGCATTGATGGATCCACTGGCTTCGGCCGTGTCCGTTTATGTTGCTGAGCTAGCAGTAATCAACTTCGCATTGGGGATGATTTCCGACATGCCCATAGACTATTACTTCATCTTCTGGTATAGTCTCAGTTCGATTGAGGCTATTCGGTTGAAAACTAAGTAGGCACTCATCTTATTTCCTTTCAAAGGTAAGGGAGCAGATGAGTTTACTGGTCGAATGATCATATAGGATTACCTTTGTATGGGTCCCCTCACATTGCTCAATCCCAGGCCTTGAGAAGGCAGACTCTCTCGCAAAAGTGGGTGCACAACAAGGCGAGATTTATGATAGAAGAATTTCACACGATGAATTTTTCCCATCAGTACGTCAGAGTTCTCTTTTAAGTTGGCAAAACGATTGAACACGTAATTCTCTTGGGCGGTGGTTACATTCCATTATACCAAATGTTTCTTCGCCTCAGTACTGTTTTGGCCGGATTTGGCGTCGGTTCATTACTCCAACGGTAGCCTGGTATACAGCCAACAAGGTCCAATTCGTACCCGAGGAGATGAATCCGCCAAACTGTCCCCATACCAGGCCAATCGAAACTTTTTGGCCCCTGACCAAAGCATATTTGCGAAAACATGTAAAGGCAGCGGATTCCGTAAAAAAAATTTGCGAAAGACTGGAAATAAGCATCCCAAATTGTTGGAAAGGCATCTGTGCTGAAGCGTGAGATCAAAAATCCGCTCCTTGGCTTACGACTGATCGTATCTCTGATTTTCTACGTTTAACTGTAAGAGAATACTATAGAGAACATGAATTCGAAATAAAAATCGAATTTGCTGTGAACAGAGTTACGTTATCGTTGTTTAAGTCGTGCCTAGACATTCTGGGACACCTTATAGCACGATTGATTGTTGACGTCGCACAGTGGGGCAGATCATGCAATTTCATGGACAAAGCCTCATAACTCCTTTCATAGATATTTGGTTTGGGATGAAGGTATTTTGGGACGATGGCTGTATTCGATCATCCCTAAGGTTTCGAAGTATGCTTTGTTTAAGGGGTTGGAGGTGGGTCGAGACTTCATTCGAGTGATGTCTCGCCTCATGTCCAATCACTATTCCTTAAATACTCACTTTTTCCGTGTTGGACTGGAGGACAGTAATCTCTGTGAATTTGGACGAGGTTACCAGGACGCAGATCACATTATTTGGTCATGTGCTGAGCACCATGGAGTCAGGTCCTCGAGGTAGACAACCTAATGTTCCAGTTCGGGATATTTTGGTTAGACGCGATCTGGAGTTTATGCAACTCATATATGTTTTCTTCAAGAATATTAACCATAGATTGTAATTTTGATTATTCTTGTGTTTAGTATGTATTTTGCGTGTATTTGTATTTTTTTTTTGTATGATTGTTTCAGTAATAATTGTATAGTTACAGAGTTGATATAACGTTGATAGGATTAAGTACATGTTTAAGAAATTGTGAAATTTTTTAATCATAAATCCAAATCACCTTCTTCCTCTCCCCATCCATACAATTGTCATCCACTTACCTTGAGAAGACGCGTGTAATCAGTTCCTATAGGTAATTTTAGATTTAAGGCATTAATAATGTATAGCGCAAATGATAACTTGGCTCTGTAAAGTTTATTCCATTGAGCCTGTACAAATAAAGTAATTAAGGTGTCTTCAGCAAAGCTGTTCCGGAGAAAGATATCTATCATTGAACATCTTTTGTTTTGATCTTGACCGCTATATTTTGATCTAGGTCTCTATATTTTAATTTAGATCAGCCCTATCTTTTGAAGAAACTTCCACGTTTGAACAAAACCTTCAGTAAAGTTTTTCAGAAAAATAAAATCTATCTTTTGAAACCCTTAAAACTTACCTTGGTAACTGAATTTTGCTCTAGATAAGTTCTTTCTTTTGGTAGAAGCATTTTATTGAAGCACACCTTTCAGTATTACTGGACCTAGATCATTATTTTATACCTGAATCGTTATTTTTTAGTCAATAGCACCCAAGTTACGATCCACGACCAAGCCATTCCGACCAGGAAAACAGTTCGCGTCCTCGGCGTACTGATCAACCGAACGCTCTCCTTCGACCAGCATTTCCAACAGGTCAAAAAGGATTACTGCAGTAGACTCAACCTCGTTTAAACGATCTCTTGGCCTCACCGATCCAACAGCCGCGATGTTCGGTTCCGGGTGGCGCGAGCCGTAGGTTGTTGACAGGTTGACAGTAGGTTGCTTTACGGGACGGAAATTACTTGTATCGCCTCCGAGAAGCTGGTTAGAACCCTATAACCGGTCTACAACAGCTACATCCGCATCATAGCTGGTCTCCTGCCATCCACTCCAGCAGACGCCGCATGTATCGAAGCGGGTCTTCTTCCTTTCCGGTTCTGCTTAAACGCAAATATTGCCACAAAAGCCGCCTCCTTTTCCGCCAAGACCACCGGAAACAATAGGATCATTCTCCTCGACGAAGGGAACAGAACCCTCCACACGGCCACCGACATCGACCTCCCCCCAGTGGCCAAAAGTTGGCACTCTTCACGAACCGCTTCAACGCAGTGATTCTGCGCAGATCGGTCGCCGAGTTACTTGAGTTACTATGCCGACCACGTACACCGGTACACCGACGGCTCCCGATCGATAAACGGAGGAGGTATCGGGATTTTCGGAGACGGTACTGCTGAAAGCAGCAGTCTTCCTCCACAGTGCTCGGTTTTCTCGGCCGAGGCTGCAGCGATCTTCCGTGCCGCTACGACGCCAGCCAACAAGCCGATACTTATCTTAACCAACTCACACAGCGTCGTTCAAGCGATCACCTCGGAAGCACCAAAACACCCATGGATCCAGGCGATTATCAAGTACGCCCCACCGAAGACCGTGTACACATGGATTCCCGGACACTACGGAGTGCCAGGTAACGAGTCTGCTGATCACCTATCCGGAGCTGGACCATCGGGTCCCAGACTTACCGACAAGGTACCCCTACACGACGTCAAGCGGTGGATCACGCGGACCATTCGAGCAGCCTTCATCCGCAAAGTCAAAGGGTCAACTGAAGCATGGAGCGGACAGGACAACCTGAGGGATCAACGCGTGATTTTGTGGCTTTGGACCGAGCACACCAAACTCTACTATAACTATGATGGCCTGCCGTTCGGCGGAAGCTGCATCATCTGCGGGGTACCCTACACCGTCGAACACATCCTGTGCAACTGCCCGGAGTTCCAAAATCTTCGGGACTCGCTCTGCCTATAGTCGCTATATTCATAGTCTGGTGGATAGAATTTCGATCTATCAAAAACGACACACCTAAATCTCAATTCTAGATGCTCAAAAAATCTCACACTAGCGAATCAATCTTCGAAAAATCATCGTTCATCTATCACATCTACTTGCATCGTGCTTCATCTTTTTGCAGGAAATCTTCAAAATCGACATAAATCTTCCTTCTATCTACACAGCGTGCGTGCAGCTAGTCACAGCAAAAGACAATCTTTTCTGCATCGTAGATAGAGTTGCCCCCCTCGAAACCAATTCAATATATTTTAGACCAGCAATTGAAAAGGTACTATCAACTTTTATAAACAAAACGTTCCTCGCCAATCGAACGCAAATTACCAGCATCATCGGATAGAGGAATCTTTCCCCAACCCAAAGATGGTGTTAGTTTGTGTAGGCGAACCTAGTGTCACGAGAAAAGGGTTTCCGCAGTTTTGTTCGCTGATGTGCTCTTTTCTGTTGTTGGTCATGATTTGCTCGATTGGTTCCGCTATTTGACAGCTCAATTGGTTCCCGAGATTCTATCCGCCAGACTATGAATATAGCGACTATAGCTCTGCTTAACTTTCAGCATCAGGGATCTGCTCGGGAATGATACTCCGGCCTCGGCAGACCTAGTAACCTTCTTAAAAGAAGCCAAAATCTACCACTTGGTATAGCAGGAATTTTTTTTCGGCTGCAGGACATCTCATCTGGATGAATTTCCCATATTGGACCCATGCCAGCTGAGCTCTGTTTTGTTCGGATTATGCGTTTGTAGCTTGTTTTAAATCATTTTGTTTTCCGTTGTTCCTCTGTTTCACTATTTTATATATTTTTATTTTTTCCATATAAGTTGAAGAGCCAGCAACCAAAGTTAGTTACAAAATGTTAATATACAATGTATTTAGAGGTTACCCACTCTGAGGCCTCTTCTTTCTCCGGAGATGTACTAGTCATAGGCTAAAAATCTCCTTAATAAAAAATTTAAAAAGTAATTTTTTTATCTAGATGTATTCTATTTTTTTAATAGAAGCCTTTTTTATTCCTTGATTTGTTTTTCGTCGATTTTGTTTTCCATGCTGAGCACCAATGCTACCGACGCCAGGGAGGCAGCTCCCATACCTAGACCCTACGTATCGACTCATCAACTCATGAACCGGGGACCAACGGCTTTACTTCCCTTCCGAAGGAAGGCGTGATCAGAGATGTTATGCCTCAGAAAATCCCGGCGGCGCCGACTGGAATTTAACCTAGGCCTGCTGGGGTAAGAGGTAATCACGCTTACCACTACACCACCGGTGCCGTTTAATAGAAGCATTTTATCAAAGCAAAATCTTTGTCAAAATTATTTCAAGAGATTAGCATGCCGTGATGTTACGAAATATGATGAAAAAACATGATGCTATACCTCAAATATAATGACTCCATTAGTATGTAATATGATCGTGACCCAAACAGCTCTATAGAACGAAAGAGCTTTACTTAGGAAGCAAAAACGGTCACCACAATGACGTTATTTTACACAGAATTCCACTTATATACGTACATATCTGCTCTGACAAAAAATGGCACCACTAGGCCACCGAGCTTCTTTCAGCAAACCATGGCAACTAACAAGTTTTCGAGCCCCGAGTGTCGTAAATATTTGAACGTGAAACAAAACTTCTTCTTCTTATTCATCGTATTTCAATCTTATTGCAAATCGCATATTAGCTTATTGCATGCTCTCAGCATAGTGTTCTAGGTGCACTTCCACAGTTAGAGAACTTTCGATGCTTGTTTCATTTTTGCATTAGTATAAGTGAGTGGCAAGTACAATCATATTCTATGTCCAGGGTAGTCGAGAAATTTTCCAACCCGAAAAATTCCTAGACCTGACCGGGAATCAAACCCAGCCACCTTCAGCATGGTTTTACTTTGTAGGTGCGCATTTATCGACTGAGCTAAGGGAGGCCACTGAAATAAAACTTTATGTTAAGAAATTGAGGAACAAAAGAAAAAAGAAACTATAAGAAATCTATGCTATTCTCGAACATTTTTATTGTGAAGGAATGAACGCACGATCTTCGGGTCTACAGGATATGATATTGTAGTTGGGTAACGATTTTCGACTAATTAGCTATTTTTATAATATGAGCACATTTCAGTGATTTAAACGTATAATTGATTAAGGGCAAGCAAGTGCGCTCCCATAGCACAAATCAGCAAGCCGAGAAAAACGCGTCTTAAGTTAGCTTCGTACCATTGCTTCTTACGCAATGGTACAACCCGTTTGGATATTTTCTATACTTTTCCAGAACAAATTTGATAAATTTATCCAGTATTATAAAACTAAGGGTGATTAGCTACCACTTTCATTGAAAAACACGGTTTTGACAAAAACGCAAATGGGACCGACTTGCGATGAGCGGCACTGATATAAAGTGGTAACCCTAACCCCAGAGCAGCTGGATCAGAAAAACGGCAAGCAAAGTAAGGCCAAAGGCACAGTGACTCCCGTTTTGAGTACCCCAAATCAAGAATCGAAGAAAAAAGAAGAACAAAACTAAATAAAACGCAACGGCAAAAAGCATCGACGATCATATTAATTTCCAAATCGTGCTCAATCCTGATATGTTTCAACTGGAGTTCCACTCGCATTATCCCTTTGAACAGTGAAAGTGTCTTGAGATGATGTGATTTTCATAGTTGAGTTCAAACGATTAATTGCAGCCTTGCAGCTATTAAATTGAGATCGGTAGCTATTGAGCAATTATTTAAATTTCCCGATTTGAAGCTAAAAAGAAAACACTCCGACATTCGTAAACGATTTGAAAATAGATAATTGCGCAATTTGTCGTCGACCGAGCTTCATTGCGTGGTGCGCTCCAGTTCCACCCAGAAAAATTACCCATCAGCCTCCCATGAAAACTCACCTTCTTGGTGGTCTCGGGAACTTCATTCGGGGACAGTCCCGATTCCAACCTGATCCAAACCGATCTCGTTTCCTTTTCATCATCTGCGTGCAGTGCATTCTTTGGGGCGGCCACCGCCACGATCGTTGGTCATAAATTACACACATTGTACCTTAGCATAGGGAACCGCATGTAGCGCAGATTTTTCTCAACCAGCTCAGCAAAGATGACGAATTACGATATTTCCGTTTTCCTTGACTGACAAGCATCATCGTACTGTGCGGGATGTGGTGCAACGGAAAAATAGTTTTTTTTTATCTCGCTTTACATGGATTCGTGCTCTGGGGGCCCCTCCGGAGAAGATAGGAATCTCCGGAAATTGGACACGTGCGATCCGGTGAAATGTTGGGGCGGAAGAGATTGCACGCGTTGTGTGGTTCAGTAGCAGTACGGGGTGGTATGCTCATAGCATCAAAGTTGTTGTGATGACTGACGATCTTGAAAATTGTCCAAGTTGCAAATCATAACAGTTATGCGACGTGTACACTTGTATGACAACCTATGAATATTATAAGCACATACAAATTTATACGTTTGACCGCAATTGTATGATGAAATGTGGGTTTATAGCACATGATGATCATTATTTGTATCTGTGTAGCAATATCAGTTTTACCACATAGCTAAAATGTGAGTGCATACTGTGCTACACAAAAAAAAAAACAATATGTAAAACTGTATTACTTTAAGTCATATTTGAGAAAGACAAACACTAGGGATGCCTCTTGGAAGTTTGTTTTGATAGTGAAGATCGTCTAAGTGATGTTTACAAATCAGAATCCGATATCAACTAATGTGCGAGAATGTAAAGTGGGGACGAAATATGCAATCAAAGGACATTGCAGTAGAGGCAGACCCAGAGGTTCATGGCAGTCTCAACAAGGAATCAAGTAAGTCGATAGCAATTCGACCTGGACCCAGGTTAAAGGAAAAGCAAGCAGTCGCCGAGGATGGAAGTCTTTCAAGTTCGCCCTTTGCACCACTGATGGTGCGCAGGATACAAGAGTAATTGAGTTATAGTGAATACCCTGAAGAACATCATAAGAACGGGACATTTGAAAAATTAAAAGAACTTTTGACAACTCCTCGCATCTTTGGTATAGCAATGACATCCAAAAAGCTCACAATTTAAAAAAAAAAACTCCAGGAACTGTTAAAATTGCAAAAACCAGCCACAAGTCCCCAAACTACGACTATTCTCCAAACTACGAAAACTTCGGAAATACCGATATTCTTAATTTGCTTAACTCTTAAAAACAATACACTGAAAACATTTGAAACTTCCGGAGCACTTCGTTATTTGAAAATTCTAGATGTTGCGAGAACTTCTAGAATTCCAGACACTAAAAGAACTTTCAGGAATTCCAAGAAATCCCGGATTTTTGGGAACGGACAGTTTCCTATGTTCTTGATGTTCTTGATTTTTACCATATTTATGAACGTAGGGCTTAGATCTAATTTTGGGCCTACTAAGCACAACCCGCCCTTTGCCAGTTTTGGGCCTACTAAGCACAACCCGCCCTTTGCCAGGTGCTTGTCGAATGTTGTCGTCGTCGTGTTTGTGCGTTGCCGTTGTGTTTCAGAAATGCAATCGAAGCGTACCGTTGCGGCTATAGATCAGTGCACGGTCCCTAACCTCACTTTTTGCTCCCTATCATTTTGCTTCTGAGTAAAAGAGATAGCAACGAATGGGAGCCAAAACAAACCACCCAAAACTGTCAAAACTTACGGGTGAGAGAAGAGTGCGGCAAATCTTCGTGAACTGATCAATTAGACGCGTTTGTTTTCGGTCGCTGGAGTTGTCGGTTCTGATCAGTCAACGGCAGGGTGACAGATAACCTTAGTTTCACGTACCCACTTGAACATAGTAGATGTCGCCACACAACATAAACAAAGGGATTGTCCTTCACCGTCGCAATGGTATTTCTCTATTGACTTCTCGACGCAAGATCTCACTAACCCTCCCTTGCTAGTGTATTCGTGTAAAATCGATTTGTTTATTATTTTCAACCATGAAATCAGCTGTCAAAGTAAAGTGTTCGACTTGACAGTGGTTTGTTTTTTTTTTATTTTCAACCAGTAAAACGCATGTATTAGTGAAACTGCTCACTAATACTAACGGTGGTAGAGAACTCTATGGGAATCCAACTTTTTGTTTCTCCATGTGTGGATGTCAAACAACAGGCAAAAATGCTACATGATAAGAGCGAATGTATTATGTTCGTGGTGAACAGATATAATCCAAACAAATTGAAACCATATTGAAACTGATGTAGGTTCATTTTCTTAAATAATCAAATGACAATAAAAATACTTTGCTGTCTTCTATTTTATTTTGCTCTTGAAGATAATCAGCCTACAGATTTTTTCCGTATGGGCCGTATGAATAAACAAAAGTTTACTATCCTGTGTTTCTCTATTCTTGTGTTCTTGTGTATTCTTCTGACATGCAAGACTTCTGAAACTAAACTGAAAACACTCATTAATCACCACAAATATTTCTACGTTGGAAGATATTACGAACGGCTTGAAGATAGAATACTAAATCTTCAGCATTCATCAACATGTTTTTGAAACTATCAGGACTTATTATCAAGCAGCGTTAAGTAAACAATCATCGCAATATCCTGATAAAATTGTGCATTGATTTTAAACTTTGGAAGCATTAAGAATTCTATCCGCAAAAAACTTACAAAATTGATTATATTTCGCAGTGAATAGCAGTTTTGCTGGGTGATGAGGAACATTTTGTAGATCCATTTAAAATTGAAGAAATACATAAAATTAAATGAACTAAATCAAATAAGGGTCTCACAAGAAATATTCACAATGAGCTTCTAAAACGAATAAATTAAATTGATAATCTTTTGTTACACCCGTCCGTATTATTAACGTTATTCCTCACCGAACTTGAAGCCTCAAGAAACAGATGAGTCCATAATTTGTTATGTTCTATTATTTCGTTACACAGTTATGAGCATAGTGACAATGACAGCACAAATACCATGAAGAACTCTGAAAAATGTAGTGATAATATAAGAGGAAGTGATTGTTAATCAGAATTTTCTAGAATATCAGCTTAAATTGAGCTCTGATGATTTTGCACATGAGTAATAATCACAGATCCGTTGTAGCAAGATATTTAAAATTCAGTCAAATTGAATAATAAATCACATATTTAGCTTAAATGCATTTAAGGCCTTCGGCATACGTACAAAGTACACCGTTGTACCATCGTTGTACTAAAGTTGTACTATTTTATGCTAGTACCTCAAATTATACATTTTGCAGTACCAGCTGCGTATAATTAGTACACTCTTACTCGCTGCAAAACCACTATTTCTTTGTTCATCATCGACGATAATAGCAATAGCGTTGAAAACACCGAAAGTATCCATGTTCAATGCTCATTTCTAGATAAACATTTCAAAAGGTCCTATCTGCATTGATTGATTCTCTTCATCGACTTTCTCTTTCGTTAATAACTCAGCTGCAAAACCTTTTCCTGTCGCATTTGGCGTTTTAGACGCTAGATAAGAAACTCCTTTATCAAACTATGTGGCTAACTTAGCGCGAAATCTGTTTGCATAGCAGAGGTTATCAAAAGAGAAAGTCGATGAAGAGAATCGATCAAATCAGATAGGACCATTTGAAATGTTCATCGAGATTTGTTCCAATTAATTCGATGACAATCATATATTTTCGTTTTACAAATCAGGTTTTGGTTCTGTACTACTCAAATGCATGCGGTACACAATATAAAAAAAATTTCATAATCTGATTATTGTAGAGAATAGGATAAATATATCGGTTGTTATGCTGACATTCATTAGAGATCGATAGTAGGCGAAATATATCGGTTGAGGTAAAGAAAATGATCGGTGAAATCAATAGTAGGCTAGTTGATAAAAAGGACACAATAAATCAGTCTTAAGAGTGAGTTCGTAACGAACGGACGCAAAACATAGAAAGTCGTCTGTTTGGTGAAAACTAGAAAAAAAGAAAGAAGGTTCCAGATAAAGCCGCTCGAGTGCGGTCACGACAATTATGTATTGTGCTGAATGTGCATACTACTGCGAATCAAAGCGACATTTTTAGCTGGCATCACTGAAGTTCCTATGTCGCTAACGTCGCGTGCGACAGTAAAATAAATTTTAAACTTCACTTTTGTTTACTGTACATCATTTCCAAATTCGTCCTTTTCAGATCACACTTCTGAAATTTGCGAGTTTGACAGAACCACCAGCACCAAATTGTCAGGGTACACTGGCAATATACTGGAGCTGTCAAGTTGCCCCGAGTTGGTTCTTATTTCGGCGCTGGTTGCGAGTTGATTCGGCCAGTGAGGAGCTGGCCTTGCGTCTCACAGACTGTGTACTGGCGAAATGAAGCTGTTTTGTCGCGAGTGATTGGTGATGGAAAGTGGACGCAGTCCTTCTTTAGTTCCTTCTGAGGTCCCTCTAGTTGAAGCAGCTACAGTGTGTTTCGTGGTTGATGGGGGTTTACGATGCTGTGTGAGGAACTAAAGACGGGAACAGGCATGGCAAATTATTTACATGCATTTCGTGCATTCATTTACATTCATTTGCCTCTAACTTTTTTCATCAACAGAATTCTATGAAAGCTACAACATTTTTCAACAACTCAAATCTGTATATCTTATACATGATGAACCGGAGCGAACAGAACTTAGCGACGTTTTTCAGTGAATGTTAATTACATTCACTGAAAAATAGTAACAAGTTCTGCCCACTCTAGTTCACCATGCATAAGAGGTAGAGATTTGAGTTATCGACAAAAGATGTAGTTAGTATCAAAACCTACAAAAGTTTGATACATCATTTAACGGAATTATGTTGATGGAAAAAGTTAGAGGCAAATGAATGTGAATGAATGCACGAAATTAATGTAAATGATTTGCCATGCCTGGACGGGACTGCTGTTTTCAACACCGGTTAAAAAAGTAGCGGCAGCATATTGTGTTGTTGTTTATTAATTTATTTGATTAGGCTAAATCGAGTTAACTTTACAGAGCCGAGGATTTTTGTTTGCTATACAATACAGCTTAAAACTATAGTCAACAGGTACAACACAATAAACACTTTATCTTCCGCTATCCAATAAGCCTCCTCCATCAGAACGGGAGCCGCTTCCAGTAGTTTCATTGTATGGCAGTATCGCCAACGAGGATCAGAGCGCTTACATTGCAGCAATGGACGCAAAACGAGGTCAGCACTCACACACTCATCACGAAACGGTCGACGACGACGCATCGACCGAAAGACCTGCTGATGAAGAAGAATGAGGAGGACAACACAATGGTTGCTGCCGAGTAGACAGACGATCGTGTGACACACACCGAGAGTGGCCTGCTTCTGTCGATAGCCGAGTGAACACTCTGCAGCATATCTATGAGAGCTCTTCGAAATTTCATGGATTCATTGCAACAAAGGATGAGATCTTTCCTTTATTTTTCTTTAAACTTTCATTCCATTATTATATGAAACATTAAATGCTGGCGATGGGACAGTCCACCAAGGCACCCAATTGAAGCGAAATGGATGGGGAGAGTGGATATACCAACTCTCTATCTTCAACATTTCGTGAAAAGAGGGCTGCTGGCTCTTCTTCCCACTCATTGGGACATCCTCCTGTTGGATGGCCTGTTTTTTACCGGTTGTATGATCCTGTTGTTGGAAGGAGATTCTCATTTATTCCGTGGATGCACGTGAGCGATGTTGCCCACAAATTCAACCAAACCGTTTCATACAATGGCAGGTTGAGTACAATTAGAGGTTATTAAATTGATCAAGTCGAACAGCGAGGATAGTCTACAGTCTACCGGCAGTTGTCTTGCTACAGTGAGTGGTAGTTCCATATCATATCACTAAGCACAACCCACCCTTTGCCTATATTTTTCGAGTGGATTTTTTTTGCTCACAAAATGGAATGTTTTTACTACAGATGTCTTCTAATATACTTACCTTTCCATACGTACTGTAAGATTTGATAGAAAGTAATAAATTGTTATGATATCGTTAAAAATCTAACATTGCTTCTTAACCCCATATTCGGCCTATCACATTGAATCGCCATTCAAACGCCATTGAATTCACTTTGGCCTATCGGATGAAGATAAAAAAAATGATTCGGTCGGAGCGCTTCATTTGTTTTTGAGAAAAATGGATGCAAACAACAACTTCGTTCGTTAATTTTTGAACTAAAGTATCGCATCAAACGCATAATTGACTCGTTAACGCCGAAATCAAGGATTTATTTGATGTTTTCTGCCCGATAACCCCAAATCGGCGATTAGGGCGAAGTAGATCTCTACCCTATTTAAAATTCCCTAGAGTTTTGAATGCTCACGAACTTCCGTCAACGTTCTAATTGTAAAATTTCTGGAATACAAATGACACCTGGGTTAGTGCAAATATTGTCGCTGTTTTGAGAGTTTTTAAAGCTCAAAAATAATACGGATTACCAGGAATTTTCTATTTTTTTTAATGATTGTTTTCCGTCGATCTTGTTTTCCGTACTAAGTACCAATGCTACCGACGCCAGCGTCCTTTTGCCTGCTTATATACCGTACAGACTATGGCTTATATCATGTAATATAGGCTGTGAGGCAATGAGCACTCATACATCTAGTTTTCACTGGAAATCCTGTGTATGAGTGCTCTTTGCAAGACAGCATATATTACATGATATAAGCCATAGTCTGTACGGGGCAATGACGTTTATATAAGGTCCGGGCCAACAGGCAGCTTGCTGGTGTTAGAAGCAAAAATATTGTAAACATTGCTGAGCCCTCTTTCTTTTTTCTTTCTTCTTTCCTTTATTTAACGTCGGTCTCTGTTCCGCAATCTAGTGCCAATCACCGACGGACATCGATTGCCATCCATTGACGGCAATCGAATGTGCAGGAAGGCAGCTTCCACACCTGCGTAGGATAACGCACCCATTCAAACACACATGGGACGGGACCAACGGCTTTACTTCCCTTCCGAAGGAAGACGTGACCAGAGATTTTTATGCCTCAGAAAAATCCCACCGACCTCGGCTGGGATTGAACCCAGACCCATTGGGGTGAGAAAGCAGTCACGCTTACCACTACACCACCGGCGCCGGCTGCTGAGCCCTCAAGTGACGACGTCACTCTACCATAACATTGCATACTGCGAACAATGAGATTTACGTCACTACCAACAGCTGTTTCGTGTTAAAAGATAAACATTGCAATGAAATACGAACACCACTAAACATTTGTACATTTCACTAACACCAATAAGCCTGTTGGCCCGGACCTTATATAAATGACATTGTGTACGGGGTATTAGGAAGCTACGGGAGTTTTTGAAATATGGAAAGTTTCAGGAATTCCGAGCATTTCTGCAAATCCTGACGTGGGTGGTAAATCATGCTCATGCTCATGCCTAGAAATTTAGTTTCTCTGCGGAAATGTTCATCTTGCAGTATCCTTGCTGGGCCTTTATGAAACTTATATTGCAAAAAAATCATATTCTTTGATAAATTCTGCATCAGAATTTTAAAAATAAATGTGATTGGTCTTAACATTACAAAAGCCACATTTCTAAAATTGCAACTTACCGTGACATGCTCCTCTCCATACGGATGCTTATACTCATGACGATGGTGATGATGATGATGATCCATATTTGCTTTCCACAACTTGTCAAATAATAATTCCAAATCTCAGCTGCACCTCTTGACCCTGCTCCTATCAATTATGTTTAACGATTGCACTTGACCACCGAAAAATTAAACCCTAGAAAAACACTTGATAGCACTCATTATCATTTTCTTCATCCCACACCTGCACAAACTCTCCGAATCATTCAACTACATCCGAGTCAAACCCGAACAATACCGTGTATCCTTACCGGATCAGGAACCGGGAGAGACAGAGTGAGTGAGAGCAAAAGAATTATGTGTGATTACGGGACACTTGAGAGAAAACTAGTTCTTCCTCCCACTGTATACTGCTGGCAGTAGATCCTCCAATTACTCTTCTCCTCCTAACTCGAATCTTGGGAAAATAGCCCAAACGATGATCAGAGGCTGGTCAGCCGACCGATCGAAGAAAACCCGGCGTCAGAGAGTTGGTCTAAGTTGACGCGAAGCTGCAGATAATGAGGGAAGACACATTTCCCAAGTCAGCAGCATCAATTGATCGGATAATAATCGGATTCACTGCGCGCTATGTGCTGACGACGATCGAGAGAGGGCAGTCGAAGAAGGAGGGAGGAGGTAGTTTTTGTTGGCTCTTTTTTTGCCTCGTTGTTGTTCAAGAAGGGTTTTCTAGTTGAAGCGCCGTCGCCGCCGCCGACACCTCAAATCACGTCAAATCGTCTGGCGGGGAACAAACAAAAAAGGCCATGAAAAGATGCTCATCTCACTGCAGTGAGCTTGTTTAGGAGAATGAGTCGGTAGAATTTGTGATTTTACAATGATCTAGGATAATTTGTGCTACAGGCTGTCAATGTTGGTTGTTATGGTGGTTGTTGGGCGAGAAATGGTGATAAGCTTGAGAAGTAAGCTTTATTCAGGAATGATTTCCTGATAAAGGAAACAACTAGGTTTATCTTCGAGTTGCTATTTACAGTGGTGGCCTTTAAATTAGCACAATAGGCCGATTGCCTTACAAACTAGTCAACTTTGGCATGTTGCAACTATATTTTGTTAAGATCAATTGAGCCGAAATTTTGACAGAGAACTACAAATATGCTGAATTTAGCGTGTACGTAATATCAAATTATTGGAAGCGCGTGCCAGGCTGGTTGAAAATGGCCAACTAAGTAGCACATTTATAATTCGAAATTTCCGAAATGTTATAGTTTTAAAATGTTCAACCATATTGCCAATAAACGACGGCGTGCTTAAGAAGTTATTTACGATATGGTCAAAGATTTCCGAAATAAAAGACATCAGAACATTAAAAGGTATGTTATTCAAGATACATACGATTGTTGCTGTTTTTTTGGATCTGAAACGCGCTTTTGAAACAATTTCTAGGCCCTTACTGTTAAGTACAATCAAGCGCTTTGGAATTACGAGTACTGCATATAAATGGTTTGAAAGCTATTTGTCTGACAGAACTCAACGGACTGTTTTTAATTATTCTGTTTCCAGTCCCGTGGGGAACAACCTTGGAGTGCCCCAGGGAAGTGTATTAGGGCCCCTTTTATTTATTATGTATATTAATGACTTGCGACGTGTTTTACGGTTTTGGGACATTAATCTTTTTACAGATGATACTGTGTTATTCATTGCAGCTAAGGATTTAGAAGTTGCCGTCTCACACTTGAATGAAGATTTGCAGTATCTAAGTAGATGGTTGAAGTGATTTCGCGGAATCGATTAAATGAGAACGTCTCTGTTGTAATTGATGATAAGACTATTGATCGCGTTCGGGAGATTAAATATCTTGGCGTAATTATTGATGACACACTTAAGTTCAACTCTCACATTGACAATGTCATCAAGAAAATTGCCAAGAAGTATGGAATTCTATGTCGACTGAAAAACGATTTAACTATTGCCAGTAAAATACAGCTATACAAATCAATCATCTCCCCTCATCTTGACTTTTGTCCTTCCATTTTATTTCTGGCCAATGCAACACAAATATTGAGATTACAGCGCTTGCAGGATAAAATAATGCGTTTGATTTTGAGATGTAATAGATTCACTTCCTCAACTTTGATGACGCCTTACAATGATTGTCGGTGAAGCAAAGAATTGTATATTTGACTATGGTGTTCATTTTTAAAGTAGTTAACGGTTTGCTACCTCGATATTTGTGTGATCGAATTGAAAGAGGAAGTGACTATCATAGATATAATACTAGAAACGCGGATGAAATAAGAACACCACATTTCTTGACTTGTGCTTCACAGAATTCATTATTTTTCAAAGGAATAAATGTTTTCAATTCGATGCCTAGACACATTAAACGTTCAACAACATTAGCAGAATTTAAGAGACATTGCATTTCACACGTTAAAACTGTCTTTTGAACGGTTATCCAGTGATTTTTTTTTTATGAATTGACAAATTTTGTATCTTGACGAAGTTATTTTTAACGGATTATTTTGTATGGATAGCTGTTATAACGACTTTTTAATAATTATTGTAGCACTGCAAAAACTATTTTGTTCGCCACGATGGTGATGATGGATTTTTGATATATGATTTAATAGTAGTAGTAAAAAAAAAATAGTAGTCTACAAAGGTTTGAGCCTCGTGCGCGTATTACGGATATAGAGGACTGAATTTAACATTTGATAAAAAAAAAAATGCAATTTTGAAGCTTATTTGGAAGATACCTTGAGTTAGTAGTAAGTTTTCTGGCAAATGTTGGGGGTTCGTGAGCATTCCTGACATTGCTGAAAATTATGATAGCATCAGATTGCGGGGTTGCTAGTGTAATAGGATGCTTTGTTGATTGTTCATTAACTCTTGATTGCTTGTAATGCTTATGAATATTTTAGGTGGACAAAAAGGCGAACTAAGAGGTGGACGCCTGAGCTTTTCCACATGTGTATCGCTGTGAAGAAACTGTAAACTCTAGAGGGAATTTATATCTGTAACTGTAACCAGTTCGATTTTGTTTGCAAACCTGGTTAAATTGTCATATTTAATTATCTTAAAGATAAATTGTCCAGCTCAAACCTTTGTAGGGGTAAGAGGTGGGACCATCATCATCATCATCATCGTCATCAAAGATATGAGTTCAAAAGTCCTCGTAGAGTCCAAACGAACCATATGAAATCAAAAACAGCATTTACGGGCATAATAAGACCTACAAATCATCCAAAAGAATTGATCTTTAAGTTATAGGGAACGACGGGGTAAGACGGTCACCCTTTATATTATTGAAAAAATCAACTCATTAAAAAAATTGATGATGTAGAATTCTTTGCTATAGTATAGTTAGTGTTGTAAAAAACATTCTATCTTGATAACAAGTGAAATGTCAAAATAAATAACAAAAGCAAACATTGTGTATGACGGCGGCCTGCATTTATTAATTTGTGTGTACGGCATTTATTGTTTTAGAGCTATTATATAATTCAACAAGTAAAAGTAACGTTACTATAAGGAAAACACAAGTCTGCTCGATGTCCTTACAGAGAAAAATAGAAAGTTTTCTTTAAATTATGAGGCATTACAGAAGCTGTTACAGTTTGACTTGTATTGGGGTAAAACGACCACCTTCGATTGAGATGTGTTATGTCTCAAGGTTAAAACTGAATGCAGTAAATAACAAAATTTCATTTCTGAAATATATCAGGATGTTACCAACAATCAATACGAAACTAACGATTTTAAATTGGCTCACTACTTGACTAGCCTATTGATCCCAAGCAAATCGATTAACGTACCTCATTCTAGTATAAATTCCAGTACTACACTATGTTTGTTTTGATTCGCTATGAAAGTTTGACAGATAAAAGGAGGGGTTAGTGGATTTTCATATGTTTCGAGGGGTGCATCGATTAGCTTGGGACCGAAGAGAATACCAGAGCTGGGCCAAAAAGCTGAGCACGTTTCTTCGGGACCTTCTAATCTTAGAGTTACCTCTATGATGTTACCGCGAGGCAATTAACTTAGGATCAAGTCTAAAAGCCAACCCGCAAGTCTTAACTGATGTCGATACCAAGACCAAGGAAAAGAAATGAAAATACGGCACACAACGACAGCTCGATTACATAATCTGACTGCACTATCTACTTAGGATGCATATGCGCTTGAGTAGGATAAACACGCCCACACGCGACATATCTGCGCATGAAGATTAAGATTAGTTTTCCCTCTTTGTTCATCCTTCACGAAGGATAATAATCTAATGTTTAAACGTTACAAATGTTCGAATTCTTATTTGTAGAGCCAAATCGGATCTGAGTTACAAAAAGCAATAAATTCATGTGCATATTGAGAAATCCCGGTTAAGAAAAAGACATAGTATATAAGGACTCCAAAACATAGATTAGCCCTTTTTAAGCCCGCATAGAAATTCGATTATAACTAGCAGAAATTAGCTTAAAGTTCGGTATTGAGGAGAGGGACATGGAAAATTCCATAGTGAAGGGAAATAATTTTACATAATTATAGATCGCTAATGTAACACATAGATTATAGATCACTTTGCACAGAATGGAAAATAAAACTAAATTCGTAGTTTACTCCAAATTCTTCTCTGCTTTTGAATCCGATAGAATTTTCGGCCTAGAAGAGAAAATTTATCTCCTTAAGTAGCTCCTAGAATCAAAAAACGTTGTCTGACCTAGTAAGCAAAAGACTCTTCCTAACCGGAGAAGAAAGTAGCTTTTGGCCGCGACACAGGCTTTTTTCGAAAATATTTGTAGATCTATCATCAGTATGAATTTATGATATGGAGGCCCAGGGGATCCACCGGAAATTCGGAACAAGAAGCTTCTGTATCTGATATTTTAAGTAAGATGATCAAAGCAATTTCAGGTAAATTTGGAATTCTC
The DNA here is from genome assembly GCF_037179485.1 of Ochlerotatus camptorhynchus. Taxonomy (NCBI): domain Eukaryota; kingdom Metazoa; phylum Arthropoda; class Insecta; order Diptera; family Culicidae; genus Ochlerotatus; species Ochlerotatus camptorhynchus. The sequence continues at coordinate 2,457,031 of NW_027040890.1, forward strand.
TCACTACGCGCTGCCAGTGTACATGTGAACTTAACACATTTATTGTATGTTATCAACAGACTAATTTGGTGTCCAAATGATAAAAAGTTATCTTAAAGCTAACAAAAATTGTCTTCTAAGAGAGTCGCGGACACGTCAAAATCAAAAACTGATGAGACTCGGTTGAACGTCCGTTGGAGGGCAATTAACCCGGAACTCACCGCATAGTTAGTTCTCCTGAAACACACGGGAGCGAGCTTGAACATTAATGTTGCCGAGCAGCACCCGACAATCCATACGGTCGGTTAGAATATCAGCGATGGCAAGTGCCTAAGCCACCTCCCCAAGTAACATTTTAAGTTTTATTAAATACTACAAAGCTACAATAAAACAACATTCATAAAACCCTGGTCAAGGCTGTTTTGCCATTGATGCATCCACCAAAACCTCATTAAGACTAGAATCTGTCCAGTTGGCCCACCCTGGAGAAGGTTCTGAAAGATGTATTCTCGGAGCTCTTCAAGATTGATTTACTGCAAGAAGGTTATATGACGATTGCATTGAGAACCATTTGAAAACCGTATTTTAGCTACAATCAAAACCCTTTCGTGAGCCGTTTCCCCTAGTTGCTTGCTAATCCACTAGACAAGCATTAATCAAGGCAGAAAAGAATTCATAATTACCATCCGATCTTATCGAAATAATTAAAATAAGAACTGATCGTATAAAAATCCTGTTGAATTACCAAAATGATTTAAATAGTTCTCATAAAGTGGCCTAGTCTTAAGTGCCATATTAAATCTTATGTGAAATGCACGTGATAATAGGCCTTTTTAATTCACCACCAACGTAGAGGGCACCACGCGAGTTTGAGAGGAAACGTCAACCAAACCGTTTGTTTACTTCAAAAAAAGGATTTTTCACAACGCAAATTAAAGCATTTGTCATTGAACATCTTGCCTATTTCCATCAGTAATTGTCTTATTTCACGATTTTCCACACATCTGAACTGATTTGCACCTGAACTATTCACACAAAAGAAATCCGGAAGATCATAACCACTAAGGCACTGTTGGAATTTTGCACTTTTCTCAACAAAAATGTTCCTGAACAATAGCAGAATCCATGCAAAAATGATACAGAATTAAATTTTCCAACTTTAGATCAAGTTTTCGAGCATCTCAGATGAACCAATTTATCAGGAAAAGTGAAAAAGTGTTCCGCTTCCAATGTCTCACTTCAAAAATGTCTGCTCACAACACTCTTTTTGAAGTTCTCATATTCACCACCAGAGGTTGAATCGATCGCTTGGTTTCTATTAAAAAGGTGTATACCGAAAAAAATTAGTCCGCCCTCGGAAAACGTCGATTTTTCTAATTATTTTAAATTAAAGTAAAAACAAAATTATTCTTAAGATCGATCATCAAGCTTAGCCAAGTTTTTTTTTAAGATATTCGCATTTTAAAATATCTGCTTAGCAACCAAAATTAAGTTATTTCCAAGGAAATGTAAATTTAAAATCGAAGATTGTGAAAAACCAACAAAATAATTGTAATATGGCGGATGCTGACATTTTTTGGATTTTCATGGACCATTTGTGAAAAAGTTGTTTTGCTTTCAAGAAATCCGTAACAAATTCGAAAGGTTTAAAAAAAGGATTTTATGAACAAAAATTGCAGACTGAATTGTAATTATCTAAAGCCATTTTGCTTGAATCTAACTCGTTCAGATTAATGCCAGCATTTATGGAGGCAAAGCTGCCGGCAACAATTTAAACGTCAAAGTTTGTTTGTCTTTCTATAGTTGCGCTGTGCGATCCAGCGTTCTTCCGGGCAATGGATTGGAAGCAGTTACTCAGAAAGTGTGCGAAATTGTTGTATTAGATTAAGCATTTCGAACAGCTCGTTTCCGAAGAAGATCCCCTTCTTCCGGAAGGTTCCCGAAGTGCACCATCAAACGACGCAGAAATGTGCGCTTGAATGAAATTTTTGATGAGTTGACCCTTTCGCCGAATAAAATCGCTGCCATGGATCGGAAATCAGTTTTGTAGTTTGATATTGGTACTGATCCAAGTAATTCCGATCGTCACCTATTGGTGCAGGTTCAGCCGGACGTGCTGGTTCTTCTAAAGCAGTAAATTTTGCTGAAATAGACTTCCATTAGATCGTTAGAATCGCTTGAATTTGTCATCCTACTTCGTCTATCCTTCGATATTTCCTTGCAATAAATTTTGGTTTTATTCACTATGAGGATCCATATATTTTAAGTTCAATTTGTAAACAGAGTAATTGTGGATTTTATAATACACTTTAAAAAGACTAAAAAGCATTATAATATGCCTTTTGCTCTTATTTAAAACCTAATAATTTTATGGTTGCTTTTAAAATGATAGAATAGAGTATTTGATAACGACATTAATAAACAATAGCTGATGAAGTTTATTATTAAATTACAGAACAGTTTTATGGAGGGATTGAGAACTGCTCTAAATCTATGTTTAAAACTAGGCAATCGACGACTTTCTCGCCAGACTATAAAAGGTTTTTGAAACAGCAAAAAGCTGAATTACTAAACAGCAATGTTTTACACTTTGAAATGCTGTATTTAAACTAAATGAATTGTTCATTGCCAAAATAAAACCATCATAAATTATAGCGGATGCCAAATGGTTGCTGAATTGTTACTTGGGTCACGTCGTGTTTGGAGGGTACCCAGCGTGATCATGAGGCAACGGCTTTCGTAGCGCGGTAGATTAAAGGGACCTCTCCAAGGTAATCCTCGGAGAGTATATCTGACAAAACACCGCTGTAACGACTCGATTCGTTCAACACCAATTTGGAAATGAGGGTTCCAAACTGGAGAAGCATATTCCAATGTCGTTCGTACCAGGGTACAGTATGTGATTTCAGGCAGTATACATCTTGGAACTCTTTTGCTACCCGAAAAATGAAGCCAAGGTTTCGTCAGGCTTTCGTGACTACGTATGAAAAATGCGGCTTGAACGTGAATTTTTTGTCAAGAATCACTCCTAAATCTTTAACCTGGTTTTCCTTACTGGAATTTACTGCATGTATAAGCTATATCTTGGAATCCTCACAATCTACGAAACCAGGACATCTACGTGAAGTCCACACGCAGACTAGTGTCGCGTAGTGAGAGAATTCTGAACTAACAAGCCTACAGTTTGGAAGCGCGTAACAGCTTTTGTAAACAATGACTTTTCTCGATGTTTTCTAGAAGTAAAGGTTCGCCCACGCAAATCAACATTACCATCGGGTCTCATGTTGGATTGCGTGAGCGTGCCTTGAATCATTGAGAGAAGTCATTGTTTACAAAAGTTGTTACGCCCTAATTCCAGCTCAATCTAGAAAAGTGTTTGATAAAGTAACTTAGAGCCGGTCAATTTGGAGAAGCGAGGTGAACAATAATTGATGGTTTTAATTTTATCCATTTCTGGACCCACGAAACACAAAGGAGGTGCCGTTTAAATTCATATTTATGAATACTTATATGATGAGTTCATTCTATTTTAAACGTATTCTACTACATGTATAAACTTTGTTATTGATTCTCTTCTGCTACTCGGCGTGATAATCTCGATCGCACGGAATCTATTGTTCGGTTAGGGTGCGTGTGATGAGTTAAACTTCTATTCACGTTGAAAATCAAATTCGATGCGATCAGTCCTGCGCGATACCAGTTGCGCCAAATCGACGATCAAATACATTGTTTACAAAAGCTGATACGTCCCTTTGAAAAAGTAATCGCGAAATAAACTTTTTGAACCCGAAGTGCTTCGAGAATCGTACTAGTAGGCTAATAAATTACTGTTCTGAATGTCTATCTCCCTATCTCGATGGTCCCTTTAATATCGAGAAATGGAAAGTTGACTGTAATGAAATTCCCTGGGAATTCCAGCATTTTCCAGATTAAATGAAGATTCCAACTGGTTACACTTATGAGCGGACAAAAAATCCCTTTAATCGCACAGCATAACCTAAAGTACACAACCATAAAAAGTCAAAATGACTATCAACATCGCCACATATGATCAAATATCAACGCCAAAAATTACCAGACCAGCCTTCTTGATATGTTGTAATAGATTTAACATTTATGTTCCACGAGTGTTTCTAATTAGAATGTACAGTTCAATTATTGATTGAACATGCAAGGCTAAACACTACGTAGTATTTTGTGTACTCACTCTGCATAATTTTTTACTCTTCAATATCAGTAAAAACATAAACAAAAGAACCAAAACGACCAACCAGGCAGCAGGTAAACTCTGAAAGCGTTCAAGCACGGCCAAAGCACACGTGAATGACGACACTCTTCAGCTCCTCCCCCTCGTCCAATTGTTACCACCTCATCCCTTCTTCAACACTCCTCCTCTCATCAACTCCTCACAGGTCACCACAAACTTTCTCGGTAGCAGTTCACGCAAGTTCACCACGTGTTCTCCCAGTGATCCATCACTCCTCGACAGCGCCTCACCACTCACCACCCCTTCACTGCACAACTTAACACCGGAATGAGGGCGCACTCTCGCGTGAAACTTTTCTCTCACCCAAAAATACGTCAACCGTCAATTATGTGATAAAATCGAAACAAGAACCGTCCTACGGAACGAACCAAAAAAACGGAAAAACCTGCGGCCACCCGATGCCAATTGCTTCGCATTTGCAACTGATTTCATTCGATTTTCCACCGACAGCCGGCTTCTTACAATAAAAGAACGCACGCGGCACGGCAAATGAAATCAACGTCCTCTTGGGGGCCAATCAGTGTGGGTACCTACCCATCAGCAGCGTGCTACTCGTTGCTGGTGGAGCTATTTCGAGTAGGTAACCGACTCTAGTAGCTCTGCTACCGGGCCAGCGCGATCAAAATAGTACAACAACACAACAGCCAACGATCTGAAACAACAGGAAAACGAAGGTGCGCGCCCTCAGTGCCTTCCTCTGTTCACGCTTTGACCCCGTGCACTAGGTATAATCGTAGCGAACCCCCGCATTACACATTCGATTGGACCCGATGATGGTCTGTGCGGTCTATGTTTGGCTGGCGAAAAGTGTAGACTCTTGAAAGGCTCACAGTAGTTCCATGTTTAAATGCGTGGCAATCGAGAAACGACGGGGAAGGGTGGCCAGAGTTGTGTGAAGTTGGAATACGATTAGCCGCAATTTGCTCGTCATTTGATAAGGTGCCTACTGCTGGGGGTAATCTGTCAAAATGGTGAGATGTTAATTTCTCAAATGATATACTAATGAATCAGTGGATTTTCCTACGTTAGAAAAGAACGTTTCATCAAAAACTCGAAGCAATCTGAACATTTGGCAACAATGCCCCCCCCCCCCCCCTTTGCTAGCTGATTCCTATCGGATCGAACCAAAATCATCTAATTGACTAATTTCATTACACCCTATGAGCCATGTCTGTCGAATGTATTACGTAGCGCTAATCATCAAGATTCCTGCTCTTGCCTCAAGATTGAGCTTTCATTTCATTCAAACTGCTCTTCCTGGTGGTTGCGTAACGTGTTTCAGCAAAACTCGTTACTTTTGTAGAAACCTTTTGGCTCTACCGGTGCAACCAGATGAAAACATAATGCTTTAATAATGCTCATAATAAACCTTGCAAAATGGCAATCTTTTAATCGTAAATTTGAACGAATATATTAGTACCCGGCCAACATCCCGGGAAAGCCGTGCACACTTAATGACTTAAAAATATATAAGTAAGTAATGGGGCTCGTAACATAACAGCAGCTCAAGTGCTCAGCAGCGGGTGCTTCTATTACTGAAGGTATCAACATTTAATACGCTTTTCACTCTAAATACAACGAATACTATCATCGACCGATAAATCTTCATTATTGCATGCGTGTTCATTAGGGTGCCAATGAAAATGGTCATCTCAAATTTCGAAAAGATACCCCATACCAAATGTTCATTGCCTCGAAAAACAACCCTATGCATAATTTGAGCTCAATCGGACTTGATTTAGAGGTAGCGCAAAGCGGTCAAAGTTTAACCTTTTTCACTCTAGTAAATTTCAGAAATGGCTTAAAAATGCATGGAACGACGAGATCTGGTTTGTCAAAAATCGACTATCTGGGATTAAGATTTTTTTCAAGAATTAAATTTTGATTAATTGGCTTCTAAAACTATTCGCAGTCATCCCCAAACTACTTGTATATCGATTTAAACCACCAATTGTCAGCTGATACGCAAAGTTTCACTAGGGTGGTTCTCTTATTTTTCATTAGGGTGGACCAAAAAATCAAAATACATGAAAAGTCATAACATTTTAACAAATATGTCTGAAATTAATTCCGACAAATGTACAAATGATAAATATTCTAATACCTACAGTATCTTGGCTGATATTATGGATTTTGTTTAAATTTTCGTCATATGATAAATATTTGATGGTAGAGATATTTTTTTGAGTAAGTTCTTGAAAATGTGGTCAAACAGGGGCGGCATTGCGCATCTCGAAACGAAAAACTTTTTCATACAAGCGTTCGTACAAAATGTCTTTCGTTTCGAGATGCGCAATGTGCCCCCAGGTCTTCACTTTTATTGAGAGAGCAAGGCAATAAATAATTCCAGAAGAGGTTGCCTGCATACACATAAAGGGTGATACGGTCAAAATTTGGTCAAGGGAAAACGCGTGTAAATCGGTGAAATCGTTTATTTAAAAAATCAAGTTAAATTTCTTTTTCAAGTTCAATTAGTATAAAATTCAGGAAAAATATTCAGTTAGGCTTCCGCTTTTCCAAATCCGAATTGCCGGGCCTTACGCTTGACCCCTGCCATTAGATTTTGTACAGCCACCTTGTCCACATTCGTTTGATACATTGACATATATTTTCTAACACTATATCAGACTTCTTAGGACTCTTAAATTTGATTCCATGTTCATCAACTAACTGTAATACCTATACATTTTTTTTTTTATCTTCTTCATCTCTTGATAATTTTGGATTGTATGTTTTACCCTTCTTACAAAGAAGGGTATAGACATCACTTGAAAAACCGACTATCGATCTGAGGCCCGGAGGGCCGAGTGTCATATACCATTCGACTCAGCTCAACGAGATCGGAACATGTCTGTGTGTGTGTGTGTGTATGTGTGTATGTGTGTGTGTATGTAACGAAATGAATGCGCTCACGTTTCTCAGCAACCGCTCAACCGATTTGGACAAACTCGGCGCCAAATGATAGGTCTTGGGGTCTCATTGAACGCTATTGAACGGTTTTGGAATCAGTGAACCGGTTCTGGAGATATGGCCGGAATAAGATCCAGTGAATATGGGCCTTCACGCTGGATTTAACGGAAAACGTATCAAAACCATCATGCGACACATCAAATTACTACAGAATTCAAAAATAAGATCAATGCAAGTCGTGTTAAGTGTTCCAGACCACATTGGACACACTTGGACATGTTCCGGGTACCCCGGGGAAGTTGCTTGAATATGAATTGAATTAAAACCCATTAAATCACATTAAAATACGATGATAAGGTGATTGGTACCTCACCAAATAGACTACACCCGGATATATTCCGGGTACCCCCAGGCAGTGGCGTAGCGTCACTGGATGATACGGAGGTGGAGGGGCTTGGTCACTGATAATGACAATAAAATAAATAAACTTGAATAAATAAGAAGGGTCTGATCACACCATAGGTGGATAAATTCGGGTTTGATCAATGCTATTCCTCGCTTTACATTGTCATTAACTACACTCAAAAAATTCAACACGTCATCATCATGTGTCTCACACTTAATTTTGCGCTTATGTGTTTCACATCCATTTCATGTGTGAATCTTATGCTATGAATCATACCTGAACACTACACTCATAAAATTCGACACATTTTTATTGGCGAATTTCCATGTAAAATTCCACATGATTATCATGCGTCCACACATAAACAGAATCCCCTAAGAAGTACACATGAAATGTATGAGTCAAATGAACAATATGTGTGGTTGCACATGAATTTTATGTCTACACATAAGAACTTTGTGTCCGACACATATATATCATTTGTCACATTGCAAAAATTCATGTGTGAATTTTTATTAGTGTATGGATTTGAATTGTGACATAATTGGATTCTATGTGCCTCAGTTAGTGATATCAATAGCTTTGCACATTATTGTTCAAAATTCTACAATATTCTACTTTATCGACTTCTGCTTTACCGACTCCAAAAATGACTCGAAAAATATATAAACAAAACTGCCAGAGGCCAGAGCTTTCACATATCTTTTTAATGGGTCTGATTTGGGATTCGATCATGGACTGTTGGGGTGTGCTGCTGCCGTAGTCTTCGTTCGATCTCACTGTGCCACGGTTGTTGTCAAATATGAGGATAAAGTCACAAGTCTTGTTTTCGATGTTTACCTTTCTGAGCAAGTAATTCACATCGCATTGAAATGCAAAACACTTTAAATCCATCTGTTTTGAAAATTTGAAACACTATAAATTAACGTGTATAACACATTGAACCAAGATTGAATACACTTAAAGTAAATGTGATTATGCATTTACAAAATCAAGTGTTTAAACACTCCGATCAAACGTGTGGAATTTTTTGAGTGTAGGGTATATGTCCCTAACCTCGGTCTAATATGAATGCTTCATTTACATTTTATGCCATATCTTATAGAATAATTGAGCTGCAGTCGACATTTCAGTGTCAACATGTAAGCGTAGATATTCTTATTATTTGGGTATTGATCAGGCACGACTGAAAATTGTTTAATATCACCATTATAAAATGATAAATTATCAGGTAGCTGGATGCAACGTAAGTCTACTGTACTTAAATTGGGTCTATAAATGGATGCAACTTCGTCCTATCGACGATGATACTCGATCTACAAAGGATCGGCATGTGAAATCGCGCTTCTTTTTCAATTCTTATCAGTCATACGTAACCACACTCACACTTTTTGCGTAAGAACTGATGAGGATGAAAGAGACAGAGTTTTCTTTTCGGTTAATCAACATAACATAAATCAAGATGCTTTTACAATAAAAATAAAAGTCAAATAGATCATCTCACGACCCCACATATAACGAACTGTCAACGACGAGGAGAATCGATCAATATTACTTAGGACCTAATACATTGTTCGACTTGATAGTTTTTCGAAGGGTCTACACGATAAATGAATATGACTCATAGTGAGTACATGTTTACTCAAATATGATTAAATGTCACTCATATATGAGTAAATTTCACTCAAATAGGTCATCCTAGTCAAATTTGAGACCTGGTAGAGGGACCTGTCAAAATTAACTCATTGTACGAGTGACCTACGCTTTTGCGAATTTGAGTAAACGGTACTCACATATGAGTCGCTTTCATTTGCCGTGAAGTTTGTTTTAACGGCAGGATTGACTTCACGCTTTTTCTATACAACTCAAATTTGACTAGGATCTACCCATATCCTTCAAAAGTAGGGCAATTCTAAATTGAGCAAACTATGTTGGAACGGACAAGTTGACAAATGAACAACATCGTTCGGATTCATGTCGATGTTTCCCATTCATCATCTTGTCAGTCCCAATTTTCTTTACTCAGTTTGGGGTACCCTTCTTTTTTGATCCTAGAAATATGGGTTGTTTATAAATAGCGTGTGTACCGTGTTGAGCCCTCCTTCACGCAGAGATTAACATTTTCCTGCACGGTAACCGGAAAATACCCAATAATGACTACAAAGTAAACATTTTCGAGGGAAACTGGGGCTACCCACAAATGAGTAAAATTTTACCCATTTAAGAGTAATTACAACTACAAAAATAAGTAGTAAGTATTCATTTGTGAGTATCAAATACTCATAAATGGGTAATTTTTACTTAATTAATGGGTAGTCCCAGTTTCCCTCGAAAATATTTACTTTGTAGTCATTATTGGGTTTTTTGCGGTTACCGTGTGCAGGATTTATCTGTGGAGTGAAAAGGCCGGCGCACAATAGATACACTCAAAGGATTTTCAAATCTAAATAGATTAAAAGTTACGCTAAATCGCAACTCTACTTACCGACGCATAGCTTGGTATAAAGAGAGAGAATACTAACTTAGTATAAAACTGGTTTATACATTGGATAGTTTAAAATTGAGGTATTCTTCATATGTATATTATGCGATTATTCGCCAGATTCGATTATTTTTCAGTTTCATGTGGTTTGTTATGATTGAAAAACATAAACAAAAAGCTGGAGAGAGTGAACCGTATGGAGATACGTTTTTATTTTACACAGATCATCCGGTTCAGTATTTTTCGCTTCATCGATTTTGTGGCGACGGCAGTTTGGCTCGCAGCTCGGTTCCCTCCAGTATGATCGCAGCCGGCGGATGTCGATGGAAGTCCGAAAATACCTGATAATAATTAAACATTTTGAATCAGACTCACCACCGTACCATAGAATATTCTCACCTTTCTCGATTCCCTCACCGGAACTCTTTTTTGTTCTCGATATCCCCATGATCAGCGGCAAAAGCATGAAATCCCACAGCGACAGTGATTCACTCCAAAGCAATGATGAATGACCAATGTTCTGCAAAATACTCGTAGCTAATACCTTCGATGATATTTTGCTGTAGATAGCCATACATCAGCATCTAAAATTATGGTGCTGCATTCAAATAATATTTTACAAACACCTACACAGCAAAAAAAGTTGTTGAATATTACATCGAAACTGCTGCAACCAGGTCAATCCATCGGTTGTGTAATATCACATTGTACGATGTACATCGATTTTGCGAACAAAATTACATCCATGATGTAATATTGTATCTGCTTTTTGCTATTACATCATTATTTCATACATCAGCTTGAATTACGTTGATCGATATTACATTTTTTTTTGCTGTGTACTGCAGTTTTTTTTTCCACTTGAAGCTCAAATGAAAATACATGTTTGAGGCGGTTTATGGCGATTATTGACAAGAACTAAACAGAGAAACAAATTTCTTTGCATAATCATGAACTATGACATGTTATTCATACTCATGCATAAAAACAAACCTGGAATAGATTACTTTTTAATCAAAGCTATGAATAAACAAAGCTAAATAAAATAATTAATAAATTTTAATCTATTTTAGATTAGTAATATTTTTGAGTGTACGTTTTCGGGTTTTTTGACAGATAATGCATGGGCTAACTGTCAAAAAACCTGAAAACGTATCTATTGTGTGCCGGCCTAAAGGATAAGAAACGATCCGCTATGTTTCACGAAATTGGACATTTCTCGATGAACATTTCAAATGGTCCTATCTGCTTTGATCGATTCTCTTCATCGACTTTCTCTTTCGTTAATAACTCAGCTGCAAAACCTTTCCCTGTTGTATTTGACGTTTTGGACGCTAGATAAGAACCTCCTTTATCAAACTATGTGGTAGAATTAGCGCGAAATCTGTTTGCATAGCAGTGGTTATGAAAAGAGAAAGTCGATGAAGAGAATCGATCAAGGCAGATAGGACCATTTGAAATGTTCATCGAGATTTGCTTATGGGGTTTTCCTATAGGATTGAACAGTTGCAGAGTCGTCGTCAACGCGAATGGTTTCACCAATACCAAAACAAAGTCATCGAATAAAGTTCGTAGGCTATAATTAGGAACAAGCATCAAAATTACGTCCCTAATGTTCGGTCCATAGTTATAACAACCGGTGGAAACTAACGATTTTATATTGGCTCACTACCTGACTAGCCTATTGGTCCCAAGCAAATCGATTAACGTACCCCATTCTAGTCGAAAATCTAGTACTACACAATGTTTGTTTTGATTCGCTATGAAAGTTTGACAGATAAAATGAGGGGTTCTTGGATTTTCCTATGTTTCGACGGGCGCATCGATTAGCTTGGGACCGAAGATAGTACCAGGGCTGAGCCAAAAAGTTGAGCACGTTTCTTCGGGACCTACTAGCATAGAGGTAACTCTAAGACCAGAAGGCCCCAAGAAACGAGCTCAACTTTTTGGCTCAGCTCTGGTACTTCGGTCCCAAGCTAATCGATGCACCCCTCGAAACATTGGAAAATCCACGAACCCCTCATTTTATCTGTCAAACTTTCATAGCTAATCAAAACAAACATAGTGTAGTACTGGAAGTTATACTAGAATGGGATACGTTTATCGATTTGCTTGGGACCAATAGGCTAGTCAAGTAGTGAGTCAATTTAAAATCGTTAGTTTCGTATTGATTGTTGGTTAAATCTTCTAAATGTGCATCAGTAAGAGTGAAAAGTATAGTATTGATTTATTAGGCTAGCATGTAACAAAAAGGTAAGTCCTTTCAATTCATAAAATTATCAGGTTTTTCGATGACCACCGATTTTTGTTAGTTTAGTATACGGCAAGATCGTGGCTCCTACAAATCGAAAAATATGAAAATTTCACTTAACTGTATCTTCGAAAAAGATTGTTTGTACAATGTCGATTATTTGTATCACTACACTACCCATGATTGAAGAAAACAATATAAAACACAATAAAACCATAGAGGTAACTCTAAGACTAGTAGCAAATATGAATACTAAGATGAAACTGTCGGAAGAAAAACTTTCTATTTCAGTGTCCTCTTTCACGGTCCCTTTCATCCAATGAATATCCCCCGTATTCAAGGTAATTTTGTGGTTTTGCTGCCCCCTCGGTAGATCTGAAATTTTTCGCTCTTTTTTATCAAAACAAACACACACAAATCAGGGATGTCCCTTTTTTAATTACTCGATTAACAAGTAATCGATTTTTTTTTGTTTACTGTGCTGCCATTTTTTCACCAATGAGAGTGCACCACATGTTTGAAACGATCGGTGATGATCCTCTGGAGATGTTAATGCTTATATCGACATGATATAACCGATAACAAATATTTTACTTTTCGGTTCGTTAATCGATTAATCGATTATTCGAATGGAAATCGGCCATCACTAGATGAATGTGAAACGACATTTCAAATTTAAGGACCGTACATAAATAATGATACATCTTGAAAGGGACCGGGGCTAATCACAAATCACGTCCCCACGGTAACTGAAATAAACACGAGTGTTCACCGGTTGCTAGTAGGTCCCGAAGAAACGTGCTCAACTTTTTGGTTCAGCTCTGGTACTACCTTCGGTCCCAAGCAAATCGATTCACCCCTCGAAACATAGGAAAATCCACTAACCCTCATTTTATCTGTCAAACTTTTATAGTGAATCAAAACAAACATTTTGTAGTACTAGAATTTCGACTAGAATGTGGTACGTTAATCGTTTGCTTGGGACCAATAGGCTAGTCAAGTAGTGAGCCAATTTTAAATCGTTAGTTCCGTATTGATTGTTGATAAAACAGTGTCTTGTATGCCTCCGCCATGGCAGGACCGCGACCCGCATAAACGCGAACCATAAATTGACCTTACCTAAAATGGTTAAAAATTGTTTATAATCCCTGCTAAACTTTAACTGAAATGGTTATGGAACTTTACATGAACGTTTAATGATAAAGTTTCAACCTTATGTATTATGGTTTTTTGGAACTGGACCTTACAAATAATGGGTTGTTAAGAACCATTACCATTCCAAATTCTTGTTTTTTCCATACATTTTCAGAAAGAGAACTATATAAGAACGTTTTTACTTATGATTTGAGAACATTAATGGTAATGGTTATGGTAGTCAGTAAGGTCCATTAATGGTTTTGTATTATCGCTCAACTTTACGTGGAATATATCGTGAATTGGTAATCAGTAAATTACAGGCAACCAATTCGCGATATATTCCACATAAAGTTGAATGATGTTACAAAACCATTCGTGGACCTTACTGACTACCATAACCATTACCATTAAAGTTCTCAAACCATAAGTTAAAAGGTTCTAATATAGTTCTCTTTCCGAAAATGTATGGAGAAAACAAGAATTTGGAACGGTAATGGTTCTTAACAACCCATTATTTGTAAGGTCCAGTTCCAAAAAACCATAATACATAAGGTTGAAACTTTATCATTAAACGTTCATGTAAAGTTCCATAACCATTTCAGTTAAAGTTTAGCAGGGATTATAAACAATTTTTAACCATTTTAGGTAAGGTCAATGTATGGTTCGCGTTTATGCGGGGAAGCAAACGGTGCGTTTTAATTATATCCGTCTTCGTAATTATACAATCAACACAACGTAGGTGCGTGATCAAAGAGCAATAATTGGGTTCTTTAAGAGTGTTGAGGTGAATGCATTTACGTAATCTGCATTAAAAATGGAACCCAAACTCTACAGTTCATCAAGTTTGGTACACTGGAACTATTTTAAATAAGCACGATTACATTTGCAAAAATTACCTTATTAGCACCCATCGGTGTCACTTTGTATGGGAGCGAGCTGTCAGTTTGTCAGTTTAGTGTCAAACAGTGAAGTTATTATTTTGCTTTAAATCTTGATTTAAAAATCGAGATGAAAGTGTGTGGGTTCGAAAAAATATCGCTGTGCTCAGAAAACGAAGCTCTTTCAGATGATATATAAAACCGATATAATTTTCAAAATTAAAGAACCCAATTGATCGAATGTGTAGGGAAATCCTTTTTTTTTTCACCACAGAAACACCCCATTTTCTTATGCAAAACAATGGATGTGCGTTCACTAAACGCCCGAAATCTTAAAAAAAATATTTAGTTTTTTTTATTCAATCAATAGATAAAAGATGTACCGAGAATTTAATGGAGGGATTTCAAGCTAAAATGTTCTGAGATATTCACGATCAATAAAAAAAAAAATTTCACATATATGTCCAACCCGTTTTGTATGTGTGCTACTGATTTTCACTGTTACCCAATGCTTAGGGAACTTTCATAAATAACGTAGTAGTTGAGTGGGGAAGGGGGGGGGGGTTGGGAAGGGGGTTCAGAAGTTGTGACCGGCCATGTATTAGGTGTCTAGTCTAGTCTAGTCTAGTCTACACATACACAGCCAGTACTTGAAAGAATCCTGGAAAATGATACATCTATCATTTTTCTTGTCATTATTAATGCCTGCTGCACATCAAGGATGTGAAACAAACAATAAAGCGGCCAGGCCTACTGTGTAGCGTTTAGTTAATTTTTGTGGAAGTTGGCCACGAATGTTTACCATGTCTACTTAATAAGTATAGACAGTGGTTAACATTTAATCCACAGGTAATCAAAGAGCGGGGACATACCGTACCAACCGCTCCGTATGCAGGATTTGAAAATAGGCTATATAAATCGTTGGGAGTGACAGAGCTAAGAAAGTTAATGTACACTCCTTGGTTGTCCGATCTCCTGGGATGGAACACAGGTATTTACCCCTTGTGTTCGAGCGTACAGTCCTCCCTCCGTACAAGCGTGGACGGCACCGCCAACCCACTGCCATCCCTCAATCGATCCAGCCGACCTCAGTCGAAGGACAACAGAGAGCGGTGTGCGGACGTAACCTATACGGAGGGAATGCTGTATTCGCCTAGGTTTGAGCGCCCTTGCTCGCTACCATTTTCTTCTAGCGGTTGGGACCTGAGCACTAACTCTTGTCCTAGCCCTATATGGCATATGGTTATAGCGCCATTACTCGCTTTCTGAAAAGAGAAGAAGGGAAGGGAAGGAGAGGAAAAGGACTTGGGAAAAGGAATTGCGGAATTTCTTTCCTCATTAGTATTTGTATCGTCAACTTTTATGAAAACTATATAAATCATTTTTCCTTGGTCAGAGGTATTAAACGACATTTGAATAAGATTGTCTTATCATTTGTTATTCAAAATTTAATGTTATAATGATCAACATAGCTTTGGATTATCCAATATAAACCGGTAACACTGTCCTGCAACCGATGATTTTTCTAATCCGAAAACTAAAAGTTACGAAAAAGCACTTAGGCCTTCATTAAGTTCCACTTTCACGCAACGTTCAATGTTTCGCGGTTTGCTCTTTACGCTTTGTTCAGGCTATCATAACAAGCTATGACCGGCGTGACGATTGCTTAAGCCCTGGTTAAACAAGTAAGTTATTAAAATGAAATCACGTTCCCGAAAGCAGTCAACAATGTATCTTAAACCGGATCAAGCGTGCGCCCTATTTTTCTAAACATTCCGACGCGTTCCGCCCAATATCTATCAACTACGTTTTTCTACAATAGTAGCCTGGGATAAATCCTAATTAGACCGACACGTGTTTGTTGAAAAATTATATTCTGCCTAATATCAGTAGTCAGTAGTCATTAGGAAACCTGTTACTATATTACCACATATGTATCCTTCTTTCATGAATTTGTTTTACGAACATGATCTAACACAACCTTTTTCTATGACAAAACTATATTCTGATAAAATTGGATCATTGCCTAGACCAACTATTGAAACTAAAGAACAAAACAATTGGCCACGTGTCTGGAATAATATTAACTTAAAGAACCTGAACTCAAATGAAAAATCTATTCTTTATTTACTTTATAATAGGAAAATTGATCACAGAGCTCATTTGTATCACATAGGTATTGCTGACAACCCTAATTGCGTATCATGCGGATTCCTCGAAAATCTTGAGCATATATTTTGTAAACGTTTTTCGGTCAATCAGTCATGGAACTATTTTATTAGACATTTACTAAACAGATTTGATCCTCGTTTAATGCGCTTCTTAACCTTTTCCAGTTTGATAGCTCCAACCTTAGAAGAGTTTAGCAGGGATGACAAAATTATGATTCTAAGAAAATTTGTTCAGTTTCGTTAATATATTTTGGAAACAGAACGACATATGATCTCCTTGCCTAGCTTCAAATTCTTCTTAGAAATAAATGCCTGTAATTAGTTTAGAATAGCTTAGCTTGTAAGACTTGTTTATATGTTAGGATTAGAATAAAGATTTTATAAAAAAAAAAACAGACTAATTTTGACACATTTGACTGATGCAATTTTTCATTCGTTCATTTATTGTATGTACTGTATGTATCTACAATCACACTCCTGTCTGGCAGTGGTATTATGTATAAAATCTACCTGTAACCATTTTTTACGACTGCAAAAAGTTTGAACTCTGGAGCTCGAAGGTGATAACTCTAACGTATACCCATTAGCCCATTTCAAGATCGCATGCTTCCGAAGATTTTGCTTACAATAAGCCCCGCTCCGGAACAGTATCGATGCTGATAATGTACTGAAACTTTCTATAAAACAGTAGCTGAAAATTTGATTGACGCGTATTTAATGATTTAAAAAAATATTTACGATAGAATTACCACAAAAATTAAGGAACGAGCTCACCAAATTAGTATCCAGAAAAGAACGGCATGGCTTAACAGGGTTTAACCAATGGGAATCTTTTCTTTCCATGCTGATTTCACGGTCTAAATCACTAACACTGGCACAACACGGTTACTGAATACGTAAAAACTGAACTGGACTATACATTTGGAAATTATTCAAACGAAAATTCTTCCGGATGGCGTAGCGCCACCAGCCAAAACGCTGACAGAAGATTCTGACCGGCCATGTATTAGGTGTATTGCAAAACACGCTACGAGGGGGAAGAGGGGTTAATTGGTCAAACGAATTCTACGTCGTTCATGGATGGTCCCTAATTTTTCTTCCAAGGCTGTGTCCCAATGGGCGAGTTAAATTTAACTCGCGGTTAAAAGAGACATGAGTTATCGAGATGAGTTATAACTTTCGAAATGTCACGTTTAACCACGAGTTAAATTTAACTCGCCCATTGGGCTTTTTAACCACTGGCAAAAGGAGATGATCGCCGACCCGCTCATGTACCAACGATGTGTTTGAAACAGTTCTACCGATGTTTACCGCACTCCAGTTGTTATTTGAAGGAAGGGATCCAGTCGTAGGTTTTGAAATTGCAGCTATTGTTACCTCTACCACGGTATGTGCTCCTGTCATCGTCGACTTGACGATCTCGAGGGGACACGGGTAGGGTAGGTGCTGCTACTGGGTCGGCGATCATCTCTTTTTTCCAGTGGTGGCGGCGGGCGGGACACCCCTCACCATCCCTCTCCAAAGGGGGAGTTTGGCAAAGAGAGGTGATAAAACTGATTTGTACCTTCCTAAAAGTAGTCTAGCTCGTTTTCTACTCTCTATATGCAATTTTCACACTGTCGTACTCTAAACGGAACTATCAATTCTATACTTTCATCTCCTCATCTATCGTATAAAAATTACCACTTCAATCTGTTATTTGAAATTAGCATCTTCAACTATGTAAATCGTTGACTTCACGCAGAATTAATACTAAACATATAGTCAAAGTGATATTTATATGTTTATTTTGAAATATTTACCATTGACATTTCCCTTCCCCTTTCCATTTTTTCTTTATTTAAGACGTTTAAATAAAAAAAAACAGTTATTCATAAATAAAAACATCTATTCCATATTACTTTTTAATAAAAACTCTTGTCATAAACAGCAAACATTTAAAAATATCTGAACCTTTAACATTTATTATTTTAAAAGTTTAACAAAACACAAGTTTTAAAACTTGAATCATCGGATTCCCAACCTGATGCCTGTGACCAATTGACTATAATACCCCATTCACACTACAGCCTATATCACGTAATATAGACTGTCTTGCAATGAGCACTCATACATAGGATTTCCAGTGAAAACTAGATGTATGAGTGCTCATTGCAAGACAGCGTATATCACGTGATATACGCTGTAATGTGAACGGGGTATAAGACCATCTTACTTGATGCTCAAAAATTTCCATATTAAAAACACACACATTCTTCATGCACATTAGACAATTTATCATAGTCATCTAGTTTTTCAAGTCGTTATCCTCGCAAATCATTTTGTTTTGACAATTTTATGCAGTGAGGACTTGACAAGAGTGCCACCTATCAAGTAACACCATTTTCTCGATGTTAACAAAAATGGTATATTTGCCAATTTCTTATTTATGGGCACTATTGGTTGAACAAGTTTAAGATAAATCCTTAAAAAAAAAGTAATTTTACCTGTTCGATACCGGAGTCCATGTCTGTTGATTGACGTTGCCACGGATATTTATTTTTTTCACGAAACAAAGATTTGACGCATCCACATAAACAGTGCAGTGTTGCCAGTTTTTGTTTTTTATTTTACGTAAATTTTTGAATAGGATGCCAATGCATGCGCCAGAGCTGTACCAAACCTGTTTTCGGCACACTGTGTAGAGTGACCACCCCCTTGGCTAATGACCCCTTCGACTTAATCTGAATGCGATTTTGAAACCTGGCTACGCCCTTGGAGGAACTCGAAGTAGTGGCAAAACGAGGGGATTCTACCTAGTTGATAAGGTGATCAGTAATCAAAAATTACCACAAATTATATAAATAATTAGTCAATTTTGAATTCCTCAGTAATTTCAATAATAATTGTGGGTAATTTTTGCGTAATTTCAGTAATTCCTACTGCTTGGAAAATAATTAAGTAATATTAAAGATAATTAAACAGTAATTTGAGTAATTCCATAAATATTTGTACTCTGGAATTATAATAGGATAGAGAACTACTTCGGCCTAATCGCCCATTTTGGGCCTATCGAGCAGAAAGCTTCAAATAAATCCATGATTTCAGAGTTAACAAGTCAATTATGGGTTTCGTACGATACTTCACGATACGCGTGATATGAAGGTTTGCACCCATTATTCCCAAAAAAAAAGAAGCGCTCCAACCGAATCAATTTTTATCTTCATCCGATGGGCCAAAGTGAATTCATTGGCGTTTCAATGCGTTAGGCCGAGTTTAGAATCCGTAGGCCGAGTTTGGCGTCAAGAAGCAGTGTTATACTTTTGACAATATCTCAACGATTGGTTTCTCTTTATCAAATGTTACGGTACGTACGGAGAGGTAAATAAATTTGGAAGACATCAGTAATAATAATATTCGGTTTGGTGCTAAACTACGCTAGATTAAGAAAAACTAAGTGCGGGTAGTGCTTAATTGGCTGGAAATGGGGTAGTTAACCCTATTCTTTATTATTCTACGTTAATTTTATGATTATAGTTGTTTAACGTATACTTTTTTTTTATTGATTTAGTGGAAATCGAATTAAGCTATTGAAAAAAATAGGGGCCACCCTCGATGCAACCAAATCAAATCGACTTTTTTATATTAGGGCCGATCCATTTATTATAGGGGGGACGTTACGTTTTTCCTATACATAATGCATAGCTTGTCGGAAAGCCATAGACCCTCCCCCTTTCTCGCTCTCCCCATTAGAGCGTGACATAATATATGCATCACCTCTTAGCGCTATAATCGAGATTTGATTGCTAATTTGGTTGACATTCGCATCATCGCGTGTAAATCTCGCGTCACTTTTCAAATGGTCGTAAGTAACAAATGTAAACAAATCGAGTTAAGCGATACAAACTATTGCTCTTCTATCATTGTATGTGATACAAAAACATCCACCCAAATTTACTTTCATTTATTTAAGATAATCATTGATCAAAAATTGTCCAATATACAGTTTGAAATGATGGGTACATGATTGTTACTTCGGTCATTCGGACTGCCTAACATGATTGGTGCTCATTTTCCAAAGGCGGGGCCAATGTAAAGTTAGGTACTATACTCTGAAAGCTGTGAAAGGGAATCTAGTATCATGTAGACAAAACGTCCAATGTAACACTGATTGATTATGTAATTGAGAAAAATCGTCCAATGTAACATGTTCGATGTACAACTCGACTTTTCAAAACGTCCTATGTGGTTTGTTCTATGTTGTAGCATGAAATTCAAAATAAAATTGTGATTTTACCGTTTCTTCTGAATTTTCAACGTTATTATACACTGACTACATTAAAAATAGCGGCGCCGGTGGTGTAGTGGTAAGCGTGATTACCTCTCACCCCAGCAGGCCTGGGTTCAATCCCAGTCGGCGCCGCCGGGATGTTCTGAGGCATAACATCTCTGATCACGCCTTCCTTCAGAAGGGAAGTAAAGCCGTTGGTCCCCGGTTCATGAGTTGATGGGTCGATAGGTAGGGTCCAGGTGTGGGAGCTGCCTTCCTGGCGTCGGTAGCATTGGTGCTCAGCACGGAAAACAAGATCGACGGAAAACAAATCAAGGAAAAAAAATACATTAAAAATAGTATTGCAAAATGAATTGTTTTTAAACAGTTAAAATAATAATCTGTCGAACTTCAACCTTCAACTTCGATTTTCTCAAAATGGTGGATCTGTTACATTGGTCTATTTGAAAAGTGACGCGAGAAATATCCAAATCCAAAACAAAACAAAAGACAAGTCTTGCTATATTGAAATACAGCATTTACAGTAAAGCGCCCATTACACATATCAATTATTGACAATAAATTGACATACTGACAATATTATTGAAAAGGTGATATTGAAGACGATGATTGATGACAAGTATTGACGAAAAGCTGATTTTAATTTCACTTTGTCAATACTCAGAATGTATTGAAAAAAAAACCGTTAATTTCGCCATCAATATCATCGATGTACAAATATTGACAACATTAATGGCAATACGTTAGAAGTCTTTTTTACCTCAATGTATTGAAGTCAATATTACTTGTCTCAATTTCCCCACACAAGCGAAAGGATCAGCGAAAGAAAGTGTGTTTAGAGTTTATTTTTGTATTCGGGTCCAAACAGAAAAGATTGCTGAACCTGTATGTATTCAAAATACTAGCTACACACTGAATTAGGTAAATTTCGACGAGTTTTTGAACAGCTGAAAAAATTTCAAATGATCGTTACTCGAAGAAAATCGATAAAATCGACAAATTGGTTTTGTATTGTTCAAAAGGGCTTAACTAGGTCCGAACATTTTCGGTATAAATTTCCATTTTTTTTTTAATTTTTCACTTATTTTTAAACTTTTACCGAACAGTTCCGTAGTTCAAAAATTACCAAACAGCGGAGTTCTGGTTTAGTGGATATACATAGAAACCAACTTTCACCCAACATTTACTTATACTTGCTCATTTCAAATTAATTTTCAGGATTTTTAGAATAGTGTTCAATTTTGATCTATTCCAGGCCTACTCTTAAGTTCTCAGAATGATGTAAGAACTAGGTGATTAATTATAGCATCCAATTATATTTTTGATATCACTGAACTCTTCTGTTTCGTTAGAACGATAATGTTTCTCTAATGTCACCCATATATATAGGGGGTTATTCCGAGAGTCGAAGTGATTTTTGTCACTAGTGAAGTGAGAAAATTCACGTCGTGGTGTCGTGACGCTATATGCAAATCAAATGGAGAGTCACGTTACCACGACGTGACTTTCTTACTACACTAGAGACAAAAGTCACTTCGACTCTCGGAATAACCCCCATAATGCTTAGGTTTATCATGATGATACACTAGTTTTATCATGATGAAAATCTTCTTATACTTTCTGGTAAACTACTATTGATGATTATTGAAGTCAACAAATGTGATATGTGACATAAACTGTATTAATGACCACACATATAGTTTATTAATTAACATAGGATGTAACGTGAACGTTGGTTATTCTGCGTGAGCTGTAAATCCGCGGATTTGTCATTCAAATACCAAATTGGTATATCAAATGTTGTAACTTTTTGACAGGACACAGAAAATACACAGGACTTGTACTTCCAAATTGATCAAATTTAATGAAATCGATTATCGAGTGCGCGGAATTACTGCACGTGTGGAATACCCCACGTTCACGGTACGCAGTTTTCCAAATGGAAACTATCATGCTGATGTTTTGGTAAACTTTCATAAATGAAAATCATGCATATAATAATTAATTTACGTTACATGGAGGCAGCGTTGGGAAAATATCAAAAAATCAAATCTCACCAACGCCCAAGATCACGCTTGATTTTCGTAGACAAAAATCAACAAGCAAACAACTGCGGTTGATTTTGCAAGCTGTGATATCGCAGCTCGGAATATCAAGCTAACAAAACTCACCAACTGCAAATCTCACCAAACTGTGGTGAGATTGAGTTTAATGATTTTTGCTTTACACCCGAATGCAACCGAAACTTCCATAACGGCTTGCAGCAGTCCCTTTGCGTCAGCAATCGGTGAAGATTAAAAAGAGATAGCAAACTATGCTTTCTCTTTCTAAGAAAACGATATGCAATGGAATCATTTTTTTGTCGAGTCAACTCTCAGCCTAATTTTGCACGTTGTGAATAGTCTCGCAATATCAAAGGAGCTTGTAAAATCAATATCAAGCATGATATTTTGTTCCAATATCACGCGTGATATTGCGAGCGCATGAGAGCGGAATAATATCAATTGATTTCTGATTTTGAAAACACTACATGTAGGTAAAGGGTGTCCACGATGAAATTGCCACACTATGAAATTGCTCTAACTTTTTAACCGTTGGGTAGAATTTAATGAAAATTTGGGTGGATTTAGTTCATAGTGCATTATTTACATCCTGCAAGTTTTAAAGTCCTGTGATCAAAACTCGCGGAAATGGAGTCGAAAGAACAGCTCGTGCGTGATAAAATCTTGCGCATTCATCACGAGAACAAGGATCTCTCGCATCGTTCCATCGCTAAAACGTTGGGAATCGCGAATTCCACGGTGTCGCGAGTGATTAAGCGGTTCGAGGAACGGTTGACCACCGATCGGAAGCCCAGAAGTGAAGGAAAAAGTATTCCGTACAACACCAAAAATCACAACCGCGTAGTTGGGGCCTTCAACCGAAATCCGAACGCCTCCGTTAGGGATGTGGCTAAGAAGCTGCACCTAAGCCGAAGTTTTGTCCAGAAGGCCAAAACTAAGGCTGGGCTTTGAACGTTCAAGGTACAAAAGGCCCCTAATCGCGACGAGAAGCAGAACAAGTCCGCCAAAACCCGTGCCAGGAAGTTGTACCTCAACATGCTGACGAAAGTTGAATGCTGCATCATGGACGACGAAACATATGTGAAGGCCGACTTCAAACAGATCCCCGGCAACCTGTTTTTCACGGCCAAGGATAAGTTCAGCGTTCCGGAGCATGTCCGCACTCAGAAGATGTCCAAATTTGCGAAGAAATTCCTGGTTTGGCAAGCCATCTGCACGTGCGGGAAGCGGAGTGCACCTTTCGTGACCCAGGACACGATGAACGGACAGGTGTACATAAAAGAGTGCCTCCAGAAGCGGCTGCTTCCTCTCCTGAAGGCCCACAACGTCCCAACAATCTTCTGGCCGGATTTGGCCTCATGCCACTACTCCAAGGACGTGCTGAAGTGGTATGCGGACAATAAGGTCAATTTCGTGCCGAAAATGTTCAACCCTCCCAACACTCCGGAGCTCCGCCCCATCGAGAAGTACTGGGCGATTATGAAGCAGCACCTTCTTAAACGACCTAAGGTAGTGGAGACAGTCGAGGAACTGAAGAAAGTATGGGTTTACATGCAAAAAACGGTTGATTCACAGGTTGTGCAGAATCTTATGGCCGGGATTAAGGCCAAGGTGCGGGCATTTGCGTATGGACTGTAAATAAAATGCGAGTAAAATGGTAAAATGAAGTTTAATAGTTATTTCTCAATCCCTGAAAATTTGATGGCAATCGGATGAAAACTCGAATTTTGCGAATCAATTTTGTGTGTGGCAATTTCATCGTGGACACCCTTTATTGACAATAAATTGACATACTGACAATATTATTGAAAAGGTGATATTGAAGACGATGATTGATGACAAGTATTGACGAAAAGCTGATTTTAATTTCACTTTGTCAATACTCAGAATGTATTGAAAAAAAAACCGTTAATTTCGCCATCAATATCATCGATGTACAAATATTGACAACATTAATGGCAATATGTTAGAAGTCTTTTTTACCTCAATGTATTGAAGTCAATATTACTTGTCTCAATTTCCCCACACAAGCGAAAGGATCAGCGAAAGGATCAGCGAAAGGATCAGCGAAAGGATCAGCGAAAGAAAGTGTGTTTAGAGTTTATTTTTGTATTCGGGTCCAAACAGAAACGATTGCTGAACCTGTATGTATTCAAAATACTAGCTACACACTGAATTCGGTTAATTTCGCCGAGTTTTTGAACAGCTGAAAAAAATTCAAATGATCGTTACTCGATCGATTTTATCGAAGAAAATCGATAAAATCGACAAATTGGTTTTGTATCGTTGAAAAGGGCTCAACAAGGTCCGAACATTTTCGGTATAAATTTCCATTTTTTTTTTAATTTTTCACTTATTTGTAAACTTTTACCGAACAGTTCCGTAGTTCAAAAATTACCAAACAGCGGAGTTCTGGTTTAGTGGATATACATAGAAACCAACTTTCACCCAACATTTACTTATACCTGCTCATTTCAAATTAATTTTCAGGATTTTTAGAATAGTGTTAAATTTTGATCTATTCCAGGCCTACTCTTAAGTTCTCAGAATGATGAAAGAACTAGGGCATTAATTATAGCATCCAATTATATTTTTGATATCACTGAACTCTTCTGTTTCGTTAGAACAATAATGTTTCTCTTATGTCACCCATATATATAGGGGGTTATTCCGAGAGTCGAAGTGATTTTTGTCACTAGTGAAGTGAGACAATTCACGTCGTGGTGTCGTGACGCTCTATGCAAATCAAATGGAGAGTCACGTTACCACGACGTGACTTTCTTACTACACTAGAGACAAAAGTCACTTCGACTCTCGGAATAACCCCCATAATGCTTAGTTTTATCATAATGATATACTAGTTTTATCATGATGAAAATCTTCTTATACTTTCTGGTAATCTACTATTGATGATTATTGAAGTCAACTAATGTGATATGTGATATAAACTGTATTAATGACCACACATTAACATAGGATGTAACGTAAACGTGGGTTATTCTGCGTGAGCTATAAATCCGCGGATTTGTCATTCAAATACCAAATTGGTATATCAAATGTTGTAACTTTTTGACAGGACACAGAAAATACGCAGGACATGTGCTTACAAATTGATCGAATTTAATAAAATCGATTATCGAGTGCGCGGAATTACTGCACGTGTGGAATACCCCACGTTCACGGTACGCAGTTTTCCAAATGGAAACTATCATGCTGATGTTTTGGTAAACTTCCATAAATGAAAATCATGCATATAATAATTAATTTACGTGGCATGTAGGCATGTGAAACGCTGATAGTATTTATTTTATTTTAAAGTAAAAAATAACATAATAATGTTTGTGATTTGGTAGAAAATGTACATCCAAATAAACGAAGCCTGGGTGATTGGTGACTGTAGAAAGATACATTTTTTATTTTGTTTGAAATCGATTGCATACCACACACGAAAATTTAAACAAATGGCAACACTGCATGCCTCGCTGCATGCGCGAAGGTGCTTTGTGAGTCAGTCGATCTAAATGATGTACGTTCTGCCTCCTCTTGGGTAGGGGAAGGATATTGATAAAGTGAAATGAAAATCAGTTCATCAATAATACTCGTCATCAATCCATCGTCATCAATATTACCTTTTCAATAATATTGTCAGTTTGTCAATTTACTATCAATATATTGACCCGTGTAACGAGCGCTTTATCGTATTGTCATTAATGTTGTCAATATTTATGTATTGATAATATTGTAAGGAAAATTGACAATTCGATGTTTGTCAATATGATGTCAATACATGTGTAATGGGCGCTTAAAACTTTCAATTTCCGATTTTTCAATGAAATTTCTTTTTTAACTCAGTTTGAAATGTGAGTGTAAAGCAAACCTCACACGCATCAATATATTGACGCGAAGGGGAATTATTGACAATAATATTGATGATGTGAATTCAGAAATATTGTCAATCTCGATACATTGACTTCAATATAGAATGTATTGACAATACGATTATTGTCAATACAAGCAATCGTGTAGGGTCCACATAACATGATTCCAGTTTTGTTTTGTTGGATTTCGTCGTACTTCTCTAACAATTCCAATTTCACCAAATACCCCACAAAACGGGTATTTTTATAGTCGGGTTGACGTGTAGGGACAAGAAATCGATATTGAGGCCATTCGGAATTTCAAGATGGTGGCTTCCGGTTATAGAAAAACTTGAAAATTGTGTCAAATATCCCTCAATATGGGTATTTTTAGAATTGGGGTGACGTGAAGGGACCGGAAATCGATGTCTGACGCCATTTCGAAATTCAAGCTGGCGGCTTCCGGTTAAAAAAAAAACTTGGAAATTCTGTCAAATATCTCTCAATATGGGTACTTTCAAAATTGGGGTGACGTGTAGGGACCATATTGGACAGAATTTCCAAGTTTTTTGCTAACGGAAAGCCACCATATTGAATTCAAAATGTCGTCAGCCATGCATTTACGGCCTCTAAACATCACCACGATTGCAAAAATACCCATATTGAGGGGTATTTCATAGTATTTTTCAATTTTCCTGTAACTGGAAGCCACCATCTTGAATATAAAAAAAGGCATTAGTTTACGGTCCCTACACGTCACCAAGATTCCTAAAATACTCATAATGTGGTGAATTTGACAATATCCCAGTTTTATTTAAACGAAAGCCGTTATCTTGGATATCAAAATGGCGCCAGGCATGGATTTCTGGTCGTCACCCCGATTCCAAAAATACCCCTAGATAAGGGGTATTTGACAAAATTTCCAATTTTTTCTCTAACTGGAAGCCGCCATCTTTAATTTTAAAATGGCCGCAGACATCGATTTTAGGTCCTTACACGTCAATCCGACTCTAAAAATACAAATATTGTGAGGTATTTGAGAGAATTTACAAGTTTTTCTCTTGCCGTAAGCAGCCATCTTGAATTTCAAAACGCCAGACATCGATGTTCGGTCCCTACACGTCATCAAGGCTCCAAAAATACCCATAATGTGGATAATTTGGCAGTAGTTCCCAGCTTTTCTCTAACCGAAAGCTGGCATATGGAATTCAAAATAGTATCAGACATGGGTTTCCAGTCCTTACACTTCACTAAGATTCCAAAAACATTGAGAGGAATTTGACTTAATTTTCAAGTTTTTCTTCAGCCGGAATCCGCCATGTTTAATTTCACAATGGCCGCAGACATCGATTTCCGGCCCTTACCCGTAACCCCAACTCCAAAAATACCCATATGGTGCGATATTTGAGAAAATTTCTAAGTTTTTCTCTAACCGGAAGCAACCAGCTTGAATTCAAAATGGCTTTAGACATCGATTTCCGGTCCCTACACGTCATTCCGATTTCAAAAATACCCAATATTGTGGGTAATTTTGCAGTATTGCCCAGTTTTTCTCTAACCGGAAGCCACCATATTGGATTAAAAAAAGCGTTAGACATCGATTTCCGGTCCCTAAACGTCACCCCGATTCCAAAAATACCCATATTGTGGGTAATTTCGCAGTATTGCCCAGTTTTTTCTCTAACCGGAAGCCGCCATATTGGATTTCAAAAAAGCGTTAGACATCGATTTCTGGTCCCTACACGTCACCCCGATTCCAAAAATACCCATATTGTGGGTAATTTGGTAGTTTTTCCAAGTTTTTCTCTAACCGGAAGCCGCCATCTTGAATTTCAAAAAGGCGTCAGACATGGTTTTTTGGTCCCTACACGTCACCAAGATTTCAAAAATACCCAATATTGTGGGTAATTTTGCAGTATTGCCCAGTTTTTCTCTAACCGGAAGCCGCCATATCGGATTTCAAAAAAGCGTTAGACATCGATTTCCGGTCCCTACACGTCACCCCGATTCCAAAAATACCCATATTGTGGGTAATTTGGCAGTATTTCCCAATTTGTCTCTAACCGGAAGCCGCCATATTGGATTTCAAAAAAGCTTTAGACATCGATTTCCGGCCCCTACACGTCATCAACACTCTAAAAATGCTCATATTGAGAGGTATTTCACAGAATTTCCAAGTTTTTCTCGCACCGGAAGCCGCCATATTGCATTTCAAAAAGTCTTCAGACATCGATTTCCAGTCCTTACACGTCACCAAGATTCCAAAAATACCCATGTTGTTGGTTATTTTGCAGTATTTCCCAGCTTTTCTCTAACCGGAAGCCGCCATATTGAAATAAAAATAACGTCAGGCGTTGATTTCCGGTCCCCGTACGTCACCCAGATACCAAAAAATACCCATTTTGTGCGGTATTCGACAAAATTTTCCAAAAACTTTTTAGGAAATAAATCGCAAATAATGTTTTTTACGTCTATTTCGATTTACGAACCGCCGGTGTGGTTCGTAAATGGAGGAATACACTGGAACCTGGAACCTAATTAAAAAAAACCACGATTGAAAAAAAAATCTTCGTCCGCAACCGAAAACAACAAACAGCCAAAACTGAAAGGGTCTAGCAAAGGCCGAACATTTTCAATCCATTTAAATGATGTTTTTATGCATGATTTCGAACATGTGAACGCGGATTATGTTTAAGAAAATAATAAAATATTTAATCTACCTTGTTTGACATGAAATACGACTCGAAACGCATGTTCATAGTAAAAAATAAAAACCTGAGATTAAACTGACAAATGAACCTACAAAAACTGCATGGGCCTTCTTCGGAAAACAAAGCAAACTGACATTTCGGCGAATGAACACCGAGTCACTTTGCAACTCACCCAAGAATGAACCTCTCACCTCACCCGAGTCGACTGTCGGAATAGAGTGAGAAGAGTCATGTGACTGCGAGGTGACAATTCCAGAACAACATGTGAAAAGGGCATACAAGCTTTTTGTAAACAAACCTTCTTATGCCCTTTTCTCGCCACCCATATGACACCAACGCAAACCTTTAACATCACCGGGTAGGGGACACTTTCCCCTCCCGATGATATTGCTGGTTTGCGTGGGCGACCCTCGGTTGGTGAGAAAAGGGCCTACAAAGGTTTGTTTACAAAAAGCTTATATGCCCTTTTCACATGTTGTTCTGGAATTGTCGTCTCACCTCATACGCCACGCAGAATAACCCTGAGTATTAGCCCTAGCCGCTCGGTTCCTGTGGCGTCTAATCACGCGGGAAATCGAAATCCGAACGCCACGCAGATCGGAGTCGATTGCTACAATCGTATAGCAGAAAATACCAACACAACGTAGGGAAACATAACACAAAGCAATTCCTAAAATTATTCAAATAATCGTAGTAATTTCGGTAATCGAGAGTATAAAAAATAATTTCAAAGAAATAAAGTAATTTTTATTAATTGAAAAGTAATCAAAGTTATTTTCGGTAATCTGACTGGCACTGCCCGTTAATTAACACTGGTAGAAACCCCTCGTGGAAAAAGAATTGAAAGTGAAGAAACCGCCCAGCTTCCCAAAGAGTCAAAATCAGCGATCCAGATGTACTCATACCTATCCTGCTGCCGAAAACATTCTAGCTGAAAGTCACATGGATGCTAAAAGCAACAAAAGATTGGTCATCTCTTGCAAACCTTTTCAAACAATGGACACTGTCATCAAAAGCCACGAAGCGGAGTTATTATTTTTTCAAATGACATTTGAAGTTTGTTTTATTCAAATTGGAATTCATAAATATATATATAAC
The DNA here is from genome assembly GCF_037179485.1 of Ochlerotatus camptorhynchus. Taxonomy (NCBI): domain Eukaryota; kingdom Metazoa; phylum Arthropoda; class Insecta; order Diptera; family Culicidae; genus Ochlerotatus; species Ochlerotatus camptorhynchus. The sequence goes on from NW_027040890.1 coordinate 2,487,511, forward strand.
ATCGAAGAGATTCTTTTTTCACTATTTACTTTTGAGGTTTTCATAAAACAGCATTTCATTATCTTTCTTTTATCATCTTTGTCTTGACTTAAAAGGTACTGTAAACTTACATCGATTTGTTGATTTGTGTTTTGTTCATTCGTTCTCTATGCGTTCTGTTTCATAAAGTCAAAGATTTGTAGCTTCATTCTATTTTAAATATTCGACAAGCGCTGCTGTAGTTCTAAATTTGTTCGTTTTATTGGAAAGTAATTAAAATGTATGCGATTCATCTTAAGAGAGGTTGGAGCTATTTACAATACTTTCAAGTAGAGATATCTAAAAATGGGCAAGCCTTGGACAAGACGAGTGACTGCATTCATATTGCTTGTTTGCTTCCGATACACATCCAAACAACGGAGAGACACGAGTATGGAAAATGTTCAATCAAAACTACTTACACAGAAATGTACAACGATTTCTCCATCTGACTCGAGGGATGATTGGATTGGATTGAGCAAAAAAAAAACGAAACGGCGCACTATGCACTACTTAATTGTAAAATTTATAAATTACTGTACATCAACACGCGCGACTCCAGCGAGAATGGATCTGTTTGCATTATTCTTTACACAATTACAGTGCGGAGACTTCGGCTAGGCTCGAAGTAAAAAGTGTACGAGAACAAATTAATTAGGTTTGCGGCAGTAACGCTTCAATGAGGAGGAAAAATTGGCGAATAAAAAGATTTTAACCGCTCACTGGACCTCAATTTAGTGCTTTTTTCTCTTCATTTCTTGTGGTGCGCTTCCCCCTTCATTACACAAGCCTCTGCCATTCGGTTCGGTGGATGAATGCGATGGTCGGTCGAGCTAGTTACTGGTCGCTGTTTTACCCCGTGCATATGAGTTCTGTTACTTTTTTTTAGAAAGCAGAAAAAACAACGACAGCACCGCAAGCGGCTGTATGAGATGATTAATGAAAATATAAATAAATTTAATTATATTTTACAATTGCTAATTTCACCGCTTTTAATGGCGTGCTTATGTGTATGGGTTAGCGTCCGCACGCTACGAGTGGTTTTTCTTTCATCGTGCTCTTCGGGTTTCACAAGCCACCCTTTTTTTTCTTTTGTGAGTATATTATTTTCCATCTCTTCGCCCGCTGACAATTGTAGGAACATAAATAAATCATGACATAATTTAATAGTTTTCAGTTTCTTTTCGCATTCGCTTCACGAAAAAAAAACAACAAAACCTAAAGCTTTTGTATTGGCACTCGGGAGAGGGGTTTTTATTTCCTAACCGACTAAAAACACATTTTTCATCGCGGTCTTACGCTTAACTTAAAGGAGCAAAAGTATTTAAAAACAAAGCATGCCGAGCTGTATGAGAGTCGACGACTTCGACGCACAGACAAAAGGAACGTCACAAAAATCTCACATTTTTTGACAGGTTGCTTCGGGACGGCAACAAAGGAAGCGGCTCTAATGCAGAGCCCAACGAAGCGCGCGAGCAAAACAATAGACAGTGCCTGACACTGACAGTTACGCAGTTATTTGAATAGTTCGATCTCCTGTTGGTGTTGCTGCTGTTGGTTGAGATGGTGATGGTGATGATGATGGATTGTGTAATTGTTCATCATCATGTTGTACGTGGCGGCGGCTGCCGCTGTTGATGCCGCCACGGAGGAGGTACCGTTATTGTTGTTATTGTTTGATTCGTTGACAGTTGACCCACCGTGTGACGTTGGATTAACGTCACCGTAAGCACTACTACTGCTACCGCTGCCACTACCATGCTGATGCGGATGAGGATGATGGTGGTGGTGGCCGGGATGGTATGGAGCCGATCCTAACTTCACGTTCGAATAGGCCGCGTAATTGGACGCTATTTCTGACGGGATGTGGTACACTTGAGCTTGCGATTGAGGTAGTAGATTATTGTTGGAGCTACTTCGCTGCTGGTGGCCGTTGGCACCGTTGTCGTTGTTCAGTAGGCTGTGACTGTTGGTGTACTCTTCCAGTTTCACTAGACTATTACTAACCTCACTACTAGCGTTGTTGTTATTTCGTCGATCTATCGAATCACATCCGCTGCTACTGTTTGTCGAGGTAGAGAACAAATTCGATCGGCTTTGGAAGCCACTATCGCAGTACGGGTTATGGAACAAATTTTTACTCGGATTACTCGCTTCTTGCAAAAATGCACTCTGGAAGTACGACGGATGATGATAGTTCATTGCCGTTGACTGATAACCTCCACCCTGTCCGTACTCTCCCATCCCAGAGAACATTGTCTTCCCTGCACTTTCATACCCTTTCTCCTGCTTAATCTGAGGCATCCTAATATTCGCATTGATATCCTCCTGCTGTTCACCGTTCTTCTGCTTCTTCACCTTCGGCACAGTCAACTGTCCCCCTTTGTCAGCGACTTCCAACCGTTTCACACTACCTTCCACTTTCCCTAATTTTACATCGTCCTTTTTCGTCTTTGCCTCTTCCGCTTTCTCACTTTTCTTGGCAATCTTCTTCGCCTTGTTTTCATGTGTCTTCACGTGTTTTGCCAGATGATCACTTCTCATAAACTTCTTACTACAAATACTGCACGTAAACCGCTTCTCTCCCGTATGCGTACGGAAATGCCTCTGCAGTTCGTCGGACCGGGTAAATCTCTTCCCACAGAACAACCACTTACACAGAAACGGTCTCTCTCCAGTGTGCCACCTTAGATGTGCCTTCAGGTGACTCGTCTTTCCGTAGATTTTCTCGCAACCCGGTATGTGACAGATGTGCTGTCGTTTACCTTTCTCGTCCGGACCGACCACCGGTGGCAGGCCAGACAGTTCGTTGATACAGTTAGGGCAGGTACAGCGAGCACAGCGACGCTGCGCCTGAGTTTGGTGAGAATAGTCTTCCAGCTTCAGCCCGTAGGCTTCTCCATGCCAACCCTGGTACATTGACTCTTGAGCGAACCAAGGATTGCCGGCCATGTTGTTGTAGTAGCTGGCCGCCGGGTACTGGTACGATGGGTAGTGCATTTGCTGAGACCTGTGGACAGATAAGAATATTTAAAATATTAGAACTGACGAACAACCCTAACACCGTTTCAAGCCAAAACGTACCGTGCGGTCATCTCCAATGCTGCCGCGGTGGCAGGACTTTGCTGGACCATCGCGCCGAAACCGTATGCGGAAGTGGCGGCAACGGCTGCAGCGGCGGCTGCCGCACTGGTCACCGTGTCTGGACTGGCGGCGTTCGAGCCGCCTCCACCGGTTGTACTGAAACTGCTACTGGCGGTGCTGGCACCACCGCCGCCACCACCACCGGTTCCGCCCCCTCCGGTGCCGTTCGACGACGCGATCGATTGCGTCGGAGAAAGTCCCGCCGAGCCGAGCGATGCTACCGAACCGAGACTGCTGACGGATGGGGGCTGCGGAGGATACTGATACGGAAGGATATTGAGGGGTGACAACTGAAAGAAATAGGAAACAGGAAACGATTAGTATGACGAATGCGGAGGTGTCAGTTATGCATTGAAAATGGGATTTATTGATACTGATATTTAACACGAACAGAAAGCTTAACCTAACGTTCCAATGATATAAATTGCGTTTCAACCAAAGGTGGAGTAGAAACACTTTGTCAAAACATTTTTGAATGAAAAATACAAACAAATTGTTAACTCCTTGTTTGCCTTTATTATGTACTCACCATTATCACAACCAAAAACAATTATTTTGAATTGAAAATTCGTACGGAAATAATCTGTATTCGTGTCTATGATCTATAACGACAACACTGCACGAATTCAATATTTTAGATAATCATGTCCATTTTTATTAAACATTCAGATACAAATGCATCGTACATACCTATCTATCCTGTAAAAAATAAATTGGCTCTCCATAAGTCGGAATCGACTGAGGGAACCATACTAAAATGGATCATATAATTAGACCTATTTAAACTAACGTTTCCTACCATTTGAACTTTGCCATGCAACAATATTTTGATATATATTTTTCTTCTAGGACCTCGAGAATGGGAATAAGTTATGCTAAGCTTGAAAAATCTAGATTTTTTGTATGCATCAGAAATGCCTGGAGTTAGAGGCAGTCACGTTTACCACTACTCCACCGGCGCCGCTACCCATTTGAATTTAAAAGTAGATACTGTCTCTTAGAGATATTTCTTTTAATTTTGAAAGTTCTATTGAAACTTTTCGTCGAGACATCATAAACCTCAATATAACCGAAAAAAACTTAAAAATAACCCATATAAAACAATTGCCGAAATCGACCTCAACTTTGTTTGCAAAAGTTCCTCAGATGAAACATTTAATTATTAGTATCAAAATGGAGGGAAAATCCCCTTATTCACATTGCAGAGGTTTCGGGATTGCCGGTTTTTGTTTCGTTTGATGTTTGATCAGCTTAGTTGATACTAATGCAAAAAGGTTATTCCATCTCAAGTTTGTTCAAAACATCCATGAATAGAGGCCAACCAAAGTAACCAACCACTAATTGCACTTTTTGCAATGTATGGCTGATATACGACGAGTATTAGGATTGGATGCTCTATATTAAACTAACGTATAAGCATAAAATTCTTTGCTCGTGAGCTAATTAAGACTGCGTGTAAAACAAATTCTACGAGGCTGTTGGACGACAAATTTAATGGAGGTATATCGAAGCGAAGTTTGACATTTTTACCAGAAATTCCTCCAAGAATTTGGAAACTTATCTACTTAACGTGCACCTATTATGTTAGCAAATATTATGTTTTGAGCTAGTAGATTATTAGATATGGTCTGATGCATACAGGCACTATTGAACATTCCATCACAGTGTAAAGTAACGCGTACTTGCCCTGTAACGTGGGCACCTTTTCGTGATACGTTACGGCTTGTAAGATCTACCACCGATTCCTAGTCCTGACTACTCCAAACTATGGGAAGCGGATTTTTCAGTAATCATAGGAACACATCTTAGTCCTTGTTACTGTTTATGCCTTGTTAATAGTGATAAGTCCTCGGGTCGCCTGGACCGAGGATGATCTTGAAACAAGGAAAAAATAAGTTTGTCTTCATCTTTGTGATTCCTATTCGTTGTTTGAATTGGTTAAGATTAGGGTTCTCATGCATGGTCATTATCGGAATCATTGTTTAATTTTGTTGCTAGGGAATCCAATTTTGACTGACAAAGGGGCGCGTCTTTGGAGGGTGCTCTCACTCTTCGAAGGGTATAAATAGCTCAACCTTTCAATTAGAAGCAATTCCTTGCGATGAAGGCAAGAATGACAACTGTATCAAAACCGAATACTTCATCATTTTTCAATAGTCTTGCATTAAACTATGGACACGGGATGTACTGCAATAGATCAAATTACTGGTCGCAGTGGTTTTATGTCCCGAACAGAGGATTAAAATGAGCGCTTACTTTTTATATATGTGGGTAATACATTAATTTCGAAAATTGTATAAGATATTCGAATAACACTTTTCGTGTAAATTGTCAAACTCTTCCATACTCGACTCCAGGTTATTACGCTAACGTTTCCTATACAAATTACAATTATTTACCTGCATAACTCGGTATTCTCCCTAACTCGATGGTCCAAGTTAGGGAGGGTCAATATCGAGTTAGGGAGAGTTGACTATATTTTGATCGAAAATTTTTTGATAAAGCATGCATCATGGCGAAAAGTTTTTGAATTTGTACGGCGAGATTTTCAGCATCATATGCAAAGTTTCAGTAACGACGTAATAGCTATGGTGAAAATCAATCAGTTCTTCTAGTTAATGCGGTGTTCAATTAAATGAAAATAACTGGACGGGCGGTAGCTGGTGGCCGTGAACGGTTCCTGGGGGAAACCACTAGATGCGAACCTCCTCCCAGATCACCTACAGGAAGTATTACAACAAAGGTAATTGCTATTAGATAGTTTGCAAACAGTGACAGATAGCGGACACGAAGAACCAGTGGAGGTGCCGGGCAAAGGTGTTTATCCTAGACAAAAGGTAAGTTAAAAATACGCTGTTGTCGTTGTCGTAATCGCCGTCGTAGTCGTAGGCAGTACCGTAAGTATATTTAAAATTAAACATCAACCGCTGAAAATATGAATTATCGCGTATTTCGGTTGTTCATAACATTCCAAGTGAAATTCGAGAACGTAATTTCATTTGAATAGCTTGTTTAACCAGGCTTTAAACAATCGTCACGTCGGTCATAGCTTGTTATGATTGTCTGAACCATGCGTAAAGAGAAAATCGAAACATTGAACGTCGCGTGAAAGTGGATCTTAATGAAGGCCTAAGTACTCTTTCGTAGTTTTTAGTTTTAGGATTTCAAAGATCGTCGGTTGCAGTGGCTTGCTTACTCAGGAGAAAAACGCGGTACCAGATCCTTTCATATTAAAAATGCATGGTAAGATCGCTTGTTTATCGTGTATTTTGTAAAAAATTTCGTTGTCGTCGGTGCCTGGTTTGAATAGTTATAAAAACTTGAGTAACGCTATAATGTGATATGAGAGGCTCGGTGGCCTTAGAGCAGCCGTTTTTGCTTACTGAGCAGAACATCATGAGTCTAATCTCAAGCCCATCCATATTCAAGATTCGTCAATGATTAAAAAGGAGCTCGTCTGCCTAGTGGCAAACGTTTTTGCTTACTGAGCAGAAGACCGTGGGTTCAATCCCAAGCTCCTTCGCGTTATACGTATATACGAATTGTGATTCCTCGTGGAAGTGCAGAGGACTCCTCGGCTTCCATCAAAGCGAGTGTCACGTCAACACATTCCTAACCATTTCTTTCTTGACCAGCGTTCAGGTGCGGCTGGCGCTGGTATTGCCTAATTCGAGATCACCAGTTTTTACACATTGAGGATGATTGCTAGTCCCAAGCATCGTATATTGGTTTTCTGTGTAATTACAGCAGGTCTGGCAATAACAGAGCAGCAACCGTGGGCGGTCAATCATGCTCATGCTCATGCTCATGTTCAATTGAATGGAAATAACAAGCTTCGAATAATCAGAGTACAACTGCATTGAAAAATAATCGATTGATTGATTGATTCAATTAGGAGCTAGATACCATAAATACAATCGACTTTATTCTAAAGGCCCACGCACATTAGATCCGGATCGGACGCGTTGCGGCAAAATGACAGCTAAATCTATTGTCTAACTGTCAAATATACGTCAACGCAACGCAAACGAATCTAATGTGGGTGGCCCTTAAGTGTGGGTTGTTATGATAACACAAGCCAATTTGATTGTGCGGAGTTGTTTTGAAAACAAGAATGTTATTGGAAAATTATTTTCATTTTCAGTAAAGGGGAGGGGGGGGGGCTGGCTGACCCGCCACATGCAGGCTACATGATCGCCATGGCAAGGGATGATGATTAGATTGAAGTGGGTGGTGGACATTTTTTGGATTGAGTTGGCCACGATGCTACAAAATGATATGGAATGTGTAAGTTAGAAATAATTTGAAATTTTAATGATAATATGAATTAATTTTTGAGAGTTCCGCTCTGCTTTGAATCAAATTTGAGAATTATATAATGATAATTTCATATCGTTAGCGTTGTTACGGTATACTTCGTAGATTGGATTTAGTGTTTGTGCATTTTAAAGTTTATGGTTTACTGAGAGGTAAGGAATAGTTCCACTGCGATAACGATTTAAACAAGTCAACTTTTGGTTACTATGGCGCTTTATGATCTCGAAACCCGGCGATGGTGGTTTATTCTGTTTTGGGAGAGCTTGGGATTAAACCCATGATTTTCTGCTCAGTTCAATTTAAGAGTGAATTGCGGCAAAACCCGCCGCTATCACACCTGATGTCAGTGCCTTTATATAAACCACTGGGCCACTGTCTTGGTTTCCCATGCAGGTCTACAGCATGAGATTAAACTCTCCCACCTTCGGAAAGGTGCTTAAGAATGGCCTATGAGAGGGAAGAATTTTATTAGAAAATAATAGAGATTTTAAATTCTACTAATTTCAAAAACCATTGAAACGATGTAAAAGTTTTGAGGAAGAGGATACAATATTTGCGGAAAGGGAGCTGATACAATCGAGAAAGCACTGCCCAAGTAACCTGCAAGCACGATAATTGCCCTTTTCTCAATATAAGGCTGATATACGACTAATATAAAGTTAAGAAGCCTTATATTAATCTAATTAGCTTAAAATGCAAAAATGGCGGTTATCGGGTACTTGGGTGTAATATGAATATTAAAACTTTCTGAACTAAAATTAATTAGGCCAAATGACGTTCATAACCATAAGAAGTTCGAGGAGGGGTGCCTGCAATTTCTACGAAGAATTTTTGAATTATACACTACTAACCTTTTCCATATGGGGCAACCGGAAATAGTCCCAATATAGTAAAATAGTGCCAATAGGATTTCAGACTCAGCATGGTAAAAGTGATCGTGGGTACTATCATTGAAATTGTGTATAATTTCTCATGTGATTACTTGCCGAATGTTGGGTTTGACTCAGGTCAGATTTTGATCATATCTCAAACTACCGTATGACAGCAAAGTGAAATATACGTCACTATGGCCAATTTTCGCTTTTTGCATTTTCATATTCTGTGCATCAAACTGCACCCATTGACGTCAAAAAAAATGTATCCGGACCATTATTCCGCAATAGGAAATTTTTTTCTCGTCAATTTTTTACAAAATGTCGATTTGAAATCTCGTTCGGAAAACAAAATTCTACTAATTTAAATTCAATTTTTCCTGACAAAAGCAAGTTTTTTTTATTTATTTATTTAACGTCGGTTTTGTTCCGCAATGTAGTGCCAATCACCGACGGACATCATCACCATCCATTGACTGCAATCGAATGTGCAGGAAGGCAGCTTCCACACACCTGCGTAGGATATCGCACCCATTCACAACAACACCCATGGGCCGGGACCAACGGTTTTACTTCCCTTCCGAAGGAAGACGTGACCAGAGATTTCTATACCTCAGAAAAATCCCACCGACCGATGGGTCTGCCATTGGGGTGAGAAAGCAGTCACGCTTACCACTACACCACCGGCGCCGGCACAAAAGCAAGTTATTTTGGCGCTTACATCACATCATCCATACAAAAGTCGGACAAAAGAGTAGAATTCCAAGGGAAGGAGTGATATTAAAAAGGAAAATCTGTAATGAATTCAATGAAAATTCTGAGAATCTTTCGAAAGGATTTCTTACTGAGGAGAATTTCAAGGCATTTCCTAGAAAATTAAAAGAAAATTGATTTCCGAGGATAGTTTCAACGACATTTTGAAGTATATTTCAATGGAATTTCGAGAAGTATTCTAACTATATTCTCGTGATATTTTTTAGAGAATTTCGAATGGAACTTCAGTGAATTTCTGAAATAATTCCATGAGAGATTCGGGAGAATACGAAGGAATGATGAGGAGAACTCCAAGGGAGTTTTCATGAGAAATCTCCGTTGAATATGTAATGGACTATTCTGAGGTCATCAGAACAACATAAAAGTTCCCAAAATATTCCTGAAGTTAATGAAACTACCTTGAAGTTCTATTTCGGTTTGAGATACTAACCTGATGCTCGCAATACTTCTCTCATAGCAACTCTCAATCTTCTAAAGTTTCCAGATCAATCATAGAATTCTCGGAATATCCCAAAATTCCAAGGAACTCCTTGTAAGTCGCAGCAAATTTCCTTAAGTTAATAAGATTTTTCTGATGTTATCTGATCGTCCTCGAAGTACTCGGAACTTCATTCCATGATATAAAACCCTTGAAATACTCTCACATTTTCCGGTTGTTCATATAATTTGTATTTCGTTCCAGAAATAATTTTCTCTGAGCAAAATTGAAGTTTCCGGAAATCCCCAGAAATTTTCTTGAAACTTCTTTAAGGTTTCTACAATTTCCTAGAATTGTTTTTAATTTCCCTTTAATTCTATGATCTGCTTTGATGTTCTTGGAGCTTCCTTAAAGCTCTCAATTCTAATGACGATCTCGGTTCTGATTTCAAATAAATGGAATTCTCGTAAACACATTTAAACTTCCCTGGAATTCTCTGGATTTTTGTGAAGTTCCTGTAATATTTATGAAGCTTTCATAAATTTTCTGAAGGTACTCTGTACTTCCCTGAAATTCTCGCAACATCTAAAGAGTTCTCGATTTTATTTCAGCACATCATGGAACTGTCCTGAATGTGTCTGAACTCACGCTTATAGATTTTTAAACCAATCCATTAGTCAGGACTAAAGTTTTGGGGACTTTTCCTTATGATCTCTGGAATTATTTACTTTATTATATTTATACCATAAATTACATAACATATTTCTGACACATTCACTCTTACATAGCTCGGAGCGACGAAATACATCGCAGTTTAAATATATTTATTAAGGCTGTCTTCCATTTGGTGAATTTTCTCTTAAATTTGACAGATGGAAAATTTTTCAAATAAACCTGCTATTGAATCAGGTTTATTTCTGGCAGACCAGAAATCAATTTTGACAAACACCTTCTCGAAAATCGAACGACCAACAACAGAGAGATTTTCGAACATTATAACTTATTTTCGAAGTGTTAAATTCAAGTGAAAATTCTCCAAATGGAACACATCCTAAAAACTTGAATCATTTCACAGAATCATTTTTGCGGCAAATGCAACGCAGTAGGCCTGGCCATTTTGATGTTTGTGTCATATCTCAGATCTATTGCAAACATCAATGTGGACAAGAAAAATGATTAGGCATTATCTGACCTAATGATTTTCTAGGACGCTTTCTCGTACTGGCTGCGTTGGTCTTAGATAGATTAGATAGATAGATAGATAGATAGATTTAAAATAGAGCAGACTGGGCTCGAACCTTAAGAGAAATCTAAAAGACCACTTCGTAGTACGATAATCATTCATAAGTCGTGCTTATGAAAATAATCACCCAAGTAACGATGTTGATTTTATTAAGGTTGGAAAGAGGTTTATAAGGCTTCGAATGGACTTGAAGACTACAATAAAACCAGAAAAGTAGTCTGGGAAGTATCTTATGAAACCAAAATTTTCCAGGTTTGTAAGTCACGTCTTATAGTCGACTCTCTTCGTCGATTTTCTCTTTCTGTAATAACTTGAACACATAACCGTATCTTGTTGTGTTTGTCGTATTAGATGCTAGATAAAAGCTTATATTATCGATCTGTGAGCCGTGGGGATACAAAAAGAAAGTCGTAGAAGAGAATCTGTCAATGTTTTTTTTAAGATCTAATGCAATGTTCGGCTTCATTTGGCGTCCCGGGAAACGGGAAAAAGTTGATGACTCTTCCTGGGAATTCCCAGGAATCGATAAATATTTTGGTTCAGATACCAGAAATGTATAAAGTTGCTTCCACCGGGGAAATAATCCGAGCAGTCTCCGAATTTTCATCCGGATTTATGTTTACGACTAATCTTAACAGTTTCTTTTGACCCAGAAGTTAATTTCGAATCCTCCTAGAAGTCTCTTCCAACTTCCCTGGAAATTTTCATCTGTTTTCATCGGAAGCTTCTTCCAGAAGTCCTTCTAGTTTCCACAATAGCTCCTTTTGTCTTCCACTTGAAGGTTAGTCTAACTTCTTCAGTAAGTTTCTGTAAACTGCTTCTGTAAGGTTCTTTAAACTTCCATTGGAAGTTTCAATTCAATCGTTTTAAACTACTCCAAAAGTTGTTTCTACATCCCGGATGTTTCCTCCGACTTCCTTGATACATCTTTTGGTTACGCATGAACATGTCTTCTGACTTCCCTGGAAGTTTTTTCTAGCCTCTCTCGAAAATTTGTTCTGGCTTCCCTCAAAAAAATCTTCCGGCAACTCCTGGAACATTCTTCAGATCATCGGAATCATCTGGAAATTTCATCAAACTTTCACCTTAGAAAGCTTCTTTTTGGCTACTGCGAAATTTATTGTAACTTTCACCCCTAAAATTCATCTAAAATTGTTTCCCGGGAAATTAAAACAGATTCCCTGGAATTAAGGAATGAACCTTTTGGTAAATTTCCAGGGAATGCAAGAGGTAATTCACTGAGCACATTGTGCCGAAATTAGATTCAACACAGTTTGGGCACATCCATTGGCACATCTTTGGCCTTCGACATACGTTTGGCCGCAATCTCGTAGGCATTGGATTGTTTTAAATAAAATGTGAGCACTGCTGGACAACTGTCATTGAAATTATTCACAACATTACGTGCTGTTTGACTGTATATTCAGGAACATCCTCTAATTGAATAGACCCAGAGGAACTCAGACCATCAGTTCACTTATACATCTAAATACGAAATGTAGGTTCTAGGGTGGGCTCAAGAGAAAGAGGCAGTTAATTGGACCCGATTACTACCCTTAATTCACCAAAATTTTGCACACCCGCCACTTCCCGCGTCATCCTCAATCCGATTTATCCTTGCGATTTCAAACCAAAACACTACTTTCTATGCATATTTCCCAAAAATACCGGGTTTCCGGGATGGGTATTTTACAAACAATCGCAGCTTGCTCTATGACTGGCACAATCGCCACACTTGCGGCACACTGACAAAAAAGATGACCCAAGATTGGTGTGCGGAGTGACCTACCCCTTGAGGGAATGGTTTCCCGGGATGTCCCGGGTAAGAAACAATAATAGCAAACATGAGATTTGAGTTTTTCCGAACACTGTCTAAGATTCTAAGAAGTTTTCTGAAATCATTTATTCGAGCGAAAAAGTAGCGATGTAACCAATTCTCCAATAATGCTGTATAAGGCTGAAATAAGTATATTATAATGTTTAAAAGTCTGTATGTGCTGTGCATTAGCTCTACAACGCCAAAAATTGTCCTTCCAAAATAAATAAATAAATAAATAAAACTAATTTTCAATTCAGTACCAACCCGTTTTAGGTAACACGTGTTTACTAAAACGGTTTTTGATATTTGTGTTAACATCAAACGAAAACTAAATACAATGTACGACATTACTAGAAAGATTTTGAGAGATCAGGTAAATAATCATTACGGCGAAACTTACAAATAATGACTTCAACCGGCGATTCTACCGAATAAAAGCTATCTCCTGAAAATTAACTACGCCAGCTGGGAGAGGAAACATTTATCTACCTGATGGTGTCGTTACTTAACATGTATGAGCTTTTGTTCGCAAGAAATTTCGTCCTTTTGAAATTTTGGTAAAGATTTTCACTGTTTATATGACAGTTGTGAAAACTATTGCAGAGTTGGTAGTGCTGATGGGATATAATAGTAGTGACTTTAGTGACTAAAATTACGGAAATAGTGACCAAATAGTGACTTTTAAATTATTAATAAGTAACCAATAGTGACATTTATATTATGACTCAGAAACTCGAATAAGGTTTAATATGGAAATAAATTGTTTTTTTTTTCATGGAACTTAAAATCACATTTCATGAATTCCCTTGTTAATTCCTCTAATTATATCGACCTTCTCAACGGAATCTCCTATAAAGAGCATTTGAAGTAATTTGATCAATTTCCTTTTGATTACATTATACATGACTACCAGCTAATAGCAATTACCAGACTTTCCAGTTTTTTTTTAATTACTGGTTAATGTATAAACCAATAACTTTTATAATAAACCAGCTTTAATAAGGTTAAATATATTTTTTCGAAGGTCTTGAATTTGATTCTGCGTTTGAAATCTTTAAAATTTTGAACAACATTGATAATTCGCTAAGATCATTTTACAAATATTTTTTCGAATGTTCTCAAGAACTTTTTCAGAATCATTTCAATTCCCTCAAACTTGCCTCTAAGCATATGAAAAGTAATATTGCATTCTTGAAACTATTTGCAGAACAATTAACATTTTTAAATAGATTATTCTCGTAGTTGGATATGCTTAACGTCAAATATCAGTGGTCATTTTATACGATGGATGATAAGATGAAAGTACAGAGTTACTAATCCCGTTTAGTACGGCAGTGTGAAAATTGTATATAGAATGCAGAAAGCGAGCTTAGGGTAATTACTAATCGTGTAGAGCTTCCCTTTTACCAAACTCATCCGTTCATGAGGGATGGTGAGGGGTGTTTCCCCCGCCACACTGGGAAAACGGATGATCGCCGATTTGCTCATGTACCTCCGATGTGCGGAAACAGTTCTATCGATTGTGTCACACTCAAATTGCCATCTGATGTAAGCATCTACCTGATTGCTCTACCCGTTTCGTACCTTCCTCAAAATTTTGCTTTGCTCGCTCGGAGCCATCAACTCTATACTTTCATCTCCTCATCTATCGTATAAAATGTCCACTTTAAGTTTGATATTTGACGTTAACAGGGCTGATAACAGTGTTAAGCAATAAAAATAGTGAATTAGTGACTAAAATCATTATAAAAAGTGACTAAAAAGTGACCAAAATCATTTTAAAAAGTTACCAAAAAGTGACTAACCTTATCAGAAAACTTTCAGAAATAGAATTATGCAAATTGATTTGTCAGTCACCCAAAAAAATGTAGGCATCGATTTTCTATCTGTACGAATTCGTCAAAAGTTTATATTGCAAGATCTTGCACAACTAGTTTAAAAACTAACAACACTGTGTCACACGACGTCCAATAACAGAGATATTTTACCATATTTGAAATGATTATGGTCTCCTGAATTAAAGTCTAGAGTAAATCTATTCTCTAACACGTCACGCGTTTTAGATATGAACTATGATAATCTTTATGCGATCTGCGAACTTGCATCAAGAAGGTGCTCCGCGTTTGCTTGGTTACCTAATAAGAAGACATTACCTAATTATTAGAACTATTTACGAAGTGAGGAATGAAACGTCGAGATAGCGTTTTAAAATATTAAATAGCATAGTTACCCAGATCTAATTCTTGAATTACAAAAAAAGCAGAATTCTTCTACAACAGGAGTTGCTATTCATGTGCCGAACATCTACTGTGCCGAAGATCTACTGGACCGAACAAGGCTGAATAAGTCATTAGGTCGTCTTGGGACAGGTTTTTCCGAATGTTTCTACCATAAAGTACCGTAAAACGGGGTAACATTGATAGTTTTTTAAAGTATATTCTAAATATTTTTTACAGCAATGAATGTTTTTCAAATTTTATATTTTTAAAACAAGTGCTGACGATCCAAGACTTAATGCGTTAGTAATATGTTTAACGGAAATTAAAGCATTTGCACTATTTTTTAAGTTCTGTGACCGAACTTCAGTATTTTGATTTGGGGTTACTTTGATAGTGCTCGATGAATGTAGAAAAAAATGAGTCAAACTCAAACAATTCAGTTCTCTAAATATGAAATTTTGAATGAGTACATAATCAGAAAACATCATCACTATAAGAATACAACATTGAATTTGTGATGGCTGTATCGTAAATACATTTCATAAGTGATGGTTTGAGTGCTTTTTCAAACAGACGAAAAACACGAAATTTGTTTTTCAATATGTTTGTAAAATATGTAGCACATACTATATAAGAACTATATACGATATCAACGGAAATACCTTAAGCTACAATATTAAAGCAATGTTACTGATTTAGAAAAAGCACAACGAGTATATTTAATCTTTAAATTATACTATCAAAGTTACCCGCATTATCAAAGATACCCCGTTTTACGGTACCATAGTTTCATTAACCTATGATCCTAATTTCACGCATTTTTCGAAAATACAATCCAAATGTAAAATGGAAACATTTTAAATTGAGGTATTACAACATCTTAAGAAAACTATTTTAATTGACTCTGCAATGCTCATTACATTATTAAAAATTCTTGCTAGGAATTGCCAGAAGAATTCTCCTGAAAATTCACTTGGAGTTCTCCTCAGCATTTACTTAATATTATCCTGAAATTCCCTTAGAATTATCTTAGGAATATTCTTTTTAGTTCTGCTAGGAGATCTCAAAAATTCTTCGAAATGCTGATAATGCTAATGATGATTAAGATAATTAAATATGACATTTTAACCAGGTTAGCAAACAAAATCGATTACATTTCAAAACCAAACTAATTTTTTTATTCTGCAAGCGCTGTAATCTCGATATTTGTGTTGCATTGGCCAGAAATAAAATAGAAGGGCAAAAGTCTAGATGAGGAGAGATGATTGATTTGTATAACTGTATTTTACTGGCAATAGTTAAATCGTTTTTCAGTCGACATAGAATTCCATACTTCTTGGCAATTTTCTTGATGACATTGTCAATGTTAGAGTTGAACTTAAGTGTGTCATCAATAATCACGCCAAGATATTTAATCTCCCGAACGCGATCAAAAGTCTCATCATCAATTACAACAGAGACGTTCTCATTTAATCGATTCCGCGAAATTACCATAAATTTAGTTTTACTTGTATTCAATTTCAACTGCTTATACTTCAACCATCTACTTAGAGAACGCAAATCTTCATTCAACTGTAAAACGGCATCATCTAAATCCTTAGCTGCATTGAATAACACAGTATCATCTGCGAAAAGATTAATATCGCAAAATCGTAAAACAAGTAATTAATATACATAATAAATAACAGGGGCCCTAATACACTTCCCTAGGACACTCCAAGGTTATTCCCCACGGGACTGAAAGCAGAATCATTAAAAACAGTCCGCTGAGTTCTGTCAGACAATTAGCTTTCAAACCATTTATATGCAGTACTCGTAATTCCAAAGCGCTTGATTGATCTTAACAATAAGGGCCTAGAAATTGTTTCAAAAGCGCGTTTAAGATCCAAAAAAACAGTAACAATCGTATCTTTACACTCCAAGTTATTTTTCCACTTCGCTAATACCAAATTTAACGCGGTTTCACAAGAATGACCTTCCCGATATCCCGATTGTTCTGGTATCAACAAACTATTACTATTTAAATACTCCAACAGCTGGCCTTTAACAACAAGTTCTAAAACTTTCTCTAATGTATGCAACATGTTGATGGGACGAAACTCTTCGGTTTTAATCGTTCCAACAATTTTTTGAATAGGGACCATAAGGATTCCTTCCAAATTTGTGGCACATGTCCAGTTTATAATGATTCATTAATAAGGTCCAGCAAGATATGGCCAATGACAATGCTGCTGGGATTCTCCTTTGAATTATCTGAAAAAAAAAATAACACCGGAATATCCTTAGAATACTCCTCGAAATCCACTTGAAATTTAGCTCAGAATTTTCTAAGGATATTCCTAAGAAATCCGTTGGAGGTATTGTTTAAATTCTAATTGAATATACGTTGGAATTACCGTTGAATTTTGCTCCTATTCCTTGGTATTCAACTCACAACTATGAAATTTTCACCTGAAAAATTACTGTCCGAAGTACCATGGTATTACATATCTCTAGAATCTATTCTAAAATCTGTTCAAAACTGCTTTGGAAAAAAGTTCTTTTAATAGTTCTTTAAAGTAACTGTATCCAAGGGTCTTGAGATTTTTTAAAGAGAGGAAGAAGCACCTTTTTTTCTATTTGGCATCGAAGTTCACGAGTTTATCCCGGTGACATCGAATTTCCGGCATTTTCCAGTAACCCCGATTTTCCGGTCACACTGATTATTTAATTTTGCAGTTGAATCTGGACTCCTACAAGGTGCGAAATCTCAAATAAAAGTGTGCTTTGATGATGCATCGTCTTGGTTTCTTCTGCGTACTTTTTCGTAAGTTAGTTTAATGAACTTCCAACTAAGAACTAAGCATAGTGTAGCACTGTTACAATTTTTATTTATTTTTAACAAATTTTACATTGCAATGCAAGCGGGAATGGCGAAAATAGTGACTTTAGTGACTTTTTGTCGAAAATAGGGACTTTTTAGTGACCACCTTCAAAAAAGTGACAAAGTCACTAAAAAGTGACCCGCTATCAGCCCTGCGTTAAGCATCTCCAAATATTTAAATCGTTAACTTCACGCATGAAGTAATAAAACATGCTTCCATAAATCCATTTTAAATTTACTTGAATTCTCCTTAGAATTCCTATGCAATTAACCTCAGAAATATCATAAATTTCAGCTTAGAATAATCTTGGACTTCTCCCCTGAGTTCTATTGGAAATTTAATTCGTATTCGCTTCAGAATTCCCATGGCATTTTCTTAGATTTCTAATAACAGAAATCCATCTCAGAATGCCCTTGAAACTCTTCGAAGAATTCCTTTGAGATTGAACCCTCAAAAATCGATTCCATTGGAATTCTTCTCGGCATTTATCTCTCTTGGAAGAATTCTCAGAAATGACCCCACAATTCGTTTAGAACTATCCGCAGAGAGCATCTTTGGAGTTCACGGGATTTACATGGAATTCTCATCAGAGCGCTCTTAAAAATGTAAGAACTAGTTTTGAATTATGATTAGAACTGGACGTACAATCCTCATCCAATCATCATAGAATTCTTCTCAGAACTCTCGTTAAAATTGACTTGGAGCTCTTCTCTCATTTATATTGGTATTATTTTATGGTATTAATTTGGCGTCTTTAATAATTTAAACAATAATCAAATTGATAATTTTTCATAGACTTATGAAAATCTAGCACAGACAAATACTCTTGAAAAGTTCCCAAGGTCTAGGTTAAAATTGTTAAATTTTCAACAGATATGCATATTTTGTCATAACTACTGTAGACTTCCTTAGGGCCAAGTATTCAATTTAAAAATGTTGTTGATTTTTTTCCCATTTCACTCTATTTTGGTTGTGAAAAAGTGACTTTAGCGACTATTTTTAGGGAAATAGTGACTTTAGTGACTTTTTGGTGTGAAAAGGGGCTGCCTTTAAAATAGTGACAAAGTCACTAAAAAGTGATCTACTACCAGCCCTGCTATTGCAAAACAATAGGGGTATTCACTATGCGCATCGTAAACATATACACTATCGTAAAAATACCAGGGTGCATTGGAGTGTAATGGAAGTTTACGCATTTACGAGGGTGTAAACACTTACCATGCGCTTTGTGAATACCCCTATTGTGTTTTGGCAGCATTTGGACCATTTTTGAGTGGATCAATTATGGGAAAATTTATGTATGTAAGCAAGCAACAAAATAGTCATAGTTGAAAGCTAAACAAAAGTTGCATAAGTGTTAATCCTACCAAGCAGATGATTGCACATATACTCAGAATTGAAAGCAGAAGAACAAATCAGGCGAGAAACTGAAAGAATGTGAAAAACGTTCTCACCGAGTGCAAAATCGAAAATAACAGATTAAGGGCTGAACGAACTGAAGGTCTGACTGAAGCTATAAAATCAGCCAGAAATATTTTTTGGCTTAAATTCTCCCCATTTGAATTAGTTTTATCTGAACAAAAACATAGCTAAAATAAAAAAAAACTGTTTTCATTGCCTAAAAATACCACTTGTATACTACTACATGGCATTTCAAACTTATTGCTTATAGCATATTAGATTTTTGTCTGCTCTCAACTTAGCGTTCTTTGAAGTACCTTAAGATTTTAATTGAGAGCTTTCTATGCCTGTACCATCCTATGCCCAAGGAAGTAGAGAAATTTTCCAACCTGAAAAATCAATAGACCGGACGTGAATCAAACTCAGTCGCCTCCAGCATGGACTTGCTTTGTAGCTGCGCCTTTACCGACTGAGCTAAAGAAGTATCGTTTGTAACATTTGATTTTTTTTTAAATAACATTGTATCCTCTTCAGTTATTTATGTATAGTATAAATTCTGAGTAATTAGTGAGCATAATAAAACACCTTTACATTATGAGATTCCATTGAATAATACCGGCCTAGATTTGATGAAACATTATTTAAAAAAATAATACATTTTCATTTGAAATGCAAATTTTCTTGAAAGTTAACCTTTGCGTCTTTGACGTATTTTTCTGTCCTAAATGTTGTAGTTAATTTGGTTCTAGTTTTATCAATTTTATACCGATTCAAACCAAACACCCTGCACATAATCGAGAAACTACAAGTGTTGTATAAGTCACACTTATTGTTCACGTCGCGGTTCTGTATTTACACGGATATTCCTTGCGTTCTGTCCAATGGTGAGACATTTTCAGGATTTGTTTTAAATTCTAATATGAACCTAGAACTTTTCGTTGTCAAATCATATCCGAATTGTAGATATGTGACTATTTGGATCATGCACGCCTTGTTACTATGTATACCGGAAATTATAGGTTTTCCAAATCGTCCAGGACATCAGTTGATTTGTTCTACTAGATCAACTATGCCTATGCGGATCATGCATGATCTATTTCCGAGTAATCCAGATGTTCAAAGTTCTTCAAATCGTCCTGGAGTTCAGATAATTTGATCTACTAGATCAACCGAGATTGGGATAATGTCTTTAGTATCGAAATATTTCCAGACAGATGAACAGTGTCAATGTGGATCATGGATGAACTATTGTCATGTATACCAGATGTTTTAAGTTCTCCAAATCGTTCTGGAGTTCAGATGATTTATTCTACTAGATCAACCATGACTGGGATAAAGTCTGTAGTATCGAAATATATCCAAACAGATTCGTAGTGTATATATGGATAATGGTTAATTATTTCCACGTATACCAGATGATCTAGGTTCTCCAAATCGTCCTGCAGTTCAGATGATTTGTTTTACTAGATCAGCAAAGGCTAGTATAATATCTGTAGTATCGAAATATCGATTTGGAAATCCTAGAACATTTGGCATACACGGAAATAGGGTGGCATGATCCACATATAGGCTAAAAATTTGTTGGGGCATATTTCGATACTAAAGATATTGAATTAGTCTTGGGTGATGTAGTAAACAAATAATCTGATCCCCAGAATGCTCTCAGAACCTATAACATCTTGTATACGTAATAATAGGTCGGACACGATCCACATAGACCCCTTTGAATCTATTTGGACATATTTCGATACTACAGACATTATTGGGGTCTTGGTTGATATAGTAGAACAAATCAACTGAACTCCAGGACGATTTGGAGAACCTAAAATATCCGGTATACATGGCAATTACTCGCATATACATCCGCGAAATCCGCGCCTGTTGTAACAGACCTGCAACTTATCCCGGTATTCCTGGTTCACTTGTCACCAGTGGCGTCGCCCTAACCTCAATCTACCTGTTCAACAACTCTCAAAACGTAAACAAATTAAAAAAATATATCTATCCCATTCCCGAGCAAAGTCTGAGATCAAATTGAAATCTAAATGATGATGTTGTGATTTCGCTGATAATGATTACTCAGGTTGCTGTCGTTTTGTTTATCATACGATATGAAAGTACATACCATTGGAGAGCACAAAGTATTGTTAACTTAAAACTGACAAAAAATACCTATAGGACTGATTAAAATCACCATAACATAACAGTGTAATGCAATACATGTTGCTGTTGACAATTAACCCTATTGTAATTGTATTGTTCGGAACATATTGCCGCTACACTCTTAATTCAGATCACCGAAGTCAGTAGAGTTTTACCGGGTTTTTGAACAGCAGATCAAGTCGGTAAAATTTTGAAATGACCGTTAAACGTGATAAATCAATAAAATTGACAGATTTTATTTTTTATAGCTAAATGGGGTAAATTAAACAAAGTCTGTACAAGTTCGGAATACATTTACTAATTATTGGATTTTTAATAGATTTTCAAACTTTTACCGAACAATTCTGTAGTTCAAAATTTACCGATCGGCAGAGGCCTGGATTAGTGTGTACAATTGTTGACTTTTGACACAACAGGCAGTATCAAGATGTTTTGTCGCTCAGTGTATCGTTTCCAAAATAATTCCACGTTGCCTGACAAATTTCTAATTGCTCACTGCTACAAAGAAAAAAAAAATCACGTGACGATCTGGAAAAGTCCATGTAGGATTCCAACCCAAACTACCAGGCTTTTTCAACAGCAACACAAAATCGTCCTGCCCATAAAATGTTAACGGACGCTCCATTCATAACAACAAAAGAACTACTTTTCAGGTGTCACCCCAAATTGACGGAGGTACACTTTCCTCCACCAGGTAAACCCATTTCTATCGGTAATCCCCCTGATTGGATTGGGCCGCCTTCGATTGTCTCCTACCATGTCATAAAGCTCATTATATAATGCTTCGCAGACATTTGGCCATCTGACGTCGACCGTTACACGGTACGGGGTACAAGTTGCCGATGACGTTGGAATAATGTTCTAGTAGTCTACTAACCTGCGTCTGATGGCTGCTATTGTTCCACTGATGATGATTATGGTACTGGGTCATGAAACTCGGTGAGGCCATCATCTTGAGGGCACACACGGGGTTTCTTTTCGGGGCTTCGGGTAGTTTGCTTCCGGCGGCTACCTCGGTGGAATTATTCCGTTAAAAAACACTTCTTCTTCCACTTAGTCTTCTGTTTTGTCTTCCTCACTAAAGGTCAATCGATGGTCATCTCGATGTGCTGTATATGTAGCATAAGTATCACTTTAATCCACACTCGCTGGCTCATTTAATCTCATTAATTACGATTTTTCCACGCACCACATTTTTCTGCACACTCAAAATACACACCGCAGCACAGTGGGTCAGGTATGGTTAACACGGTGGCCAAAACTCACTACACTGGTCGTTCGTTCGTACACACAGGCAGAGGGCGTAAGACAAAGGGCTCCTTCAAAAACGTAAAACACGCCAAAATCCGTTCAGAAGGGGATTAACACTATGTAATTCTACCCGGGGCCGGATAATCGACTCCGTCCGTCCGTCCGTCCGAGCGCCGTCGTATTCTCGTTGGTCCGCGGATTGGCGCGCGCGGTGTTCAATTTTTCTTCGCAGGGACCCACCGAAATTGGATGGTTGGTCGCGGTTACTCCAGCATCCGAGAATTGTTGTAGCTGCTGCTGCTGCTACGGCTGCCGAGATGCTCTTGATGAGAGAAGCAGAAATTAAACTCTAAACACTATTATTAAGTCCTCTTCTCACTGGCGTTCATTAGGCCCCGGACTTGAACGTGTAGTGTTGATCAGGCGGGGTTGGTCCGGAGCTGGTGCGGGAGCGGCATAGAGAGAGAGAGGATACGCGGCGAAGGCCCCCGAAAAATCGATTCGCACACCACTCTCACGTACTGCTACACTGCTTTCTGGATCGAGCCGAAGCGCACCCGAACTCGCACACATACACTCACCAAAAGGTGCCCGACGAGCACTCTCTTCTTTGCCGATAGCTCAACAGTCTCTTGCAAATGCACGTCGTCGTAGCGCGCCTGCCGCCGATCTGCCTTCGAAAGCCCAACTGAACGCGAAACGAAGAAAAAACTTATAATTATAGGTTACAGATTGTACGTTTTTCCCTTCTCATCCGGCAGACGAATTTCAACTGAGATCAATTTTTGATTTTATTTTATTTTCCTAAAAAAACAACAATCCTGCTTGCAGCGTTGTATGCCATCTCTTTCCCTTCTAATCGATTCATACCATCGACGACCTTCGCATCTCTCGCTTTTGCTTATGATAGGTACGAACACAACGTAGCTCGTGGACTACCCCGAGGGACGTGAAGCGACGAGAGAGGACGAAGGTGACGATGATTCGGTACTTTTTCACTCTACCTAGGGCATTGACACTCACACTGGCAAATCACAGCACAACACATGCAACCAAACAAGGATCCACTCGTCTACAATAGACGCGTACAGCCGAATACTCTCGCTTTGACTGTGTGCGTGCATTAATAGCAGGGTCCAATCGCGATAGGCTATATTTAAGCAGGCGTGGCCGACACCCAAACAGTTTATTAACCACACGCACACGCATACAACCCCCAAATGAGATGATAGGTATGCAGCAACCTATTTCGCTCGCTCCTTCACCCAAAGTCGTCGGGTAGCTGAGTAGGTATTGAAGCTCATTTGCACTACTATTATTATTTGTTTGATGGTGCCTATACAGAACGGGCCCCGGCATCGATGATGGATGATGGCGATGACGGTCAAGATGACGGCGGTGCTGATGATGACGATGATGAGAGTGGTGATAGTTTTCCATGTGCTTTGGATGCACTTGGTGCTTGCCGCAGTACAGCCGAAGGATATTTTGAATGGGGTTGAAGGAGCGCAACGGTTGACCTAGTTGTGGGGGTTCGGTGCGTTCCGTCTGTGGTTTAGTTTCCTACTGATTGGTTTTGATTTTTAACGTTTTTTGCACTAGGACTAGACGGGAAAGATGACAGTGCCGGTTGTTTTGGAACGGCCATGGTAAATCCATCGTGAAAACAACTCGGAATGACCGTCTACTAGATTAACTTCATTTAAGGAGGTTAGAGACGACCGACACGTGTCTTCTTCTTCTACTCTTTTTAAGCTTCTGAGGCGAACGTTTTACCGGCTCTCAACTTAGTGTAGATGCACTTCCACAGTTATTAATTGACAGCTTTTGATGCAAACCAATACGTCAAAATTTGTAAATATATTGTGTGGCAAGCACAATTATACCATAGAGGTAACTTTAAGACTAGAAGGTCCCGAAGAAACGTGCTCAACTTTTTGGCTCAGCTCTGGTACCAACAAGCAATACGAAACTAACGATTTTAAATTGGCTCACCACTTTAGTAGCCTATTGGTCCCAAGCAAACGATTAACGTACCCTATTCTAGTCGAAATTCTAGTACTACGCAATGTTTGTTTTGATTCGCTATGAAAGTTTGACAGATAAAATAAGGGGTTATTGGTTTTACCTATGTTTCGAGGGGTGATTCGACAAGCTTGGGACCGAAGATAGTACCAGAGGTGAGCCAAAAAGTTGAGCACGTTTCTTCGGGACCTACTTGTCTTAGCATTTCCTCTATGCTGGTACTCTCTTCGGTCCCAAGCTAATCGATGCACTACTCGAAACATAGGAAAATCCACGAACCCCTCATTTTATCTGTCAGACGTGCATAGCGAATCAAAACAAACATAGTGTAGTACTAGAATTTCGACTAGAATGGGGTACGCTTATAGATGTACTTCGGACCAAAAGGCAAGTCAAGTAGTGAGCCAATTTTAAATCGTTAGTTTCCATCGGTTGGTATTACCGTACCTTTACTGACTAGGCTATTTGAGGCCTCAACCGACAATTGTCTGGTGATTTAATCAGAGGGGCTACAACCAACAATCAATACGGAACTAACGATTTTAAATTGGCTCACCACTTTAGTAGCCTATTGGTCCCAAGCAAACGATTAACGTACCCTATTCTAATCCATTAAAATCCATTTCTGAATGTCAATGTTCTTAGCCAATGTAACTCTAATTTGAATAGCATCAAACAAGGGGTTAGTTTTCAGTATTTCAGTAATTATGTCGATTAATGATTTCTGTAAAAATTCCATTTTAGGAGCAGAAATGCTACCTATGTCAAGATCATCAAAATTTCCTTTAGAATAATGTTGACCAGAATTTTGATTTTGATTTCTACTAGCTGCAAAAGTAGCATAGGTAGCTTCATTTACTTACTGAACATTGATAGCAGAATTTGAAGCTTGTGAGCTGTTTGTAAATACGGTTACAAATGTAGAATTTGTTCCTCGCTGACCATTGTTAACAGCAGAGCTCTGCGAGTCTTACATTCCAAAAAAAATTGATTTGTGGTTTTCACCACAATTTGAACATTTCATTCTTTTAGGATCTTCCTTCACAGTACAGTCATGAAGGCAACTCTAAGACTAGAAGGTCCCGAAGAAACGTGCTCAACTTTTTGGCTCAGCTCTGGTACTCTCTTCGGTCCCAAGCGATGGAGTCCGTTAATCAATTTGCTTAGGACCAATAGGTTAGTCAAGTAGTGAGCCAATTTAAAATCGTTAGTTTCCACCGATTGGTACAGTCGTTCTTTGCGTGAGAGGAATCACCACAATTCATGCATTTAGCTGGCATGTAGCAATTTTTAGTTCCATGACCCCATCCCTGGCACTTACCGCACTGGGTAAGGTTTTGGAAATTTCCTCCAGTGTTCCTGAAGTGTTTCCACTTCACTTGGACATGGAGCATAAGGCTAGCTTTTTCTAAGGCCTTAAGGTTGTTTAGTTCACTAGACTTGAAGTGAACTAAATAAAAATCATCGGAAATCCTGTTGCGTGAATCGCCAGCACGGTATTCATTTTCATTTTGATTACATGGACTGGCTCAGCTCCAAGTAATTGTGTCAATTCATAAATTGATCCGAGGAATTCCCCACTGGGCAGACCTTTCAAGTCAACCCTGAACAGACGTTCAGTTTTAGTGTCGTAAGTGAAAAAATTGTGTTGCTCTGACTGGGTGTATCCTATGACTTACCTTCCCTACTAACATAATTCCTAAATTCCCGAGACATTTCGTAGAGTTCTTTGCATCTCTCTTGAGTAAATATTGGACTAACATACCTTTCCTATCCCTACCTGTTGTAAGGGCGTGGCCAGGACAATCCTTAACTGTTGGAGCGGGATATGTCTTTATCTGATGATCTTAGTGATTATTTCCTACTTACTATCTGTCCAGTAACAGATATCCGTCTTGCTCTTAATAGTTTCGAATTCGTACCACCTACGATATTGTGCAACTTGTTCGCTGATAATGCTAATGCTAAGTGAAAAAATGTGTTGCTTCTCAGTAAGATACTTGAGAAGACGTTTGAATCCGTTCAATGTTTCAGCCAATACACGGCATTCACCCCGTCAGCCAATTTGAAGTGAAAACTTGAATTTAACGAAATTCGAAAGTTCCGTGCGAAGAGCATGGAAATCGGAAGTAGTTATCACAACAGGGGGGACCTTTTTTTCGTGGCATTAAGCCAGGAATGTTTAATGGAATTTAATTCCCTGGATCATGGATCATCCGTGAGCATATACAATTGATTGTTCAAATAAATTTCGTCAGATGGGGGATCATTTGCGTTTAGGCGCCATATGAGGGCAGAAGAAAGCTTCTTCAAATCGGCTTCCAAGCAGATTACTATAAGAATCCGAAGGATCGAAGAGTTATTTTCCAAATCGATATCTAAGCAGGATAACCTCGAGTAAGGTTCAAACAAGCACTAAATTAAGGACATGGGATATACTACAATAGATCAAATAACTGGGAAAGAAAGGTCCAAACCAAGGGTTTGGTCACTTCGCAAAGTGTGCCAAAAATACAGATGGGCACACCTGGGCACTTTAATTGGCACCCATGGTTAGAAATTTTCATGATATTTAAAGTTACTGGCAACACTGTACTATATCTGCGCCTGCTCTGTGCATGTGTCAAAATGTTAATCATTGTTATAGACACAATCCAATTTTAGGTTTCATAACTTCAACCGTGAATTTCCGGCGTAGTTCTGCCATGGATTCCTCACAGCGCACATATTTTGAAAACATTAGCTAAAAACCGGTCAAAAGGCAACGCAGTATGCTTGTGGGATGAGCGAGGTCATCAAGGCGATGACCGTTGTCAAGTACAACTGTAATCTGGGGGTGATACTGGAATTTTTCCGGATGGTGTTGGAGTCGCGACCGGAAGACTTTGAGATCCGAGAACCTCCACTCAAGACGATCGAACTGTTCAAGGATCTGGTGCGGAAGGCTTTGGTGTTTCAGAACAGTTTGATGGAAGTTGGGAAGGGGGTGGCATCGTTCCGGAAGCTGATTGAAAAGATGACCATGAAGGGACTGCTACTGGTCATAATGCCGATATGGAATGTGATTAATGAGTTGGCTAGTGGAGAGAACAAGACCCTGAAGGAGGAAGAGAAGGGAACGTTGAAGACGTTGGTAGATCGATTTGGGGTGGGGAGATTCGTGACGGAGCTGAAAGTTAAGTGGAATTGTAAGATTCTCATTGGTCAGTTGTTGGATTTGAATGTGAGCTCTTGAAAGTTGACATCGGTGAGTTGGTTTAGCTCTCGGACA
The DNA here is from genome assembly GCF_037179485.1 of Ochlerotatus camptorhynchus. NCBI lineage: Eukaryota > Metazoa > Arthropoda > Insecta > Diptera > Culicidae > Ochlerotatus > Ochlerotatus camptorhynchus. The sequence continues at coordinate 2,515,310 of NW_027040890.1, forward strand.
TGACCCTGGTAGCCCAGCGCTTGAAATAGAACATTTATAGGCTTGGCGGAGAAGAAGTCCCGGCAAACTGTAAAATGAGCGGTGTTTCCATGGTTCCCAGCAATTGAAGCTGTTCGGTGAGCATTTCAACATCGCGATGTGTGCAATTATCCTCACAGAACTGATCCGAACGCAACTTTTCAAACTCTATGAGGTACGAATTGACTATACAATCCGAGTCGCACAGAACGTCTTAAGGGGATCGGTGTCCATACAAAGGCCACCATCTGGCCGTAGTAGTTTTATCAGTGGTCGTTTACCATGTTTGATTCCGTAACGCTTCACCAGTTCGGTGATCAGCCAACTGACATTCATTTCCATGTTTCGTTCCTCAGCGTAACTGACATCGATAAATTCGCCTTCGATGATCAGTCGGACCATGTTCGGAGGTAGAATCTTCACCGGGGCTTTTGCAGGCCTGGCCGGCACTGCTTTTTGCCAGAGACATCATACTTCTCTCCATTTGTCCGATCGTTGGACTGCCTGACCGTGTGGACATATTAAACCCCACCTCCACCAGTGAGGTCTGATTCCAATTGAGACTCCCACTAGAATGCTGATGACGCATCTTTGACTGAGTCGATGGCTTTCGGGAGAAATTTAAAAAAAATATCCATGATCGTTTAATTTTATAAAATACTAGCTGAGTGTGCCCATCCTTGCTCGGGATTCAATATTAGCTTGAGTTTATGCGCCGATTGAAAAAAGCATGCAATATTTTTCTGTTTCATTTTTATGGGAGCCCCCCCCCTTACAAAGGAGGAGGGGTCGTGAACCATCTTAAGAACCTTTTCTGGCCCCAAAAACCCCTGCATACAGTAGTTTTCGAGTCTATAAGGGTCAGACAGACAGACAGAAATTCATTTTTATTTATAGGGGAAATGTATGTAATGTCGGCTTAAGTGTCCCTAATTTGGGCCCATACATAAATTCAGCTATCAACTAAATTTTCAATAGCAACCAAAAATATCCATTAGTACCGTCCCAATGACGCGTTCATCTAGATTCAATTGATGAAGAGCAGATTTTTAGCGATGGGCCCAATCTTAGATCCATAGGCCAACATTAGAGCCATTTCCTCTATAATAAAGAAAAAAAAAAAAAAAAAAAAACCCTATTTATTTTATTTATTATAGATTGTCGTATTATTTTCGGGTGATAACAAAACTTCAATCTAATAAGAATTCTTTTCTACCTTCTGACAGGTCTTCTGCTCGATTGGCTGCACTTTTGTGACAGTTCAATTGGCTGCTGATCCGACTTCTCGTTTTTCTCTCTTTCAGAGCTCTATTTTAGCAAACGGAAATCAAGCACAATGATAATAAATTTATAAGACTAGAACAAACTCACCAAATCTATCCAAATCTGTCTAATGGTGCGGATTCATGCATTATAATTTCAAATTGCACCATCTTTGCAAGTACTTGATTAAAATTAGCAGAAAACGCCAAGGGACTCGTCATGCCTATACAAAATGTACACATTCGGTATAAGGCAGACGGGCCTCAAATCATTCTCCACATGCACAGATCCCGGTCCTATTCGATAAACACCGACAATTCGACATGAATGACCATAATTCCGCGCAAATTTTCCATCAGCTAATTCTAGCCACACAATAATTAGATATGATTAACTTTTCTTCCATATAACTTTCAGTTTTGCGCTGAAAGTCTCGCTAATAAAGATAACCTAACCTTCAGTTTTGCTGGCCTGTTGGTAGCGATTATTTTATAGATTTTGAATTAGTCATTTAAAATTCAACATAACGGTGTCTCAAGTCTATCGCGTAATCTTTCCACTCTCTGACATCTGGCTAAGTGAGCTTCACAATAAAATGTACCGTAAAACGGGGTATCTTTGATAATGCGGGTAACTTTGATAATATAATATAAAGAATAAATTAACTCACTGTGCTTTTTCCAAATAAGAAACATTGGTTCCATATTGTAGCTTAGGGTATTTCCGTTGATAATTTTTATATAGTATGTGTTACATATTTTACAAAAAAATATTAAAAAAAACCATTTTCGTGTTTTTTACCTTTTTGAAAAAGCACTCAAACCATGACTTATGAAATGTATTTCCGATACAGCCATCACAAATTCAATGTTGTAGTCTTATTGCTTATGAAGTTTTCTGATTATATAGTCATTCAAAGTTTTATATTTAAAGAACTAAATCACTAGCGTGCACAGGAATCTTGTTAGGAAGGGGCAGTTTTTTTGTATGGTGCATTTGATCTGGGGATGGGAAGTTCTCCAAAGTGCGTGGTAGATTGTACTGTCCACCCATCACTGTTCCCCTACTGTTAAATTTAGCTAATTTTATTTATATTAAGCAATTATAACGGAATTAAAAGGAAATAAACCAACACACTTAAAGCTCTTCATAAAAGTATATTGCTGTTTTTGTCCTTGCACTTGTCTTGTACTCCAGCATTATTGCCATCAACTGCTCCCAAGAAATCTGCATCGCTGTCAGGACCTCAAAAATGCTATTGAAGATGGTCGTCGCGTCTGTTTTCAACACCCGTCTCACACCCACGAATGTTACCGTCGGCCGATCATTATCAATATATATATATATATCTGATGACAATCGCCAACTGCTCGTGGTGGCCACAATCGCTCGTATCATCTGCAATGATTGCCACTAGTTTTCCTCACAAGGTTTTCGCAATTTTCCGCAACATTTCATGTCATTTTGAATACGGTTATTTGTGTACTGGCCATTTTTGGCACCTTCCGCCAAGTGTTTTTCCAGCACAGGATCGTAGTTAGCCACCAACTGGGTGGCACACTTTCCGCTTCTTCCGAATGTTCACGAAGTGGTCGGCCACCTTTGCAAAGTATGCGCACGTTCCATTATATAACGATTTTGTACCCGCTTTGCCTTACTAGCAGCAATCATAGCTGTTTTTTGGTGGTCCAGTTCTTCGTCGATACCCTTCCTAGTTTTGAAATTCTTCCACGCTTCCATTCTACCAACATGGGTCACTGCGATTTTGTGCCCAGCAACTCGGTCACTTTTTTCCAATTTCTGACCCCTGTAGGAATCGTAGTAATAATGTTTTGTGTCATGCTTTTCTTTACATGTTAAACATATAAACCAAAGAAATTATATTCTTCAAGGTACTGGTATCATCTTTTATTCAGTTACCTTTCTGAAATTTGTGCAGTACGTTTTTGTATATTTTCAAGGCACCGTTCAGTTTATTTTTGACTATTTCAAGGTTTTGTATAAGCCCTTATACCCCGAACAGACAATGGCTTATATCATGTAATATAGGTTGTCTTGCAATGAGTACTCATACATCTAGTTTTCACTGGAAATCCTTTGTATGAGTGCTCATTGCAAGGCAGTCTATATTACATGATATAAGCCATAGTCTGTACGGGGTATTAGAACTCTACATGATTTTTTCTCAGAACACCTTGCAGAAATTTTTCCCGGAATGAGCTAGAAATTATCCTCGGAATTTGCTTTTGCAATCCAACCCCCACTGTTCGGCAGTGTTATTATGGAAGAAAACTGCTTTTTATTACTCTTAATTTAAAGCAGATTTAGTCCGGGAGTTAGAAGGTGTTAGCTCTATTGCAGCTCCAGTGACCCATTTCAGAATGCCTGGTAATTCACGACCACTCCGAGGTCACTTTTACTTACAATAAGCCCCGCATGTTTACTCGAGTGTAGGCATAAATACGTTAGGCATACGGACGTTAGGCATACAGACGTTAGGCATAATGGACGTTAGGCATAAAGTCATTAGGCATAATGGACGTTAGGCATAATATACGTTAGGCATAATGGACGTTAGGCATAAAATACCTTGCTACTGTGCAACTCTAGAAACCTGCTTAACCTGTAAACCTGTAAACAATGCTTAAATTAGGCTTAGCGTTGAATAAAAAATGATACAAGTTAAACAAACATAGTTTATTTAATAAGCACAGTTTGGAATCCATTATTTATCATATAATAAGTGACGTATCTACATATTTACTTAGATTCATGATTAGTAGCGATAGTGGCTAAGTAATCTTACAATGAAAACTCAGCTTAGTTTTGAACTATATCTTGAAATCAATCGCATCTAGAAATAAAAAAAATCACACATTTGTTGTAATATATTCTTACACACATATTGCAAAAGTCAAAGATGAAAAGGTTTTCCTCAAAGAACAGCTCATGAAATAAAGAATGGTGAATTCTGTGATTTTTCATTCAATAACAAAAAAAAAAAAACAGCCACGGTTGAATAAAATATGATGCCAAAGAACAGCTCATGACATCAAGAATGGTTAATTCTGTGGTTTTTCATTCAATAACAAAAAAAAAACATACCTGCTGCTTCCAGGGTTTCCTGCCATACTTTTCGATACAACGATTCTGATTTTGTTGTCATCAGAATGAAAACTAGCGGAACCGTCTGCTGATGTGAGGGAGCGATACTTCCATGAACAGTTACGAGTTGCCGAAACAAACAAGGAACTGTGGCAAACGTACCATCTGTAACCCAATACTTTGCCTGTCCAAGACGTCGTTCATGAGTTCCAAAAATTAAGGCTCTTTCATTATTGTCACTGAAGTCAGCAATCAATAGACGGTATCCATTATCATCCTTCTGGAATTCATCCGGTAGATTATGCCTAACGTCCGTATGCCTAACGTTCGTATGCCTAACGTCGGTATGCCTAACGACCGTATGCCTAACGTCGTGCACCCTGTTTACTCTACCTTTATTAAATGGATAATGGTATCATAAACACACTTCCAGATTCAAAAACTATTATTTCCAAATCTGGCATTTATATAGTTTTGAAATTTTTTCATCTGTATTAAATCGATTTTAATGGACATTTCTTACCAATTTTGTTTCCCCAGAAATATTTTGGAACTGTCCTAAAAATTCAATATCCTTGAGGTTCTTCTCGGAATATTTTTGAACTTTTTTTTCTCAGAACACCTTGGAACTGAAATTCCCCTAAAGTTTCAGAAGAATTTCCTATGTATTCTCCAGAAATTCTTCCCATAATAAACTTGAAATTATTCTCGGAATTCCCTTGAAATTTTCCTCAACATCCCTTTGGAATTTCATTCAAAATTTGATTCATTCGGTATTCTTTTCGAAATTATCTTGGAACTATCTGCAGGATTCACTAAAAATAATTCGCCGAATTTTATGAAATATTTTCTTTTGGAACTGTCCCCAGAACTCAATACTCTTGAGGCTCTTTTCGGAAGTTAAGTTTAAGTTGTCCGTCCATTCACCAAACGTTGTAGTTTTCTACCAGAAAAACAAGCAATAAAGCTTGTCCCTCCATTCACCAGAACTGTGGAATTTTTACATCAGAAATTTTGAACTCAGCTTGCCCCTCCATGCAGCAGATTGTTGCAAATCTTACACCAGAAATTTTCAATACAAACTTGCCCCAGGTAATTTTACACCAGAAAATTTCAATTGACCAGAACGATGCAAATTTTCTACCATTGAACATTAAAACTAAAATTGCTTCTCCAATCCATTTTTCCATTTTCCACAAGATATTTTCAATATAGATTGCTTCTCCTATCATGAGAATGTTGCAGGTTTTCTGCCAAATAAAGCTTGCCTCTATTTTCAGATTTTTCATCATAAATTTTCAGCAAAGCAGCTTTCCTCCAATCATCAGAATGGTGCAAATTTTACACCCGAAATTATTATTAAAATTCGTGGCTAATTAAAAACCAAAAATTTTAAGAAAAGGCTTCCCATCCGTTCACCAGAACGGTGCAGATTTTCCACCAGAAATTTTCAATATAGCTTAATTTTAAATAAAGCTTGTGCCTTCATTTACCAGACCGGTGCAAGTTTTCCACCAGAAATTTTCTGTTCATTTTATTTATCAGAGCAATGCAAATTTTGCACCAAATTTTTCAAAAAAGCATGCTCCTCCATTCACCACAACGGTGCACCAAAAATTGTCAGTGAAGTTTGTTTCAACATGCACCTTTGTGGTGCAATTTTCAGGCTTTGCCTTTTCATGCACCAGAATGGTGCAAATTTTCCACCATAAATTTTCAATGATGCTTGCATTCATCGGAACGATGCAAATTATGCACCAGAAAAATGAATAAACCTTGCTTCTACATTAACCACAGTGTTGCGAATTTTCCACCAGAAATTTTCAGTTAAATTTCCACCTCAAAATTTTTGGCGTGATTCAATTTTTCCACCAGAGTTATTCATTTTGATTATTTCCTCCATGCACCTTGATGATATTTTTACACCAGAAATATTCAATAAAAATCATTTTCATCGATTTACCACCACGAAGTGGATTTTATCAACCTTAAATTTACCCTCTTCTTTTAACCCTCCATGAACCACTTAGAAAAAAAAATGACTATAGAAATTTTTTGTATGCCATTGTGGTGGAAGTTTTTGACCAAAACATTTCATTAAAGTTTGACCCTTCATGCATCTTTGTGGTGCAATTTTCAGGCACCATATCAAAGGAATTGACGCAATAAAAGGTTTTCAGTGCCCTTATATTATGAAATGAAGTTATTTTACCTTCCAATCAAGAAGAGATGAACCAGCCTCTGGCTGAAAGTCGCACTAATAAAGATAACCTAACCTAACTTTCAAATCAAGTTATCAAGAAATCAAGTTATTTTATATCATAATTTTGTAAATGTGGAAATAAAAATCTTATTTATAAAAGGTGGGGCATTTGCCCCACCTTGCCCCACCCTGTGCACGCCAGTGAACTAAATTGTTTGAGAGTCAGCCAAAGGCAACAGCTCAAACACTACCAGTCGGGTACAAGCTATTATGCTCAGTAGACGTATAGGAGAAGTGGCTCTAATGTTGGCCTATGGATCTAATATTGGGCCCATCGCTATAAATCTGCTATTTATCAATTTTATCTAGATGAACGTGTCATTGTCATTGTACTAATGGATATTTTTGGTCGCTATTGAAAATTTAGTCGATTGCTGTATGATTATGTATGGGCCCAAATTAGGGGCATTTAGTCCTTTGATCGGTGGATGTATCGAAAGGCCCAGGTTCGGATCGTATTCCACCTTATTTAATTTATTGTGCAGCATCGTTGGCCACACCTGTTATGTCTATCTTCAATCGTTCTCTCCTGGATGACGTTTTTTCCAGATTCCTGGAATCAATTACACCGATCTTCAAGTCAGGTTACATTCAAAGCGAGGAAAACTCCGGAGAACTTTGAGATCAGGGTGCAATTGCTCTTGTAAACAAACACGACAATCGCCGATTTCTCGTAAATTAAAGCTCAATCTAAAAAATTAACATCACAAATAGGTAGAGAAATGATTCCTCTATCATTTGGTATCGTTTGTTCGCGAGGGTTACAATTTACGAGTAATGGGCGATAGACGTGTTTGTTTACAAAAGCAATTACGCCCAAATCTAATAAAATTCTCCGGAACTACCGACCTATCTCGATCCTTAATTGTTTAACCAAAGTTCTCGAAAGTCTTCTGCATAACAAGTTGTGCCCAGCTGTGCAATCTATAATCTCGGAGTTCCATTAAAAAGCGCTCGACGATCTCCAACTTGATTCCTTACCCCAACACTCTTATTGGTAGCATAGAAAACCGTCAGCAAGTAGACGCCATTTAGATTGACTTCTCTAAGGCTTTCGGCATAGTCCCTCATGACCTCGCTATCGCAAAGCTGAGCCGCCTTCCGCCGTGGTTCGCTGGTTTAAATAATATTTATCCTCCAGGAAGGCCTTCGTTAAGGTTCATGATGCCAGATCCGATGTGTTTGATATACCATCGGGAGTTCCACAAGGGAGCCCCTTAGGACCACTTATTTTCGTTTTATTAATCATTAATCATTAAGGCTCAAATTCGGTAGCTTTGCGGAGCCAAAATACTTGACATGTAATTTTAGATAATAGTTTCTTACAGCTAAAGTGAGTAGAATGGGGGCCGAATATTCACGGTTTACTCAAGGTTAATAATTACATTTATTTAGAGGATTGGAAGGGGACAAAGGGAAAGGGATATTGGTTTATCTTCTTCTTTCTGCTTCTTTCGAGGGATGATTGTGGATGAACACATCTCGAAGCATTGAAAGCACAGCTGTAATGATACAAGAGGGGACTTGGATTGGGATAACGATGAGAAAATTAAAACACAAAACACTACTAAATATACAAGCCAGTACTTTTTTTTTTTTAATTTTTAAATTAATCTCATAAAATCGAGATCACGGCAAGCCAGAACGTCTCTAATTTGTGTATTAGGTTGTTTTCCTCGGGTCCTGAGGGATTGAAGTCGCTCGGATCTCGCCACATGATATGAGGTGCAGGATCAGACAACATGCTCGATGTCGTGATTTCCACAAGCATACAAACCGTTGTCTACAAGCTCTATGCGGTAGAGGTGTTCGTTTAACGAGTAGTGATTGGTCATGAGCTTGGACATTACCCGGATAAAATCGCGTTCCACGTCCAATCCCTTCAACCAGGGTTTGATCGACACCTGTGGGATGATCGAATGTAACCATCTTTCCAGATCACCATCATTCCACATTTGTTGCCAATTGATGAGGACTTGCTGACGAGCAATTGTGAAAAATTCATTGCAGGCGATTTGTCGCTCGTACATGTCGCCTTCCATAGCGCCTACCTTAGCTAGTGAGTCCGCTTTCTCATTGCCCGGGATAGAGCAATGAGAAGGGACCCAAGCTAAGGTGATGATATGTGAGCTGTTTGATAAAGCACTCAGTGACGATCGTATATCGTTCAGGAAACGAACATTTAATTGTCATGGGATACGTTTGATAAAGATCAGTAATGAGAATTTCTACTATTTTTTGTTAAGATAATTTGACAAAATCACTGATATAATGATTTACTACACCCGCTATTTTTTTGCTAGAAGTCATTTGAAGTTGATGCAAAAGTCCTCTGTTGCCAAGTTAAAAGAAAAGGAATCTTTCGAAAACCGTGATACGAGTTCAACTGTTTTTCTCTTGGTGAGACTGATGGTGAGGAGGCAGGCAGAGAAAGTCGATTAAACGTAAACAAAACTCATCCGTTTGGAATGAAGTTGCAAAACGCATCGCGTTCGATCAAATAGGGTTGTTTAGGGGTATTGAGGTAAATACATATTCGCATTTGTTCTGCATTAAAAATGGAACCGAAATCCAAAATTTCGTTAATTTTGGTACACTGGAACTATGTTCAATAAGTACGATTAAATTAACAAAAATCACCATCTTAGCGCCCCTTGTGGGACTTTGTATGGGAGCGAGCTGTCAACGAATAGATTTAGTGTCAACGATCAAAAATTTAAATCTTTATTCAAAAATCGAGATCAATGTCTATGGATTTATAAAAATATCGTTTTGCTCAGAAAACGAAGCTCTATCAGATGATGTATAAAAATCGGTATATTTTATCGAAATTAAACAACCCAATTGACTACACGGAAAACAAACATATGTATAGAACATTTTTTAAGATCACTTAAAATCTGTAATTCTCAGTAGGAAAACTGTAAAATCGGTAGTTTTGAACCTTTCATCTGTGAATCGGAAAGCATCCCGAAATTACCCTGACTACCCGGACTGCAAACACTATCGAGACGTAGCATATAAGGTCCGGGCCAACAGGCAGCTTGCTGGTGCTAGAACCAAAAATATTGTAAACATTGCTGAGCACTCAAGTGAAGACGTCACTCTACCATAACATTCCATACTGCGAACAGTGAGATTGACGTCACTACCAACAGCTGTTCGTGTTAAAAGATTAACATTAACCAACAATAAACAATTTCACATTTCACTAACAACAATAAGCCTGTTGGCCCGGACCTTAAATAATGGACATTGGTGTGCTCCGATATATCAATTTCCACGCTCCAGTCCGTCGTCTCCCCTATAAGTACCTTTTGTGAACTCCTGGACATGCCTATAACAATCCACTCGACAAATGGTGCAGACTGTTTAATGATGCTTTTGATTTTAATATTGATAAACTAGTTTTTAAGAATAGAATTAAGTCCCGATAATTCAGTCTGTGTGACTCCCATGCCAAAGATAGTGATTATAATTAAATGAATCGTCAATAAGGAGAGCATAGAACCAGAGTTTGATATGATCGATCTTACTCCATAACGCAGCACCAAGAAACGTTCCATCAGAGGTTACGTTCCAAAATAAGCCCATTGATTTTTCTCCAAATTATATCCATTACGAACAATACAATTAATACAATACAATCTTGATAAAAAGCAATAAAATCGTACATTATTTTTGATGGGTATACTATACTATTTCTTCCGTGACGGCTGATGGCTGATAAACCCATCCAAGTTAAAGATATGTTTTAATTTTCATTTCCCAGAAACGAACAATCACGGTAAGTAAAGCCGAAACCTGATAAAGTAGCCGACTTAACCAAATGTCAACAATGACCTTTTAGCTACTGAATTCCCAAAACCAACATTTCGTGACAGCGGGGTGTTCACCCGGCAATTGTGCCGCAACTCGTCCTGTTATATTACACAATAAACGACAATAAACTGTCCAAGCAAGTAGCCCGAAATAAAACGAAAATGCACACAAACTATACCTCTGCGTATTCTTCGGACCTTCTTTCATCTCGATCCGGCCGAGAAGGAACGCACAAAACCAATGATTTTTACGCACCTTCCATTTATCTCCGCGGTTTCGGTGACCATCCTAGTCGTTCGCCTAGCATCAGTTGTCGAATACCTATCACTTGTATCACTGTGAAGGAAAAGAAGTCCAGGTCGCATGTCCAAGACCAAGCGTGGCACTCCTAATCTAGGCAATTCTGCGAAATGGAACACTGGTTTTGTCGGGCCGTTATCGATTTGTTCTCCTACGTCGGTCCTTAGTCGGTGTCCTTTTACAACGACCTGTCACACTTGCACGAATCGCATTTTGTTGCTCTGAAACCAGTGCAACCGACCAACCGACGGGCCGGTCCGCTTTGAGTTTGGTCATGGGAAAGTCTGTATCTGGTCCCAGTGCGATGGTAAAAAGTGCGCAACAAATTGTGCCACGACAAAGGAGAATTGTCAACAAGTCATAAAATATGTGGCAACCTGCTGGGGTGCTTTCATGATTGCCGACTCAGCTACGGAGGAAGACTGACCGAGCACTTTTGTTGGAAGAAACGATACCTATCCTGTAAAGACAATTATTAGATCAAGGCGAAATCACATGGGAAGTGTTTAGAAAGTTGCAAATGCATGTTTAGAGAAAAAGATAAAAAATAAATTGAATAATTTGAACGTTCTGTCAATCGAAAGATTTTCAAAATATGCTATTTTTGAAAATCGACAGGTTTCGTATTGTTAGAAAAAAAAAACGTTTTAGCATAACAAACACGTTGTATACGAAAGTCAGTTTAACAGTGATAAGCATAGAACGTCCGAAAAGCTGCCATCCTTATCTCATTTGAGGGCGTGTTCCTGCGCCGTTTGTCTTGATGGGGCAGAAAGTCCAGTTAACAACCAAGGTTTACCCTTGTGGTTAGTAAACGAAAGATAAACATATTTTTCGTTAAGGGCTACTTCCACCATTATTACAATCATTACTAGAATTTTTATAACCATCATTAGGCGAATCATTATGCACGCGCTTCCCGTACTCACGTTGTGCTGGGCATCATTGCTTGCTCTGGGCTCTCTTTGGCCCAACCCCACCACGACAACGTCAACTGAACTGATCTGTCCAATAGCTTCGTTGCATGGCAAGAAACCGACCACAAATCCCAATGAATGGATGAATGAATGAAGAGATGCTCAAACAAATTGTTTCGATATGTACAATTAAACTGTGAAACGCTGTAATGAGATCCCCCTCTTTTCCCATAAATGCCAACAGATTGATGTACAATGATGGTTTGATTTCTTCTCAGCACACTTTATTTTAGGGGTGGGAAGGAGGAGGCCTCAGCTCGATGGTGTGGTAAATCGATTCCTCCTCGGTTCGGTGTGTCGTCGTGCGTCGTCGTCGACGTCGGTTCGTTCGGCTGTTGAATGGAATGCCGACCCTCGGACGCCCATTGTCTCGTCCCACTCACTTCTCGCCGAGATCCATGTGCGAGTGCGAGAGGAGGCACGCTGCGAAAAGGGGGGCAGACATTTTCTACCGAAAAACCACCAAAACTTTCCAACCCTCCACTGGCTACCCGACTTGGTTCCGCCACACCACTATGCGCATTTTGCTTTCTTTTGTGTAGCGAAAATTACAAACAAGTGGGAAAAAGGGGTGTTCTGTGGTACGAAAATCGGTGGAAGAGCAGAAATCACGGCTCATTTCGACTCGACTCGACTCTACTCTCCTTCACTCACTGAAGTTGTTGCTGTTGGATGTTTGCTCTTCTTTACCTTTGAGGTGTATGCCCCTTCCCATGCCACCACAGATTCGGAAGGCGATGGGGATTTCAACATTTTCATCACTATCAATTTACTCGTTAAATTTAATATAATTTTCCAAAGGAAAATTATAACTATTACCGTCCTTAATGTGGGAGCCGCTGTAAGGTGAGTAAGGATAGCGTCGTTTGTTCTTCACCCGGGGGAGTGCTGGTAAGGCGATCGTTTGAGTCACGGTGGATTGCACGTTTCGTGTTTATGTTGTATTGTGTGGTTCTTGTAGCTGTATGAGAAATTGAGACTTGCACTGTTGACGTGTCACAGTCAGTAATGCCACATGTACAGATTTATATGTGATCATAAAGATTCTTGTCAGTACAGGTTGGACTTGATTATCCGGAGGCCTGAACAAGATTTCACTCTGGATAATCGAATCACTTCCTATTTTTCAAAGCCACTTTTAAGGTGGCCAGGGATGGGAGAATTTCACTCCCGACCTTCTAAACCTAACCCTGTGCGCTTGGCTCTTGACCTCCCCGGAACCGCCCGAAGGCATTACTTCGTGGGAGGGGCCGCTGTGGCGCTATGGCGCCTCTCTAACAATACTCTATCGATCTAGTCGGGCAGTAGGCAACTGCTGCTCGGCACGCCACTGTCGTTGTAATTCCGAAACTATGTGGGTGACTGCAGTCACCACTGCGCTCCAGTTCTCAATGGTACCACACATCTTAGGAACGATGTTATCCGGACTGGTATCCGCTCCGCATATCGCTAGCATAGCGCTCGATACTGGCTCGAAGCGTGGACAGGCGAACACAACGTGTTCGGCGGTCTCCTCGACGCCAGCACACGTGGGGCAGATGGGAGTACTTGCATGTCCGAACCTATGCAGGTAGCTCCTAAAGCAACCATGGCCTGACAGGAACTGTGTCAGGTGGAAGTTTACTTCCCCATGGCGCCTGTTGACCCAGCTTGATACGGAAGGTATCAAGTGGTAAGTCCACCTCCCCTTTGTGGAGTTTTCCCACTCCGATTGCCATCTCGCGGTCGACACAACTCGCGTGTTGTTGCGCACCCCTCGAACGGTCCTCGCGTCATAGCACACCACATCCTCCTTAATGATAAGGCTGATTGGCATCATCCGTGCTATGACACAGACGGCCTCTCTCGAGATAGTGCGGTATGCACTGGCCATCCTCAAGCACATTAGCCTGTGTGTGCTCTCTAATTTCCGCCTGTGGCAGTCAATATCCAGTACCGCAGCCCACGCAGGGCCGCCGTATCTGAGGATAGATACTACGACTCCAGCGAGGAGCCTGCGCTTACTGGCATTCACTGCCGAGCTGTTTGACATCATACGGGATAATGCCCCCACAGCCATAGACGCTCTCTTGCAGGCGTACTCGACGTACATAACCCTTATCGTACTTATCGTCGAGCATAACCCCCAACAGTTTCAGAGAGCGCAGAAACCTAATGGTGCTTCCGCCGACTGTCAACGTCGCATGCTGTACTAACATGCGATTGTTGACTACGACCACTTCCGTCTTGTGATGGGCAAGCTCCAGTTTCCTGGATCTCATCCATTCCTCCACAAGCTTGACGCAATGAGCCGCTGTCAGCTCTACCTCCTCGAGGGATTCCCGTAGACTACCAGCGTGACAAACCTACAATTTTCACGCCTACCGGGAATTTTATCCTCAACAGTCCATCGTACATGACGTTCCATAACACCGGGCCCAGGATGGAGCCTTGTGGCACTCCTGCGGTGACTCTAACCCATTTTTCGCCATCTTCTGTGTCGTACGTCAACACACGATTCTGGAAGTAGCTTTCCAGAATCTTATACAGCCCTCCGGAAATTTGGAGCTGGTGTAGCGAGCGGGCTATCGCCCCCCAGCACGCACTGTTGAACGCGTTCTTCACATCTAAGGTTACCACCGCTCAGTAACGAATGCCCCTTCGTTTCCGGTGGACCACCTCTGCCGTCTGGATGACGTCGTGGATGGCATCCACCGTGGATCTGCCCTTGCGGAACCCGTACTGGCTGCTTGACAGGCCGTCTACACCTTCGGTGTAGGCCGACAACCTGTTGAGGATGACCCTCTCAAGCAGTTTCCCAGTGGTGTCCAGCAAACAAATGGGCCTGTATGCTGACGGGTCCCCAGGGGGTTTTCCTGGCTTCGGGAGCAGCACCAGCCTCTGCCGCTTCCACGCATCTGGGAAGATGCCTACGTCCAGACAGGTCTGAAAAACAGAACGGAACATGTCTGGATTTTCCGCAACGGCCGCCCTCAGAGCCACAACCGGGATCCCATCTGGGCCCGGGGCCTTGCCCACCACCAGCGACTTGGCAATACCGCCAAGTTCACTGTTCGTCACTCTAGACACTTCTCCCTGATCCGCGCCTGGGATCCGCGGCCAGGAGTCCACGTCCCTACGCGGGCACAGGAACCCAACGATCGGAGCCAGTACCACTGGTGATCGCTCCGGGGGTGCCGTCACGCCACGGGTCTTTGCCATGACCACTTCGTAGGCATCCTCCCATGGGTTCATGTTGGCGCTTTGACATAAGCTGTCAAAGCACGCACGCTTGCGTCTGGCGATCTCTTCACCTCTGCCTACTAAGCTAAGAGTGGCCCACATGCCTAACATATGACCATGTTGAATTTAGGTGTATTCAGACCTGGGCGTGCATAAGCAGAGTCGAGCTACATTTGCGTTGGTATGAGAACGACAACTAGTTCTTTTCTCTATCTATCTCTCTCTCTCTTTCTTACCAACGAAAATCTTGCCCGCGGACGCCAAGCACGCTCGAGTCTGAATACAGTTTTAATCGTGCGTAAGCTCAAATAGAAGTGTCAGCTATGCTTCAAATCATAAAAGTGTATGTGATGTCAGCATTGCTTGCATCTAAATTGTAACCAATACCAAGTTATACATAATCCAGGACTTTTTTTTTTCAAAGTAAAAGAATGAAGCAATAGATTTTGTTCATACTTGATATAGATTTCATTAGTAGAAGTGTATTTTGTTTTTGGCATAAACTTACTGATTAGTTCGGAACAACAAGACTGATTTGGTTCAATTTTTAACAGAAAACTTTTAAATTTTATTAAAAAATCTGATTTATTTGACCCCATGCTCTCCTATAATTGTTTTTGGTAGTTTTTTAAGGCACAAGCTGACTACTAGAAGACATATTGGCTACTTCAGATAAAAGGTACTGACTATTTGATTCAGTGAAGTATCATAATGGGGGAAAAACTTCAGAAAGTATAGGATTTTGGGGAAAAATATGCTCCAAACATGCATTTATCACAGCGTGCGCCAATTTAAAATATGCAGAATAAAATTTTTGACATTTTCCCAAAAAAAGTCATATGTTATAATGTGTGGTTTGAGCGGCAGACAATTTCAAGCCTTTTTGGTAACAAAAATCCCCACTGTGGGTTGTTAAGTTTGTAGAGAGGATCCTGGTAGGGCATCCAAAATTCTGACTTATGCGCCAGACGACGAGAGTCTTCTTTTTTTTGTTATTACTTTATTTGTGCAGGCTCAATGGAATAAACTTTACAGAGCCGAGTTATCCTTTGCGTTATACATTATTACTGTCTTATATTTGAAGTTAAAGGAACTGGACCGAGTACTCGCGGTCGTCTCGAGGTTAGTGGAGATTTACAATTTTTTGGATGGGAAAAGGAAAGAAGAAGGTTTTAAATGTGGTTTACGATACAACTATTTAATTAATCCTAAAGCATGAAATTATTTCTATTCATCTTGAAAACAAACATTGAAAAAAAAACCCCAGACGTACAAAACACGAACTAAACACAAGGTTAATCAAACTTACAATCTAAGGTTAATATCCTTAAAGTAAACATATATGAGTTTCATAAACTCCAGATCGCGTCTAGCCAAAATATCCCGAACTGAAACATTAGGTTGTCTACCTCGAGCCCGAAGGGAATCATAAAAATGTGATCTGACTCCACGATACTCCGCACAAGACCAAAGGATGTGATCAACGTCCTGGTAACCTTGTCCACATTCACAGAGATTGCTATCTCCCAACCCCACACGGAACAAGTGAGCGTTTAGACAATAGTGATTGGACATGAGACGAGACATCACGCGTATGAAGTCTCGACTCAAGTCCAACCCTTTGAACCATGCAAACTTCGACACCTTAGGGATAATTGAATGTAGCCATCGTCCCAAGCTCCCTTCACTCCATTGATGTTGCCAGCTAACGAGCGACTACTGACGATAAATAGAGAAAAATTCACTATAGGCGATCTGTCGATCATAAATGTCGCCTTCCATAGCGCCCACCTTCGCAAGGGACCCACGCGAAGGTGATGATGAAGGAGCGCACGGATAAAGCACTAAGCAGTTCTCGTATTTTCAAGAGAAAATACGAGAATTGCCTTACCGGCCTAATGGAACGGATAGCCTCGACAGAACTGAGACTATCCGTAAAAATAAAGTAGTGGTCTGGAAGAAGTGAAGCAATAGTTTCCAAAGTGTAGTGAATTGCTGCCAGTTCAGCCACATACACAGAACAAGGAGCTTAATGTTTTCGAGAGGCGCTATGAAATTCATTAAATACACCAAAACCAGCGGACTCCTCTATTAGAGATCCATCTGTGAAAAACGTTTTTGCAGAGTCAACATGGCCAAACTTTGCAGAGTATAATGACGGAGCAATCATAGGACGATGATGCTCTGGAATTCCGCGGATTTCCTGCGTCATAGATAAATCAAATTCACTGAATTGCCGAAATCGGAGAAGACTACACGATTGGGAATATTTCTTGAAGGGCTGACATCCTGTGTTAAATATAGGTAGTACAAAGTCATAAAACATGTTTGAGGATTTAGCTCCAGAAGCTTCTCAAAATTTTCGATCACCAGTGGGTTCATTACTTCGCAACGGGTGAGGAGCCTCAGAGATAACTCTGAAAAACGGACGGATAGTGGCAAAATGCCCGCCAGCACTTCGAGACTCATAGTATGAGTCGAGTGCATGCATCCTAACGCGATACGAAGACAACGATACTGGATCCGTTCCAGCTTGATGATGTGCGTTTTAGCTGCCGACTGGAAGCAAAAACTACCGTACTCTAAAACCGATAAAATCGTTGTCCGGTACAACGTCAGAAGATCTTGTGGATGGGCTCCCCACCACGTTCCGGTAATTGATCGAAGGAAATTGATCCTTAGTTGGCATTTTCGTCTCAGATACTCAATGTGGGATCTCCAGGTGCATTTGGAATCGAACCAGACCCCGAGATATTTAAAAGACATGGAATGAGTGATCGGCTTACCCAAAAGTTGAAGCTTCGGTTGTGCTGGGCTATGCTTCCTAGAAAAAAACGACCAACTCAGTTTTCTCCGTGGAGAATTCGATACCTAGCTGGATAGCCCAAGTAGACAAATTGTCTAAGGTATCCTGTAAGGGTCCTTGCAGGTCAACCTCTTTTGGCCCTGTAATAGACACTACGCCATCATCTGCAAGTTGTTTCAACGTGCAATTGTCACTAAGACAATTGTCAATTTCTCTAACGTAGAAATTGTACAAAAGGGGGCTTAAACATGAGCCTTGGGGGAGACCCATGTAGCTAAATCAAAAAGCTGTAGAGTTTCCATGAGAAAAGCTCATATGTTTTTCTGACAGCAAATTGTACAAAAAATTATTAATTAATGGAGACAATCCACAAACGTGGCGTTTCTCTGAAAGAACTTCAACGGATACTGAATCAAAAGCCCCCTTGATATCCAAGAACACAGAAGCCATTTGCTCTTTCTTAGCAAAAGCCAACTGAATTTCCGAGGAAAGCAACGCGAGACAGTCGTTCGTTCCCTTACCCCTACGGAAACCAAATTGAGTATCTGAAAGAAGGTGGTTCGTCTCAACCCATTTGTCGAGGCGAAAAAGGATCATTTTCTCCATCAATTTCCGAATACACTACAGCATCGCGATGGGCCGATACGAATTGTGATCCGACGCGGGTTTATCAGGCTTTTTAATGGCTATCACCCTCACTCGTCTCCAATCGTCGGGAACAATATTGAGCTCCAAGAACTGATTGTACAAGTTCAACATGCGCCTCTTAGCGACGTCTGGGAGGTTTTTCAGCAAGTTGAACTTGATTCTATCAGATCCCGGGGCAGAATTGCCACACGAAAGGAGAGCGAGTGAAAGTTCAACCATTGAAAAAGGCTGACTGATTTCGTCTACCGAATTCGCGGTTTCGCGAGGAATCAACTGCGACGGCACGGAATCCGGACACACTTTTCGCCCCAGAGAGTCTTCTTGTCAGAACTCAGATCGGTTTGCCCTGCTAGCCATTTGTCCAACCATACAGCAGAATCCACCTTCAAGGATGTGACCACGTATGGTGACTGTGGATAAGCGAAGATAAGCACCCCAAACACGAAATCAATATTTTCCACCAATTACCTCCCGTAGTTTCAATTTTCTGGTTGAGCTTCCTTGTTAGAAGTTTCTAAACTCACGTTTTAATTTCTATTAAAAATTAAACATGAACATATTGAAGAGGAACTTACATATTTTTTTTCGATAATTTGGTCAATTTCTTAAAAGTCATCCATACAACATATTTTTGTTGGAGTTGTCATTTTTCCATAATATTTTTTTGAAAAAAATCGGCGCAAAAAGTTTGGCCCTTCTCAAAAACTGAGTATGCAAAAGTGCTTATTTAGTCAAAGTCTACACATCCAGAAAATTTTATTGAAACCTGAGAGGGTGCTGCCAGCTTCGATTCAATTTGGCGCGAAATGCGTCTATAGCATCTGATCTACCGTGCCATTATTCGATAATCGTTCCCACTCTATGTCCATACAAATAGAGTTCAATAATTTAAAGCCGCATGCCAAATAGTCAAATTTGAAACATTGATCATGATCGTCAATTAGTGTTTGTGCGTCACATTCGTCAAGTAGTAAAATGACTGGTGCGTGATGGTTATCTACAGATAACAGCGGAGAAGATGGTGCAATCCGGTCAAGATATTCCAGTAGATTGGTAAATACAAGGTCCAGCAGTCTGCCATTTGTTTTCACAAAACTATTAATCTGCCTCAAACCGTTGGCAAACATTGCTTCTGTAAAGTTCATCTCAGTATCAGTAGTGACATCGAAACGACAAATTGAAATTGTTTGTCCTTATTCCTTTATTAAACTTCGGTCTCTGTTCCGCAATCCAGTGCAAATCACCGACGGACATCGAATGTCATTCATTGACGGCAATCGAATGTGCAGGAAGGCAGCTTCCACATCTGCGTAGGATATCGCACCACTTCAATTCAACACACATGGGCCGGGGCCAACGGGTTAACTTCCCTTCCGAAGGAAAACGTGATCAAAGATTTGTATGCCTCAGAAAAATCCCACTGACCTCGGTTGGGATTGAATCCAGACCCATTGGGTGAGAAAGCAGTCGCGTTTACCACTGCACCACCGGCGCCAGCCATAATTTTTTGTGATATAAGAAGCTCGGTGGCCTAATGACGACCAATTTTGCTTACTGAGTAGAAGACCGTGGGTTAAAACCCAAGCTCCTTCACACTATTGAACCGTTTTAACATCAATTAAGCATATCGTTTACCAAAACGTATCCTACAGCAATCTCAACCCTTTCATCAAACATGCCGGTGCTTTCTCGTGGAAGTGCAGAGATGTTCTCGGCTTTTAATAAAGCGAGTATTACGTCAACATATTCCTACCCATTTCTTTCATGACCAGTATTTGAACGTGACCGGCGCTGGTATTGCCTAGTTTGAGATCACTAGTATTTACACATTAAGGATGATTGCTAGTCCCAAGTAACGCCAATTGATCCACTGTGTAATTACAGCTGATCTGGCAATAACAGAATTGCATCCTCATGCATAATGCTCATGAAAATTTCTCTTTTTTTTGCAGGCGCCGGTGGTGTATTGGTAAACGTGACTGCTTTCTCACCCCAATGGGTCTGGGTTCAATCCCAGCCGAGGTCGTTGGGATTTTTTCTGAGGCGTAATAATCTCAGGTCACGTCTTCCTTCGGAAGGGAAGTGAAGCCGTTGGTCCCGGTCCATGTGTGTTGAATGGGTGCGATATCCTACGCAAGTGTGGAAGCTGCCTTCCTGCACATTCGATTGCCGTCAATGGATGGCAATCGATGTCGGTCGGTGGTTGGCACTAGATTGCGGAACAGAGACCGACGTTAAATAAAGGGAAGAAGAAGAAGAAGAAGAAGAAGAAGAAGAAGAAGAAGAAGAAGAAGAAGAAGAAGAAGCCGAATATTTCGCTTTGGTTATGGTTTTTCGTGCAGATTTTATGCCTGCACGAAGAAAAAAACACTACCCAAAATTTGAGTTCTTTTTACTTAATGTTGAGTTGAGTCTCTCACTTATACTCGTTATTGTTGTCAAAACAGGAACGAGCGATTCGACCCGACGATATAGTTCATTTACTCGAATTCGGGTTATTGGGCTGAACCCGGGAATTGAGGGAAAAGAACTTAATTTTGGGTAGTATTTCATCTCCGTGTGGATTGCAATGTTTGGTCAATCCACCGCTGGAGGAATGTACAGCCTTTGGAAATAAGATGTAAACAGGGATATTATTTGGTTTTTGCATGCTTTTATCCGATAAAACGGAAACATGGGAAATGTTGAGATGTGACAGTATTGCATGAATGCGGATATATCTTTTTGAATGTATTATGTTAAAAACTCGACAAACATGCAAGAGTAACTGATTCAAGTGGCATCGGTATATACTTCTAGAGAGTATAAGTGACAGGTAGAAGTTTCGCAGTTGATTGGAACTACATTCGGTACGGCAAAGCTCAATCCTCAGGACACCTGAGCAAGTGAGGAACAACCCACTGCTGAGAAAATTAGCGAAATACGATAGTTTTATCCTGTGTGTGCCGGGCCCGAATCCTACACCCGACACTTTTATCGACACATGTGATCTTCATCATTTTTGTCAATCCCACACTTTTTTGAATCAAAGCTGTAGAGAAGGAAGATTTCTTTGTTCTTCGATTCATCCGTTTCGCCTTGCAAGATGGCATGATCCAGAGTTCATGAATGGAGGTAAAAATTCCCGATTTGGAATAGCACATTGCTTCATATATCCTGCTTGATAAAAAAGAAACAGAAAATGCACAAAACAACCTTTATCTGTCTAGATATTTGATCGAGTCATATCCTGTTTGAAAATTGATACAACTTTTAAAACGAACGAAAATTATGTGGGAATCCTGCTTCTCAAGTTCAAAGAGTCTGATGTCTGGCAAACACGTGCTGACCACTTTGGAAGCGAAACTAGCTGGGAATATCTTATCTTGAGCTGTATAAAGCATTAAAAACCTGATAATTATGCATGAAATGTCCACTGCAGACGCGCTTGAGTGAATGCAAATCGTCACTCATCAGCATTTCTCCGCTCGCACTACTACACCCTACACGGAATGATTAATGATACCTCGAGTGTCGTTGATAGTTGGAAGTGATTTCTTTCTGCACTCTCAAGTGTTACTTGATGGCATTAATGTCTGTCAAACAGCAAATGATTCCGGTCGACATCCTTCTGCTGAAAAACGTTCGTGATTTTACATCCCTTTCCGATAATTGAATTAACTACCATTTCTAACCGGATTTATGACACCCACAATCCCATGGTATTAAACATGAAGAATGTATAGTCCAAGAGGACGAAATTGGATTAACGATTGGTGTGATTCTCCACTGGGTATAGGTTTTGACTTTTTCACTGATAACCGATGGTTCTGAAAATGAAGAATATCCTCAAGTCTGCTTCAAAATCCGTAATTTACAACAGCTTAAAAAGTCATCCTAAGGAACCGTTCTAGCTGCGAAAGGCAACATGGTAGATCGGTTGGCAATTTTTGATAAGAAGTTA
The DNA here is from genome assembly GCF_037179485.1 of Ochlerotatus camptorhynchus. Taxonomy (NCBI): domain Eukaryota; kingdom Metazoa; phylum Arthropoda; class Insecta; order Diptera; family Culicidae; genus Ochlerotatus; species Ochlerotatus camptorhynchus. The sequence continues at coordinate 2,537,677 of NW_027040890.1, forward strand.
CACCGCACTGGGGTTTGGGAAGCATTTCACACGAACGAATCACCATACAAAGGAAGAACACTGAAGAACGGGCAGCAGATTAGCATAGGAACAATTGAAATTTTCCGCCACGGGTTGTTGGTTTTACACGGGTGACCGTAATTGGATTAACGGATTACAAACTGAACCTTGCATGGGCGAATAATGCATGAGATTATTACTTCATTTAAGTTGTTGTAAAAATGGTAGGTATCTCTTCTTCGTTCAGCAAAATTTTACAATGAAAAAGGTGTCTTTTTTTTGGGAGAAGTTCAATAGCTCTGTCTAGCAAAATGCAAAAATGAAAGGGTTAGGAAATCATGGAGCTGCAGTGGAGTACCAAGGGGAAGACAGTGTCAGGCGGTTACCCTAAGCTTGCTGTACAATTTGTTTAGTTATTCTTATTCTATCTAATGTCGTTATGAAATGCGCCTTACAATTTATCGTTACTAAATACCTGAGTGGTACGGAGTCGCTCGAAATGGTTGTCAAAGAAAATCCAACCGGTGCTGTAAATAAATCCGTCGATAAGGCCCAAACCAAGGCTTACGTCCCTTAGACAAATACGTTCGACGGATAAAGTATTAGGATCAACACTTAAAATGTTATATATAAATTAAATTGGAAAGTAATAAAACAAGCGTATCTTAAAGGCTGGCCTAATTTATTCATACCATTGAAAAAGTATGAATAATTCATTGCAATAATCACTAATGATTGTAAAAACCGCCAACAAAGAAAACTTATACATCAAAATAAATGGGTCTGAGGGAAAGCAGCAAAAGCACATTCAACCGTTTTACTTGGTATTGATCAGTTTATTACTTGATCACCATTCTAAAGCTTATGCCGAACTTTAAAAATATTGGCTCAATCATGCAGCTGTAAACTGAGAAAGTCAAGAACGAGTCCTCATTTTTGATTTGGAAAAAGGCACCAATTTGTGAACGGAGTTGAGAGGATGTAAACAAAGGCAAGAAAATGAATATTTTTCAAGTAAAATAACTTGACCATTCAACGTGATCGACTCCGCGCCACTCAGCTAACTACGTTGAGTATAGAGTGAATGATCTTGGTTTGAATCGTAAAATATCGTTGTTCGAATTACTCTTGAAAAAACACTACAAACCATTTAGCATTCAGAGATTTTGAATTGAAATAATTTTTAAATCCTATTTTTTTTTGCTACAGTTTGTTTACATTCTAATAACCTTCCCCCACAGATACCACAAAGGACACGAAAGCGAGTCAGAATTGCGCACGAAGCCATCTGAATTGATTATAATTTCCGGTAATTACCGAAGCAAAAAACAACAAGAAAGGTTGGTAGGTGCTTGAAATGAGACAAAGGAGATAGGGTAGGATGGTGAAAAACGCACCCTTTAAGCAAAATCGTCAATGGCTGGCGAATGGAAGCTAAAATCAAGAAGAAAGTAATGGCGTTTGGTTCATTACCATGTTTTCTACAAAGATCGAGTGATTTAGAACTACAAAAGGATGATTTTCCATGAAAGTATTTCTAAATTGCTTCCAAAATGATAGCGGGGCAAAACGCCTGATTCATGATGCAATATGCACCACAACATTGGGACAAGACGCACGACAACAATGGCCAAAACGCACCACAACATTGGGGTAAAATGCACCCCATGGTAAACAAACCATAACCCCTGCAAGTAGATAATGCAAAGGGATGCGGTATTTCAAATTATTATTTCCTTATGTTACATCAGAAATAAGGTCTCAAAATCTCAATAGAATGTTAAACTGTGATTCATCAAGTAAAATATCTAAAAAATATACGAAACGTAAATTTGTTATTTATTTTTTGTGATATATGATGTTGAAAGCTTAATTTACAGTCGATGATTTTAACAACTGTGTCCTGTTTTGCACAAAATGTAATTTTTTTAAGGAATCAGCAGGTCAATACATGATTTTGTGATCAAGAATTATTTGTGAAACCTCCAGTTGAAAACAATCACAAACCGTTACCCGGAAAATGCATCTGAGGAAAAGTTATCGCTGTTTTTCTAAAAGTGGGCATTTTACCCCAGGGGTGCATTATGGGCTGTTCTCCCTTACTCGAAGCAGCTTCCGAACTCGCATCTCTTGAAGGCAGCACTTTCAAACGAGGAACACCAGTGACAGGATGACTGAACAAGTTCCTAAGAATCCTGAAATGGTGATGGCCGGATGGGATAGCGTCGGACGGATTTCATTGGCCGGATTGCGACATCTGGAAGGTCCCATGTAGCTAATCGGGCGCTCAGGCCGAGTAGATGGACGGCATGATACCGGCAACACGATTTCACACCACGAGGTCCACGTTAGCACTTCGCAGCCAGGCGACGACTCACCGCCCGAATCAACTCCAGGAACCGCAGTCACTGTCTTTTCGTGCTCTAAATCACTTCACATCCTGGCCATGTTGGAACTCACTCGCTCTTCGTTTTCCTAGATCTCTCCTTCCGCCGCTCATTAATTTTGAGTTCAGTGCATTGTGACTTATCACCACACCCATGAAGCAAATCCTCTCCGTTACGAATCTAGGTTGCAGTGTAGTTCAATACATGCCTCTGTAGAAAGTGCTTGGCTACTAGACGTGGTTTACGGGCAGGTTTGCCATCTTCATCCTCCTTGATGTGAAATTCCCACTTTGTCTTGATAAAAGCAGCATAGCTTGGGTGGAACACCAAATACCAGACGTCGTTCAGCTCGTCTTCCAGAGCTTGAAACCAGTTACCAGTTAGGTTCCAGGTACATCGGAGGCCAGGCAATCCAGTTCGTTGACTGTTCGATCGCAGGTTGGTTCATCAAATGCTTGAAAAGCATCTGTTGATGAACATTCTACAGCAGTAAAAATTCTCCCGGTGAAAAAATCTTTCAAATTAACGGGGATCCTGCGCTCCTGTCCACTGTGTCTCATAGTTGCTGTATCAAGGTTCGAACCAAGTTCTTGTTGCAACGGGAGCGCTTCCGGTCTCGAAAGCTGCGCAAATCGCTGCCACAAATCGTCGATTCAAGTGATTGAATAGTTACGCTTTATTTGACTTCAAAACATGGATGCAACTCTTACAGCACCCCTCAATCAACGTTGGAAGTTCAGAGATTTGAGAATGATTTGGACGAATGTCAAGCTTTGCCTCAAGTAACCGAAGACATCCTACAGATTGATCCGAATAACAACCTACACGAGATCAGTAGTTACACTAATATGAATTTGTCAGAGTTCATGGAGCCAGTCTGTGTCACCGACATATCTGACATCAAGCCTATCAGCGAAGTTAATGGAAAATCAACGTCCGAAGAAGAGCCATCGACAAGTTTTAGTCCTCAGCTGGTATCGTTCGGATTCGATTCCGACTGGGAGAATGCAACAGCATCTCGACAAACTAAGAAACTGGTGCCCAAAACTCGCGAAACGATTGATAAACTTCGGATTCAACTCAAGGTTAATGATCCATCGAAACTGGCGATTCTCTTTATTAGTTCTTGTTTGTCTTGTCCCCGTCTCGATGAGTTTCATCGTCGCCCACTGGTCACCATAGCCGGTCAAACTGCAGACGAATATAGAACCACAATACCGTTCATACTGGCGACATTGTTCTGATAAGACAACGAAACCCTACCCCCTATTCTTATCCTTCAACAATGCACCCCTCTAACCTCGGGTAAGCCGCGAGTATTTGCACAATTCCTACTAGACATAGAATTAAGAATTATGTGAATTTTGTTACAAACAAAGAACAATGGTTGTGACGAACACCGGAGGCAATGCACTACGTCCTACGTCTACCGATTGCTGAGTGAACTTTATCACCCAGACGACAACGAGCTGTAGGACAATGGCACAGCGGAAGGAAAGGTAAATTGCGATAACAAAAGATAACAACTAAATCAGCAGCAACAGTTTATTTAAAGCAGATTATCTAGCCGCTTGTTAATAAATTATATCATTCATCGTACCAGTATGGAAAACCTTCCGTCGCTAAAACGAATCCAAACCTCCTTACTGAACTGATTTCTTATTCCACAGTTTGGAAGCCTTGTAGCTTGTGACGTTGTAGAATCTGGTCAGCCCCTTGAAGGTACCGTTCAAACTTTCCGTAGAAGACTTCTTTGACGACGGCGGGGCAGCAGCATAGATGGGTTTCATTTTGATGCTGTCCTGTCGTTCCACCAACCGGCAACGAACCAAATGCTGCTCCTGTTGAGACTGCTGCTCCTGCTCTGCATCTTTTGCTACTTGCGTCTGTACCCTCGGAGGCTTTGGCATCGAATTGATCCTATTCAACGCCGGCGGTACAGCAGTATTCTTGCCCTTCAGCTGCTGGTCTTCCTCTGGGAGGTCTTGCTCGACTTGATCCCGAAGGGTGGACGAAGAGGAGGACGAACTGGACAACGACGAATGGATGGTCACCCGGTCGACTGTTTCGGCAGACTGAAGCTTGGTGGGGTCAGTAGACGACTTGCTTCCTCCGCCTCCGCGGACGATGATGTCCGCTTCCGGAACGGCTTTCAGGTTGACGTTTTCTATTTTGGTCACGGTGTAATCGATCGGCATCAGCACCAGATTGGATGGCGTTTGGCTGACTAGCGTCTGCGATTGGCTGCTGATCAGTACTAGGCTACGACGGCGACACGGTGTGACCTCGACGATTCGGATCCGGTAGTAGAGGATCTAGAAGGAGGTAAGCAGTTGTTAGAAGATCATTGGAGGATAATGTATGTAGCGTAAGGTGGGGCAAGATGGGTCAGTTGGTACGATGATTGATTTGCTTGTTGTTTGTTCGGTGATGTGCCACGTTTCCAAGGTCAAACGGCAGAGCTTGACATTCCGAGCACGAAAAGGGTACAAGTTTGCCGTGACGTCGTCTTTATGAGAGAGGCGATGGCTTCACAGCAAGAAAAATCAGAGCAGAGTCGTGAGGATGCAACGATTCAGTGGTTTGTCGATGATCGGGATGACCACAAATGCAATAGTGGTCAAGCAGTTGTAGAGGAACAACAGTCGACGTAAACTGATGGCTTCTGATAGCAGTTTTGGCGATACCGACTTCACTGGAAGCTATTGCGCTCCCCTCGCAATTTGAAGACCCACCAAGTGGGGTGGCATAGTGAAAGGAAGCGTCGGCTTCCACGCAAGTATTTGAATTTTGATAATGACATGCAGTATTCTTCCCAAAAAATACTACGTGTCCACAGGAAACTTCCAAGCACAAAGGAGCGTGCGAGCCGCAGACGTTCCAGACCGCGATGGAAAGCTAGGATCGTCAGCTGTGGCAAGATGCATTGAAGGAAGATTTGCAAAGCTTTGAAGTGCAAATGTGTTTACAAAATGTTTACAAAATGTGTATCGTCATAAAACATTTCTCGTTACCTTCTCGCGCTGGTGGCACAAATGGACGCTGGCGGTGGCACAGATGGATGCTGTGACAGCATTTCTGCAGGGCCAAGTCTGATGAAGAGATATGGTGCAACCGGAAGGGCTCGTGGTCACCAAAGCTAGCCGACTGTGGAACATGAAGCTTGATTCGGAACTCAAGCAAATTGGTATCAAGCGTTCCAGTTTCGATCCGTGTGTGTACTAAAAGTTCTGCAGCGTGTCATCATTATCGCCGTTAATGTGAATGATTTCCTGTTCTTTTCCAATCTGCCGCAGTGGGTAGAAATCGTCAAAGAGCAGTAATGAAGAAATTCCACATCAAAGATCTCGGTGAGGCAAACCATGTTCTTGGGATGAGAATTACCAGTGGAACTGGATCAACAGCGTTATATTGAGCAGTTGCTTTAACGATTCCACATGGTTGATTTCAATCCTGTAGCGACCCCAGATGATGTGAACCAACGTCTGATTAAACTCATGAACCCGAAGAATGAACAGGAGAAGCAAAAGATGCGAAACATTCTATTCCGTGAGCTCGTTGGAGGATTGCAGTTTCTGGTGCAGTGCACTCATCCTGACATCACCTATGGTGTCAACGTCGTAAGCAACTACAGTAGCAACCCCGGTGAAGCATAGTGGATAGCGGTGAAGAGAATCCTGCGTTACCAGAAAGGAACGAAATCAGTTGAAGGTGATGCGGTGTTCGAAGGATTCACCGATGCGGACTGGGGAAACGACTCCGAATTTCACCGATCGATTTTTGTTTTTCAATATGCCTGTGGATCGATATCGTGGAGCTGTAGAAGGCTACCTACTGTTTTACTTTCTACGATAGAAGCGGCCCTTTCCGCTACAACACAGGAAGCAGCGTTGTGTGTCGAGGATTCTGTAGAGAGCTATTTGATGTTGAGCAACCGGATCCCGACAATCGCAGCGCAATTTGTTTGGCGGTAAAAGAAATCGATTTTTCACCCAGAAGCAAGCACATCGATTTGAGATCGCAGTAGGCCACATTTTGTACACTTTTTGGCTTTAAATTTGTTAATTTGTGTACTGAAATTTAGTTTCAAGTGTTCATAAAGTTATCATTTAGTGATATATCGTGTTTTGCCTGTGTTGCCTTGAGTGGCTCGGTTGAATCTAACCTCCAAAATATACAAGCAGCATCAGTTCCATTGTTCGGTGTCGATTTGCATTGCCTCCCAGGATGCCGGTTCTCCGAGTTAGGATGCTACACTTTTGGCGTGTAGTTCTATTGAGAGATCGGTCCGGTTGGTGAATTAGCCCGGGAACGGGCTGGTAATATGTCCGTCGTGAGTTTTGGTGGTCAGTGGCCGGCAAGTTTTTCGCTTGAAAAAGCACTCGGCTGCTGGTCTCTCGCCGGTGTCGGAGATTGCGAGCAATATGAATGATACCTCGCTGGATACACCCAAGACTAAGCGGGTGGCAGTTGGTGGTCGCGAAGTGTTCCTGGGGAAAGCACTAGCCGCGAACCCAGATAACCATGGCAATACAAGAAAATTTGTGTTCGTTAAAGGAAGTATTACGACAAATGTGCATCACAAAATGAGATGCAAAGCTTAGAGAAAATCAAAATTACGGAACCCATGGATTGGAGAATCAAATTATCATGGTGAGACCAGTCCAAATACATTTTACAATTTAAAAAAAAACATAAACTAAATACGTGCCAGGATTGAAAAGAATATTTTCGAACCTGGAAGCGTGTATGTAATACCAATATCCATTTGATAACGGTGATGCATACATGCGAAGCTGATTGTAAGTGAAAGTAACCTCGGAATGGGCGTGACTTTTCAGACATTGTGAAATGAGTCTACAATGACCATAAATGCGACATTGTAGAGAGAGTTCTTCTATAATAACACTGCCGGCCAGTGGGGGTTAGATTGAATATATACAATATAATAATATATACACAAACAAAGAACAATGAATTATCGGTTCCGTAAAGGTAACGCAATTAAGCCTTACAAATAAACGAGGTAGATAAAAAATAAACTAGTGATTGTTCTTATTTTGAAGCAGCAATTAAATATCATGGAGCCAGTTGAAATTGAAACTTCTCTATCGTTGCCTCGAACATCATCGGATATTTTGAGCTTGCCAAAGGTTGTGAGCCAAAATACTCGTCCACGAAAGGGCTTATTGAAGGTGTCTTATGGAGTAATGTCTGTCGTTGAAATTATCAAGGAGATGGAGCAACGAGAGATGGATGAACAGAAGACTGCCAAATACCGTGAAGCTGACGAGCGCGATAAAATGATACGTGAGGCTTGAGAAGAACTTTCATTGCAAACTGACCGGATCAAGTCCACGCGGGAAAGACTTAAGCTGCTGGAAACCGAAGCAGCTACAGAGATGAAAATAAAATTGCGAAAAGAATGCTCCAGAATTAAAAAAAGCGCACCACCAACTATAACAACTCAATTGACTCAGAGCATTTTCTTTCCATACGAAATTTACTCATGGCTAATGAGTAATTGCAGTTTTTTCCCCGGTCTATTATAAAGTATGAGATCACCAGATTTTATATATTGAGGATGAAAGCTATCCCAATCACAAGGGGTAATCAACTCTGCATACTGTGCCGAAGCACATCGTAGCACAGTGATTGGCACGTTAGGGTACACGATGACCAGCATGACACACACTGAGGCAAATGGAAGTAAGAATTCCAACAGATCCACTTATTTATTTGCCTCAGTGCAGGTGCAGGCATCACTGCTTTGTGTTGACATTTTGCCAAGCGTTGCTAAGGTTTACTATTTTTTATTTCAAAATAAGGGGGAAGCCTTCTTTTTCAGTTGAATCTGTTTTGTCGATTTTACAGTGAAGTTATCCCAAATCCCAAAATGGTATTTGACGGATGTACATAGTTTCAAAATGATTTATGTTTTGGGGGGAACACAAACAAATTAGTCAGAGTCCCCATGCTGCGTATAATAGGCCTGATTACCCCTGCTTACCCCTGCTTAGGATCCGGACCGAATGCAAATTGTATAGGTAAGGAGAATTACAGAATCCTGTTCAAATTGCAGCATTGATGTATGGTGTCAACAAGAACCCGGTGCAGAACGATGCTGCTATTCAGAAGATGCGCCTGCAACCGCATCAGTTATTCCGGAGAACCACTCGGTACGATTGATGGTCCAACAATCAGTCAGCCGTACAGCTATGGACTGAACGATCTCGGAGTTTCGATTGACTGTCGAGGCTGGTGGAGTTAATGGATCCCGTATTAGCAACATTAAGAAGGATTCTGCTTGCAGAATTGTAAAGGTAACCACACCGGAGGTAACGAAGCCAATCTGTACCGCTGTATTAATCAACGCAATCGGAACCGCCAGCAGTTTCAGGGCTATAAATAAGCAATATCAAGCAAGGATGAAAAATAATAGTGAATAAAAAGCAGAGAAAAAGCGGTAACCGGTATCATGTGCCCTTATTACGGGTGTCACTTCACGGTGAAAACGAAGTGAAGTTACCACTTGTCACTCACGGTGAAGTGATTGCCCTGTGTGGGGGCGACCCCGGCGTAGTGGTTAACATCCATACCTCTCACGCCAAAGTCACGAGTTCAAATCTCACCCCCGGACAAGTCACGAATGACCCAAGAGTGTTAAAGCGACTAAGAAAAAAAAAAAAAAAAAAAAAAAAAAAAAAAGATTGCCCTGTGTATCAAATGGGAATCACTTCACCGTGAGTGATAAGTTGTCACTTCACCGTGAAGTGACATGGGTAATAAGGGCCATGATCGTGGACCAGCATTTGGATGTTGTTAGCTTAAAAGTAAAAAGTTTAGAGAGAAAGATTAAGAAGAGCAACACTAGTAAATTTTAAATTCTTTAATGAACAATCTGTTTATTTATTAGGGTGTTCAAAAGTTCAAAGACATGCAAAATCGAAGTCGTTTGACTTTCTCTTGTATAGCTCAGTTAGACGAATTCAGTACCCAACAGCGACTGCTGACACAAGGAAGCTACTGAAGGTCTGTTGCTGCTTCTACTATCGCCGGTGGGTATTTTAGTTCGAATCCTTCCTGATTTCTAGGTTGTAGCATTGCCCGAGTAGCATGATGATAATGTAGAGGCACATCTTCCACTTGCCGGTTGAGTTCTTATGATACAGGATTCGGTGAACGTATACCAGTATGACACCTGTTAAAGAACTTTCTTCTCATGGGTGAACAAAACTCAGCCATCAGTTACGCTTCTCCTTCTAGTGGAGGGGCAGAACTTCGAGGTTGGCAACGGTCAGCGTATACTGCTTAACAGTTCCCGAAGTGGCCGACGATCTAGCGCTTGTCAATCTTCTTATTCTTTTGGCATCTTTGAACCAAGAGGGATAATAGAGATGAACTAGCCTAAGGCTAAAAATCTCTTTAATAAAGTTTAAAAAAAAAACCAAGAGGGATGAAGGTTCTACAAAAAAAGGCTCACATGCGTGTAATTTGATGCTCGTTTTACTTATAAACAGGACTATGCAATATGCACACGAATAGTTTTTTTTTATCATCCGAGAGAACTTGACAAGGTAAATAAATAATATCAATAGTCATAACTGCAGGGTGGTTGCCAAACTCATAGGGTACTGAGACCGACAGCTTGATTACCACATTTTGGCACATTCGTCACACCGCTGGGCACAGCTTTTGGCACAGATAAAATACTCGGCACAGATTGAGATGTGCAGCGTTAAGTACTCCTTGCTTCCTGTTGATTCTCTGTGTAATTAAAAATGATCTGGCAATAACGTAGTAGCAATCGCGGGCGGTCAATCATGCTTATGCTCATGCTAATGAGCCATAATTGCAACACCTCAGGGTAAGACGGTCACATAACGGGGTAGACGGTCATTCAATAGATTTCGAGCAAAAATCAAATCGATCAAATCAGAGCGATCAAATCGATCAAAATAATACGTAATATCAAAATGGAAATATTCAAAATATTATTTTGCATTTACATATATTAGCTTACAAGTCTTCATGATATCCTATTTTAGTTTTAGTGAGAAAAGCATATAGCAACATAAAAAGCATGATCCGCAAAAAATCCAATGAATGGAAGTGGCCTGAATAATGAATGACTACATTCATCTGATCACTTTTAAAAGAACTTCACACAAAACCCAAATGTACACAATCCATTAATTAATTCCGAGTCAACAAATCATTAATCAACCGAATATCACTTCTACTGCGGTTGGTCCACGGCGACATAGCGCGCGATACAGATAAAAGAACATATCAGGAACAAAAAGACGAACAACAATAAACGAGAAATAGAATTCTCATTGTGGTGGCACACGCTATGGGCTTTTATTCGCCCGAATGTTAATTCTCTGCCATGCCAAACAATCAATTTTCCACTCTTTTCTGGTGCTGGATCGCGCGAAGACCCGAGGAGCAGCGTTTCTAATTGAACAATGGACTCACTTTTTTTTCTCATTCCAAGACGGCGGGGCCTAGCCGGAAAGAAGTGTGGCAAGGATGAAGCCCATTCGGGACTCCTGCCGTGACTTTATGAATGGAACCGTAAATAGCGCAACAGCGCAACAATTTCTTCACGTGGAGCGTCCGTGGTTCAATCAGCCTTGTTCGACAGATTCTACCACAGCCATCAAAGTTGTTTAACCCTTTTCAATTCAGTGGTTTGTTGTCGATGTGAGATTGTTTTACATTGTGAATTATTAATTTGGCAGAATAATACAACACAAGTCGACGATATCAGCTGGTGGTGCTCCGACAAGATGCAATTGTTTGTCAATAAACCAGTGTGAGATCGTCGATTTTTTAACGGAAAAGCTGTCCTTGTAAAGAGTTAACTAGGGGGGTAGGTTTCGACGTTTTCAGACTGCGAAAATGTAAATGCTTTTAACTGTAATCCAGTCTGTAAAATTATCACTTCTAAACTAAAGCCACATGTTGGACTGTCGGCGACAGTCACGCTTTGCTGTACGGAGAGCAGAACATGGTGTCTACACGATATGTGCAAATGTTCGAATGTGGTCTTGCATTGCTCGTGGCAAGAAGCAATAATGCATTACTATATACAACTGCATAACTTTCGTCTTCCAATAATCCATAAATCATCCATCCGAACCGCACCCTGCTGGGTCAGTTAATACCGCAGAGGAAATGCTTTCTCGGTGATATGGTCCAAGATGCAGGGAAAGAGAGTTAGAGTATGGTATGTGTTGGCTATGAAAAAGAAAATTCAGCAGATATGGTTGATTTATTTTTTGAGTGGAGAAATATACAGATTGAGTGAAGATAAAAATTCGTAGTAAGTTCGTGATAAGCATTCGGATGCATCATTTTTGAGAAACTGTTTGCAGTCTGGTCTGTCAACGCCTGTTTAATTCATAACCTAAAAATACATACCTTTACAGAAAAGAATGTAGTTCAAATCTAGATAGAGCTGAAATTAGGGCCTAACAGCTTTTGTAAACAATGACTTCTCTTGATGATTTCTAGAAATTTAAGGCTCGCTCACGCAAACCAACATCCTCACCAGGTACGGAAAGCCTTCCCCTATCCGATGGTTAGGTTGGTCTGCGTGAACGTGCCTTGAATTCCTAGAAATCATCGATAGAAAACATTGTTAACAAAAGCTGTTACGCCCTAATTCCTGCTCTATCTAGAAATCAATGCAACTCCTAGTTCGAAAGGGTGTCCACGAATCACACAAAAGTATTCACCAAAAATCAACTATTCAACCGATTATCTTGACACTTTCAAGAAATTATATTGAACATCATTTTACGCTTTACTTAAGATATTTTACAACGTTGTTTTTTCAATCAGAGTTGTTTTATCGATAACCATCGAAAACGTCTGCGTTGACGTCTTATTCTTCTTCTTGTGGTTTCATTACGTCCCTACTGGGACTTTACGCCTGCCCTCAGCATAGTGTTCTAGATGTATTTCCACTGTTGCTAATTGAAAGCTTTCTCAGCCTGCACCATTTTTGAATTAGTATAATTGTGTGGTAAGTTCAATCACTCTCTATGTTGATCTCCCTTTCCGGAATCCGAACTGCCTCTCCTGATCCGCTCCAAGAGTTTTCTGAGTGTATCGAGCAGGCATATAGGCCTGTATGATGCTGGATCCCCCGGTGATAGCTTCTAGTATCTGTATCTTCCAACCGTTAGGGAAGTGACCCTTGTACAGGTACCGTATGCGTGATAATGTTTGCACCATCGTACAAATAAGTATAATTGTGACAGTCGCGTCGTCGGATGAGCGAGAGTAGTGAGTGATCCAGCTGTGCACTGAAGATCAAACATATGGAATTCTACGCTCTGGATTAGCCACAACACCACCTTTAAACGATCAATTTTTGGCGAAATTTGTGATTGGATTCTATCGACCGGTAGCCATTGCTGTTATTCGTTTCTCGGTTTGGTTCATCCGTCGTTCATGTTCGTATAAATAGTTGGAACTCACAACGTGTTCATCTAGCCTTTCTGTTAATCACGTCAGCAAAACAAACCAATTCTATTATGGTGAAAGGCAAAACAAACTCTTCCCTTCCCCTGGGGAAAGTCAATGACGGAAATGTGCACAAACGATCGCGAGAGGACCTGGACAAAACTGAAGATCAAGTAGAAAACTTTAATGATCTTCTAGCCCGTATGCAGGACATGTTCGAGAACACCAACGCGAAAATTGATTCGTGCAAGAAGGATCTGCAAGTGGAAATTTCGACGCTACCTGGAGATGTTCAGCTGTTCAAGTCGGAGTGCACCAGTGAAATCAACAAGCTCTCTTCATCAGTTACCAAAATGCGCGCTGATGTTCGGCAGAACTACGACCGAATCCGAGCTGTTGAAAAGTGTAACGATCTGCTGCTAGCTGGTATTCCATACGCTGCAAACGAGGACGTGAATGAGATCTCAAGAAGGATTGCGGTCGCTCTTGGATATGGTGAACAAAACATGCCATTGATCTACGCTAAACGTTTGGACAGAGGACAAATCGTTATCGGTGCTACTCCTCCAATAGCACTGCAATTTGCTTTCAAGCTGGCTCGAGATGACTTTTTTCGTCGGTATTTCTCTGTGCGCAACCTATCATTGATTCACGTTGGGTTCAATGTTGATAGACGAATCTACCTCAATGAAAATCTACCAGAAGAAGCTCGGAAAATCAAAGGTAAAGCTATCAGTCTGCGACGTTCGGGAAAATTGCATGCCGTATTTACCAAGGATGGATGTGTGTTCGTCAAGCCTGCGGTGGATGCAGAGGCAGTTTTGGTGCGTTCATTGGAGGATCTGTCCGAGCTATCCTAAAAGTTATACCTTTCCTTCAAAGCTTTTGTTTCTCCTTCCAAAACATTTCCTTGATTCCATTCCTATGTATATCCGTCTCTTCTTCCTTCCTAAAAGTCAAAAGGGGATGGGGGGAATTGTTGCTGTTATCACTGTTGCTGCTTGATCTGGTTCCTGGTTGCTGCGGATACTGCTGCTGATGCTGTGCTGTTATTGTTGTTGCTGCTGTTGCTATTGATGTTTCCGTGGTTTATACTTCACTTGAACCACTTCATAGTAATCAATGGATTGAGATGTTGAAGATATCAATGAAATGTTATTCGAATGCTTACTCATTACTCTATTTAATTGTTGATTCCTGTGGGTTGGGCTGTATGACGCATTCGTGCTGGATTTCACTTCCTTTGGTTTCTCTTGATGTTGGGTAGTGATTCCAACGATGCTCCTGCAAATAGTTGTATTCCTCGTGTTGTGATGAACTGTGCTCTCAGGTCAAATAATTTAAATGTGTGTCATATTAATATCCAAAGTCTTTGTGCGCGTCAATTAAGTAAGTTTAATGAATTCAAGGAGTGCTTTTATAACAGCAAAATTGATATTATTTGTTTGAGCGAAACTTGGCTTACGGCAGATATAACTTATTCCCTTATAGCAATTGATGGTTACAACATTGTTAGAAATGATCGCAATTACAGCCGTGGTGGAGGCGTATGTGTATATTATAGAAGTTTCTTGAAAAGTAAATTACTCTCTGCTTCTGAGATATTCGTAGGAACTGGTAACATGTCTCGCACTGAATTCATGTTTGCCAAGTTTCTACTGGGAGTTTGTTATAACCCTCCTAGGACAGACTGCTCTGAAATCCTATTTGATAAATTATCTGATCTATCATTGCAGTATCAAAATGTATTACTATTGGGCGATTTCAACTCTAAGTTTAACACAACTGATAGCCGATCTGAAAAATTTAAAAGTTGTCTAGATTTTTATGGCTTAAAATGCATGAATACAATGAACACTCACTTTTTTTCAGGAGGCAGTTCGTTAATTGATTTGTTTTTAACAAATAACCCAGAATTTGTTGAAAATTTGAACCAAGTCTCTGCACCTGGATTTTCGAAACATGATATCTTATTTTCATCTATAAAAATTATCCGAACTGATGATGAATCAATCCGTACATTCCGTGACTATCGTAATTTGAACGTGTCGTCTCTTATGGCAGCTTTTGATAGGGTCAACTGGAATTTATTTTCAGTATAACTGATGCTGATTTGGCTGTAAATTTTTTAAACGAACATTTACTTAACCTGTTCAATAATTTTGTTCCAGTTTGTGTTTCAAATCCTTTAAAAAACCCTTGGTTTAGCAATGAAATTGCTCGTACAATTCTAGAGAGAAACATTGCTTATCGAATATGGATTTCTGATAGAACTCCTTCTAATCACCACCAATTTAAGCGTCTTCGGAACAGAGTTACTCATTTAATTAATACAGCAAAAGTTGAGTACATATCTGTTATTCTTACTTGCACGAATTCCAGCAAAGACTTATGGAAAAAACTGAAATATATTAACGTTGGTAAAAATCCACAACAAATCGAACAGTTTGATAAAAGTCACGATGAATCGAACAGTTTGATAAAAGTCACGATGAAATCAATGAATATTTCAGTTCTAATTTTACTATTGTCCATGAATTACCCCCTATTCTATTAAAAAATGAACATGGTTTTCAGTTCTCACCAATTTCTGATAATGACATTATTATAGCCGTAAATTCCATAAAATCTAACGCAGTTGGGTTAGATGAAATTCCATTGAAATTTATAAAGCTTATATTTCCCAATATTTGTTCAATTTTATGTCATATATTTAACCTGATTATATCCTCTTCCAAATTTCCACAAGCTTGGAAATCGTCCAAAGAAAGAAATTTTAATTTGTCTAATTTAAGGCCAATAAGTATTTTATGTGCCTTATCGAAGGTATTTGAAAGAATATTAAAAAACCAAATCCAAAGCCATATTGAAAGATACAATCTCATGCACCAGTTTCAATCTGGTTTTCGCCGTGGGCACAGTACAACTTCTGCCTTTCTGAAAGTGCACGATGATATTCATTCGGTCATTGATAAGAAAGGTGTAGCTTTTTTATTACTTATCGATTTCTCAAAAGCATTCGATAGAGTGTCACACACCAAGCTTTTAAAAAAGTTATCTTCTTAATTTTCGTTTGCTCGTTCAGCTGTTAGTTTGATTCATTCATACCTTTCAAAGCGAACGCAAGCTGTTTTTGTGAATGGGACGTACTCCAAACAACTTCCTATTCTGTCTGGCGTACCTCAAGGTTCAATTTTGGGTCTTCTGTTGTTTTCTTGTTTCATCAACGATCTACCATCCGTTTTAAAGCACTGTAAGATTCATATGTTCACTGATGATGTACAACTTTACTTAGCCTTGGAAGGCGTACCTATGTCCAGGCATGGAAAATCATTTACATTCATTTAATGCATTCATTTACATTCATTTGCCTCTAACTTTTCTCATTAACAGCAGTCCGCAAAATGATGTAAGGAGCTTTTGTAGGTTTTGTTATTAACTACAACTTTTGCCCATAACTCAAATCTGTATCTCTTATGCATCAAGAACTATAGCGGGCAGAACTTATTACTGTTTTTCAGTGAATGTAAAATACATTCACTGAAAAACAGTAGTGGCTTCTGTTCGCTCTGGTTCGTCATGAAGAAGAGATACGGATTTAAGTTGTTGACAAAAGTTGTAGCTAATAACAAAACCTACAAAAACTCCATATATTATTTTGTGGAATTCTGTTGATGCAAAAAGTTAGGGACAAATGAATGTAAATGAATGCAAATGATTTTCCATGCCTGCCTATGTCAGTTATGTCTGAATTTATAAATTTTGATTTGTACCATATTTATCGCGCCCAATCTAGGATTTATCATCCAAAATAACCTTGAATGGGATAGTCACATTAATAGCCAGTGCAGTAAGGTTTTTGCTGGCTTACGACTTTTAAGACTTTCATCCAGCATGCTATCTACTCCTGCAAAACTGCAACTATTTAAGTCATTGCTCCTCCCTCATTTCATGTATGGTGATGTATTTCTATTAAATGCATCTGCGCGAGCAATTGATAGACTTAGAATTGCGTTAAATTGTTGTGTTCGATATGTTTACAATTTATCAAGATTTTCTCGAGAGGCTGTCCTTTCTATGAATTTATAAAATTGCGATCATGCTTAACAGTGTTTAAAATCATAAATTTCCGTTCCCTTTCATATTTGTTTCAAAAACTTACTGCTTTCCAGAGTAATCGTAATAGAAACTTTGTGATACCGCGATACAATTCTTCACATTACGCCAATACTTTGTTTGTCAGGGGCGTTGGGTTTTGGGATCAATTGCCTATCGAAATCAAGAATATCAATAGTGTGGGTGAATTTCAGCGGGAGTGTGTTAGATGGTTTAACAGGAGGAATCAACAAAATTAATAGGACTTTGAATTAGGTTAAAAATTGCAAGTAGTGTAAGCAAACTGATGAATTCGATGAACTTTAACTAAGTGAAGCACCTAAAAAGGAGAATTCCTTACGCTACAATGATTTGTTTCAATAAATAAAAAAAAAAAAATAAAATAAGGTTCCCGTTTAACCTGTGCATACAATGCCTTGGTTTTCTTTGCATGCATGTAACCTATAGTTCATACCGTAGTATCAACAATCAGCTGTGTATAAAAGAAAATGATTTACTTAGTTTGACAGTTGCACCATGACGAAGTGGCAGCGTATTCGTGATTTGATTTCAATCGCCGTGGGAGTGTTCCGGTGAACCGTCAAAAGGGTTTTAGACCGAGAAAAGAAAGGAAAACTATCCGCGCAGGTGATCACAGGTCGTCCGAGGTCAGCTCGGGTTCCGAGGGTTATCACTGCTATCAAAAGGAAGATTCGGGTGAATCCAGTGCGTTCAATAAGGAAAATAGCAAAGGAACACGGGATCAGTGACTTTACGGCACGGAAGATCGTAAAGGAAGATTGTGCCATACCTCGAACCGCACTCAGAAGTGGTTGCAGGAACATCTTCCGTACTGGGCGAAGGATATGTGGCCGCCATCCAGCACCGATCTTAATCCCCTGGATTACTCAATATGGCGCGTCATGAAGGCCAAGGCCTGTTCTAAACGCCACCCGAGTACAGCAAGCCTCAGACAAACATTGACCCGTACCTGAAGAGAAATGGATCCAGACTACATTATTAGAACCTGCCGTGCATTCCGGAACCGTGTGGAGGCCGTAATTGCAGCAAGTGGAAACTCGATCGATGATTAACATAGTTTAAGACTCTGAGAAACATCCCCCCTTTAAATAAATAAAAAAAAACTCGAAAACGAAATTTTTGAGATTTTTTTAAATTTTGACATTGCTCAATGGTGCAAACATTATCATGCATACGGTATTTCTCCAGGACCATCCTGAACATGTCTAGGGACGCCTGAATTGCGTTGGGTATTCCATCCGGACCACGAGCTTTCACCACTGCTACGAGTTCCTCGTTGGTGGTTTCGGCGTTATCTCCCTCTTCCTATTCGTACGGTGTAAGTGGCCAGGTCCTTCAACGATGATGCTTCATCTCTCGTTTAAGTGCGGGCCTGGACACATGGAACACTCCTCTACGTTCCTCTCTGTCTACTTCTGCTAAACACGTCTTCTGGCTCTGAGACAACTAGCGCGGAGGGTGCTATGTGCCTCATTCCACCCGTAAGCTGGACGCTGTCTGTTATGTGCTCCAGTTTCCGCTATCGCTTAAATGTCAACTCGTCCGCGTTTAGATCCGTGGGGCTGCTGTCCACACAGAGTGCTTTAACGAAAAGATCCTTATCGAAAGCCTTCGTCTTCCACTTCCGGTCGCAAGTTCTCGTATTCCGTTGGCCGATGTCATATCCGATCTCCTGATACGTTGTTATGGGTATTATGGTGGGTCACCGTTTGTAAGTTACGGCTTACCTGCCAGCCTGGTGCTGGCCCGATTTACCCCGGCTGGGCGGCTACGAGCAGGGTACTCCCCCCAAAGACGTTCGGATTTGGGTGAAAGTAATAGAAAAGAGAAAGAAAAAAAGTAAATTAAGGACGTCTATTCTACTCTACCCTTCCCTTTCTTTTTTCTTTTTTTTTTACTTTGGTTTGTTTTCCGTCGATCTTGTTTTCCGTGCTGAGCACCAATGCTACCGACGCGCCAGGAAGGCAGCTCCCACACCTGGACCCTCCCACACCTGGACCTATCAACTTCATCCGTTCCGTGATCAGAGATGTTATGCCTCAGGACATCCCGGCGGCACCGACTGGGATTGAACCCAGGCCTGCTGGGGTGAGATGTAATCACGCTTACCACTACACCACCGGCGCCGTTCTTCCCTTTCTCCTCGCTGATTCTCGGTGACACATGGTGGGGCCCTTCAACGACGGCGGCGGCGGTTGTTGTTCACGTCGGCTCCAGACACGGTCTGTGCCGAGCGTTTTCTCCTTCACTTCTACCTGCGTAGCAGCGGTCCTTTGCTTTTAGCGGGTTGGGGGGAGGGGTATGAGCAAGGCTCCTTTATCGGAAACCCAGTTTTTTGCATTTGCATTCCTAGGGACCACGATTATGCTTAAACCATGCAACATGTTCATGTTCAAACATAGTCCAGGAAGTACCTAACAACTTTTCTGAAGGTGCCAGAATGTATCTAAAAAAAAGTTATAGCCGTTCAAATATTTATGGTTTAAAAATCACTTTTTCTGCCAACACTGCCGGTCAGATAGTAAGTTCGGAGTATCTCATCGCATTGACTTTGTCTGTTCAGATGAATTATTGAATTATACAAAAACAATCCATCTATCTCATATACGAAGCTCCCTTCACTCATATCAATCGAAGTAAAGATGCAAACTGATATAACGTCGGAATTTCTTATCACATTAACTCTTGAAATACACTGATAGTTTATCCACAAGTTTCAAGTAAAAAGCAACTTGGAGAACTTCCTTCACAGACGAAATCACGTTTTGACGTAAAATCGGTTTCATTGGACCGATACGGTACATCAAAATCAGATCGCAAAAACTTCAAATTGAGCCTCTTTTTCTTATCCATTTTGAAAGATAAATCTTTACTGTGCAGATCATTTTCGCTCTTTGGGCTAAGCCCATAGCCTACTTAGGCTGTGAACCATTTGCCGAGTTAAATTTAACTCGTAGTTAAAAGTGACATTTCGAAAGTTATTTCTTATGTTCGAAAATCCCCGTGCTGTCGATCGACCGGTTTTCGAGCCATGGTCGTCAAAATTTAACTTCTTGTCTGTCAGAAATAACCATGCTCGGATAGCAGGGTTAATCGATTACTTTCCATCTGTCAAATTTTAACCAAAAGTTAAAAAAAATTCGCCAAATGGTTCAGAGCCTTAGGCTATGTTCCATTTGGCACATCGAAAATGAATTATAATGTTCGAAAATCGTTCTGTTGTTGATCATCCGATTTCCAAGGAGGTGTTTGTCAAAATTGATTCCCGGTGTGTCAGAAATAAGTCTGGTAAAATAGCAGGTTTATTTAAGTTCCATCTGTTAAACTTAAATGAAAATTCACCAAATGGAAAACCTCCTAACTAAAAGACTTTCGTTAGTTTGGCTGAGCTGACAAAGCATAAGATTTGTTGAGGAATACACCGATTGTTTATTATAATCAATATCGTTTTAGAGACTATCCAAATTGTTTATCCATGATCCCTTCGAAAAGGAATCAGCACTGTCAGAAATGAAGTTTTTTTTTTTGTTGCGAGTAGATGAACCAATGGAAGCAGTGGTTCAACCATAGAGGTAACTCTAAGACCACTGGGTCCCGAAGAAAATCATTATTATTTTTGGCTCACTCAGTACCAGAACAACGGTCCCAAGCAGTCCCAAGCTATTTCACTCACCCCTGCATGTTCTGCATGAATCCACACACCCCTGATGTTATCTGTCAAACTTTCATAGCGAATCAAAACAAACATAGTGTAGTAATAGAATTTCAACTAGAATAGGGTACGTTAATCGTTTGCTTGGGACCAATAGGCTACTAAAGTGGTGAGCCAATTTAAAATCGTTAGTTTCGTATTGATTGTTGGTTCAACTCCCCCAATAAAAAAAATAAGTTTGATTAAGGCGGGCTACAGTCCAACTAAAACGTAGCCAACTTAAAGATTGCCTAACGAGCGAAATTCGACTGCACATACTATAGGGAGCTGCACCGTCAGGATAACCTCACCTCTGGAGGTGGTTTGTTTACATGGATTTATAAAAAATCTGGATGTCAAACTGATTAATGGGGGTTCATCGCGTTCCTTCGTGACGTCAGCGTGCAGTAACCTATGAATCTGAGACGAAATTTGTTCTTTGTTAATTTATAATATAGCAGTTGAAGGAAATGCTCTTCCCTTCTAAACTACGCAACTACGCAACTACGCAATTGTTTTTCAATAACCCACACGAACACTATAACTCGAGAAGATGGGAAAATCCGAAGTTATTTCAGTCTGTAGCTAGACTTTCTTTGATATAAGTGAAGAGTAGGCAATACAATAGCCCTCCTCCTATGCATATTAGATTGAGCATTTTTGAATAACACATCTGAACATTCCAACTCGACACAAAGAGAAGCACCGAAATTATTTCAGTTTGGCACTTTACTTTCATTGATATGATTGAAGTGGCAAGGGTAAAGTTAGAACCCCCCTTCCCCTATATCTACGTTTATGAGACCGAGCAATTTTTTTTTTTTTATTTGTTTTCCGTGCTGAGCACCAATGCTACCGACGTGCCAGGAAGGCAGCTTCCACACCTGGACCCTACCTATCGATAAATCAACTCATAAACCGGGGACCAATGGCTTTACTTCCCTTCCGAAGGCAGGCGTGATCAGAAATGTTATGCCTCAGAACATCCCGGCGGCGCCAACTGGGATTGAACTCAAGCCTGCTGGGGTGAGAGGTAATCACGCTTACCACTACACCAGCGGCGCCGCTTAAGATTGAGCATTTGTTTTTGAATAATTCATCTGAAGAGAGACATTTAGAGACATTCTAGCACCGTACATCCTTTGGCAAAGTTGTTGCCAAAGCTTAATTGTGGTCCCTAGGTATGAAATGTCAAAAAAGTAGGTTTTCCCCGAGGGGGGCGACACATCTAAATCTCAATTCTAGATGGTCAAAAAATCTCACACTAACGAATAAATCTTCGAAAAATCTTCTTTCATTTCTCGCATCTACTTGCATCGCGCATCATCTTTTTGCAGGAAATCTTCAAAATCGTGATAAATCTTCTTTCTATCTACTCAGCGTACGCGCAGCTAGCCACAGCAAAACACAATATTTCCTGCATCGTAGATAGAGTCGTCCCCCTCGGTTTTCCCATACTAATTTTCAAACAAATTTCAAACGCAATGCGGAAAGCCGGGTTAAGAGCAATCATTCCCAAATTTTGCAAAGTTGTTTGGGACCCCAAATGGAACCGAAAAAAAACATTGTTCTGAAAAAATGATCATGATAACCCACTCTAATGGATATACTAATGGACGCATGAATTGCGTTGGTTATTCCATCCGGACCACGAGCTTTCACCTTCAATCCCTTCACCACTGCTACGAGTTCCTCGTTGGTGACTTCGGCGTTATCTCCCTCTTCCTATTCGTACGGTGTAAGTGGCCAGGTCGTTGGGTCGTGTTTCAGGAAAAGTCCTTTCACGATGATGCTTCATCTCTCGTTTAAGTGCTGAATACTGCTGGCTGAGACTGGCTCTGAGACAACTAGCGCGGAGGGTGCTATGTGCCTCATTCCACCCGTAAGCTGGACGCCAGCTGTTATTTGCTCCAGTTTCCGCTAACGATTATGTCAACTCGTCCGCGTTTAGATCTGTGGGGCCGCTGTCCACACGGAGTGCTTTAACGAAAAGATCCTTATCGAAAGCCTTCGTCTTCCACTTCCGGTCGCAAGTTCTCGTATTCCGTCATATCGGATCTCCTGATACGTTGCTATGGGTATACCCTTCGCAAACTCTCCTATTCATGTTTGCCACCAGCGATAGACTGCAGAAAGTGACGTCGGTAATGGATTCCCGGCTATCACTGCGAAAAATTCTGCTGGTGCCTTCGTTGGACAGCCTAAATTCCAGCTTTGCCAGGTCTTCCAGTAGGCTGTACCCTCTTGCGGTGGTACATCTTGATTTCCGTCCGATCAGCTCTTCGGTAAACCCATCCAGCATCTCGTGGAACTGCTCCATCGTCGATCTATGTCGGTCTTCGTATGAGCTCCCAACCACTTCTTGAATTGAGTATCTGCCCATAACTTGTATTGCAGCCTTCCCAGCTCTAGCCACCATCCAGTTACCATTATCGGGAGGGACTCGATATGGTTCCGCAATGATTGCATCGTTGCACTTTGTTTCCGTAGTCGACAACAGTTGCTGTGCAGTCTCACAATGATTGAGATTTATTTGGCCTGCCTTTATAACTGTTCGCCTTTTTGTATGCTAGGCATTTGAAGTCTCCCGTAGTATGATCGTTTCCGTCCTCTTTTTTTGCAGAGCATGCACTTCAGTTGCTTCGTGTCATTGGGACGGTACTAATGGATATTTTTGCTCGCTATTGAAAATTTAGTCGATTGATGAATTTATGTATGTGCCCAAATTAGGGGCATTTAGGCCGACATTACATCGAATTCCCCTACTTGTCATCGACAAGTACACCAAGACTATATAACTAAGTACTCAATCTTCTTTGCGTGCCCTAGCTCGTTATCATTAGGGTGTTTTTGGTGACACATTTCACGCCGTTTTATTATTCAGAATACTATAAACTTCAATTCAGTGATATAAGCTGCTATACAACATGAAAGTTTAAATTTTATAAAATATGAAAACTAAATATGCTTACTAACTAGTGCCAAAACTGGCTCACCTACCGTAGTTTCATAGGAAATAACATGATAAACGTAATGCAGAAAAGTTGCAATAAAGTTTGAGAAATGTTTCCATTATCATTTTTAAAGTATACGTAAATAGTGTAATGATAGATCTTCTTCTATCTGTCTTTGGAGCACTTAAACGAGCTTGCACCTGTTCTCAACTCTTGTTTTAACTCAGTTGCTAATTGAGAGCTTTTATATGCCAACCAATTCTATAAATTTGTGCATTGTGTGTGGCAAGGCAAGGCAAGCACAATGTTAAACTATGCCCAGGGAAGTCGAGAAAATGTCCAACCCAAAAGATTTCCTCGAACGGATCGGGAATCGAACCCACCACCTCTTTCTTGGTAATACCACGCTTTTACTGACTAGGCTATGTGAGGCCCTGGAAAAGTATAGATCAGATTGATAATTTGAAATTCAAGCTGGGGATGAAAGGTAAGAGTATTGACGCTGACATTTATCCTACCTAAGAGAGAGTGTAGTGTACTCTATGACGTAACGCGATATCAAAGTTATATTGACACAAATTTATCATATCAAGACCTACAATTGAAAAGGTATCAACTCCATTTTGTAAACACACCTTGTAAGGCTATTTTATCGCGAACCGAAACCTACATTCGCAAACCTAAAACACAATCGGGTTGAGGAGAATTTCCCCTCCCTGTTCATTTTGTTAATTTGCGTTGGTGGACTTCGGTTCGCGACAAAATGGCCTAGCAAAGTTTGTTTTCAAAATTGAGTTGAGGCCTTTTCAATTGTTGGTCTTGATATCTACTAAAGGCCTTACCCCCTAACGGTTCTACGGAAGGTATCTTCAAAGAAACACATCGAAACCACGTTTGTCAAACCATTTTATTGCGTGTGACCGTTATCTGGTACCGCCTGTGTGTGACAACTGTTGTTTTGGCACTCCTTCCAGAACCTCGTTCTTTCTGTCCCAAATTCCCACGAGAAACCCTAGCGCCACTCGAGTGCATCTGCTGCTGTACATTTTCGTTCTTGATTTGCAACGCACCTGTGTGGGACGATTCTTTGTATTATACATCCGCTGCAGTACCGTAAAACTTCACAAGCGAATTGACGGATTTTCCGAGAATCCTGCGGTTATCGGGACCTTCGATTGTCCTTTCCTTTCTACGGTCTAGAATCTAGAAAAGGCTGAACCCTGTGGCAATTTATGAAGGTAGGGATCATCTACGTGCCTTAAATTATTGTGTTAAACATGATTTTTGTTAGCTTTCCGCTCGCGTTGAAAAAAACGCTCAAGCATGAAAGTACCGATAGCCGGGTGATTCCGCTTATCTGATGCCATTTAGTTGATTTATCTGCTATAACCTGTGTAATATACAATCTTTTCAAGCTAACAAATCTCAACATTTGAAGAAGTCCAATTTACCGACCTCACAATTTATGTCACTCCGTCCTGTCGGTTGACCCAAATAACAAGTGCAAAATCTGCTGCGATCCTACAAGGAAAACAAAAACCCAGATCTTCGCCGTCTTTTCAGGGTGTAGAGTTTCCATTCGTTCGGAGCTGGAAGGGATGCTGCCGTTGATAGAGATCATCACCCGGTCGATGAGGGTTCGTTTGTCGGCAAACTGCGGGGGTCCTGTGCCATCATTTATACCAAGTTTAGAACATGACAACCCGAGTGCAGAAATGAGAGAAGAAGACGCTCGGGTGATTTTTCTTTCGATTTTGTTTTTGCTCTAATTTATAGCACTTTTGCGTAGAGCAACCGTTTCGGTGAGACAATGCAATGGAGAGTGAAAGGACACAGTGCAGTGCCGGCGATCAGGGCTTTTACTTTCGTTTGCTCGGTAGGACTGATGGTTCCTTTGGTAGAGGACCGACAGCGAGAAAAAGGATATCAATTTACAACTGGTGTATGTAAATAGACGAGGGCTACTTCGGCCACTTTGTAGTGCAATTAATCATCGATGGTAATCGATTTTTTTTTATAGATTACATAGTTGTGAAATACTACTGATGAAGTTTTGACTTCGGAAAATGCTTTCTGCGTGCAAACATGCTGCTTGAAACCCCAACATTCTTTTCACGACCCGAAGGACACACTCTGGGTAATAATCATTGAAGCACCCTAACATGCAAGATTTTTTCGAATTTAAGAATCGTAGAAATTATAAATCATTAACGTCTAAGAACTGTTAATAAATGAAAGTATACACCTGTTTCTCAAAGGAAAATATTTATTTTTGAACAAATTCATAAGTTTACTTTATATAAATGTGCAGTCAACAGAGCTTGCTTCTCTCCGATCTTTCTTAAGATGCCGTTAAATTATAGCCCAGTATCTTTCGATAGGACGCAGGTCAGGGCAGTTTGGGGGAATTTTGTAATTTTTCGACATAATCAACTTTTTCTTTCTTGAACATCTCCAACGTAGCAGAAGCATAGTGAGCAGATGCCAGATCCGGTTAAAACAATGGAGGATCCGTTTTTTTATTATTATTATTTATTTATCAACAGGCTTCTTGGCCCCAATGATGGATAAGTTGTTGCCAACAGTGTTGGGAAAATATCAAATGATCAAATCTCACCAATAAGAAAAATCTCATTTGAGTATCGGAAACAAAAATCAACAAGCAGACAATATCGGATGATATTAAAAGCTGTGATACGGTTGCTCTGATTTCATGCTAACAAAACTCACCAGCTACAATTCTCACCAAACTGTGGTGAGTTTGAGCTTCAAGATTTTTGATGTACACCCTAACACGAACCGAAACTTCCATCACTGCTGGTAGCAGTAACTTTGTGTCTGTCATCTGTGAAGAGTAAAGAGAGATAGCAAGCTATGCTTTCTCTTTATAAGAATACGATGTTCTACGGAATCATTGTGGTGGTAAGTCAACTCGTAGCTACAATTTTACATGTTCTGAATTGTCTCGCAATATCAAAGGAGCTTGTTAAATCAATATCATGCTTGATATTTTATTCCAGTATCTCGCGTGATATTGGGAGCCCTTGAGAGCGAAACAAAATCATTTGAGTGAGGATTATGCCATCACTGGTTGCCAATGAACTAAAATAATATACATTAAAACTACACATATGTTTCAAATTATCTAAAAACATTAAGAAATCTAGCACGTAGCAAGTCACGCGAAACGTTAAAATCAAATTTACTGGCAACCCGGTTGAAAACTCTCTGTAATGGCACTGTTAATTCCGTAATTGGTGCCGTGATGTTGAGGTCGTAGCATCGCATTGTTCCGTAGAGATCTTGGTCGCACATACAAGTTGATTCGTTGTAGGATTTCAGGACAATCAACTCGACCCAGCAAGACATCAGAAACCAGCATAGCCTTAGCAACGCCTCTACGTGTACTAAGTGTATCCAGACAAATTTGCTGACATCGGTGCTCGTAGTTTGGGAGACGAAATGGATCCCGCCATGGTAGTCGACGAAGTGCGAATCGAACAAACCGCCGTTGCACTGATTCTATTCTCTCAATTCCATTTTGGTAGTGAGGGCTCCAAACAGTCGAACAGTACTCCAATGTCGGCCGAACTAATGCACAGTAGAGCGCCTTTAGACAGTAAATGTCCGTGAACTCTTTTGTTAACCGGAAGATAAAGCCTAGAGATTTTGAAGCTTTATTCACTACGAACGACACGTGCTGCTTGAAGGTCAACTGGGAGTCGAGGATAATTCCCAAGTCCTTGATTTCGTTCACTCTTACCAGTGGTACTCCAGAAAATGAATAATCGTGGAGTTTTGGATCTTTCAGTCGAGAAAACGTAATAACTGAGCATTTTGCAGGATTTACGGTCAAACGATTCATCTGGCACCAATGAGCGAATGCATCAAGTTGTTGTTGTAGAAACTGAACGTCAGCCTCAGAACGAATCTTGAAATATAGATTGAAGTCATCAGCAAACGAAAGCCTTGGTCCATCCAGCACTGCATTGACATCGTTGAAGTATAAAAGGAAGATGAGTGGTCCAAGATGACTTCCCTGCGGAATCCCTGACGTGATTGGAAATGAAACTGAAGTGGATTCACCGATGACTACTTGCGAGCGACGACCGTTCAAGTAGGACTGGAACCAATCCAAAAGAGTTCCATGAATTCCAAGCTTTTCAAGCTTCACTACAGTAATTTGACGGTTGACCTTATAACTCCTGTGGTAGGCTTTTGTTTATTGGCTTTATGGATATAGCGTCATTACTCGCTTTCTGAAAAGAGAAAAAAGAAAAGAAAAGGAGGACAAAGGGAAAGGCTATGGAAATAAACAATATTTTTGATTTGAAAGCTACAATATAAAAATGCAAAAAGGGGGTGGTCACTACCCAAGTCTTGCCACTATTAACTAGGCATAAAAAGTAACAAGGACTAAAATGTGTTCCTTTGCTTACTGAAAAATCTTGTTCCTCTAGTTTGAAGTTTTTAGGACTAGACGACTAGAATTCGGTGATAGACCTTGTACCAGTAACGCACCACGAAAAGGTGATCTACCGGCGTTACTGGTTAAACCAAATGATTCTTCTTGCATAAAACATTCGTTTTAAAATGCATTTAACTATATTTTATGGGTGTGCAATAAATAGATACGAAGTGTGCAATAAAAGAATTTCAATGCGAATGATGCGTGCAACAATTGGGCTCTGAAGCGCATTCTAAAAAAATCATGACAAGGAAATCTTTAATGAGTATAACTGCTTATAAACCCTGGAAATGCTTCATTAATCGCAATAAAAGCTTTCTTGAGGAATTTCTACTACAAACATGATTTCAAATTCGTAAAACGCGAAATTACAAAAAGCACGTGCTTAGCTGTGCGAATTATGCCCTGTGCCATCATTTTCACATGGAAACTATCACGTTTTTTACATAATCACGTCTACGTTTTTGAGCCTTTTATCGTATTCAATTACTTCTACACAGAACGCAGCCAACAGAAGTACAGCAGCTTTCTTTTCCGCGATCCGATCAGCATTCTATCACTCAAGATGGAAACAAATTTTTTCAACTTTAATCGCTATTCCGTTCACTGTCAACAATCAAGCTGTCAAACTTATAAATTGTCTTCCAATGTGATCACGGCCTAGATAGTTGTCTCTGTCCTGACAGGGTAATCACCATACTTACTTACTTACTTACTTACTTACTTACTTACTTACTTACTTACTTACTTACTTACTTACTTACTTACTTACTTACTTACTTACTTACTTACTTACTTACTTACTTACTTACTTACTTACTTACTTACTTACTTACTTACTTACTTACTTACTTACTTACTTACTTACTTACTTACTTACTTACTTACTTACTTACTTACTTACTTACTTACTTACTTACTTACTTACTTACTTACTTACTTACTTACTTACTTACTTACTTACTTACTTACTTACTTACTTACTTACTTACTTACTTACTTACTTACTTACTTACTTACTTACTTACTTACTTACTTACTTACTTACTTACTTACTTACTTACTTACTTACTTACTTACTTACTTACTTACTTACTTACTTACTTACTTACTTACTTACTTACTTACTTACTTACTTACTTACTTACTTACTTACTTACTTACTTACTTACTTACTTACTTACTTACTTACTTACTTACTTACTTACTTACTTACTTACTTACTTACTTACTTACTTACTTACTTACTTACTTACTTACTTACTTACTTACTTACTTACTTACTTACTTACTTACTTACTTACTTACTTACTTACTTACTTAAGGGTCCTGTGCACGACCAGCGGTGCATAGGGCCAACGTGAAAGACTTCCATCCTGGGCGGCTACTCGCTTTTGCCTTGACCTGGGCCCAGGTCAGATTCCTATCGACTTGCTTAATTTCCTTATTGAGGCTCCGCCGCCATGAGCCCCTGGGTCTGCCTCTGCTGCGATGTCCTGCCGGATTCCAATCCAGCGCTTGCTTGCAGATTTCGTTTCCGCCCCGTCGAAGTGTGTGGCCGACCCACCTCCACTTTCGCTCTCGAATTTCTGTTGCTATCGGCTTCTGATGACATCGACGATGGAGCTCGGCATTCGAGATCCAGTTGTGAGGCCACCAGGCACGAATTATATACCGCAGGCATCGGTGGTTAATGAAGACCTGCAGCTTTTGAGTGTTCTCCGCTGATACACACCACGTCTCGCTGGCTTATAACGACACAGATTTCACGTTCGAGTTGAAAATTCGGATTTTGGTGCGTTGACTTATCTGGTTGGATCTCCATACGTTTCGTAAACTCGCAAAGGCAGCCCTAGCCTTTTTGATTCGTGCACCTATGTCGCTCTTGGTCCCACCGTCCGACACTATTTGGCTGCCAAGATATTGGAAACTTTCAACCTTCTCCACTGCTTGCCCCGCTACCGTAAAGTTGGAAGGTTTTCCCGTGTTGATATCCAACGATTTGGTCTTGTTGACGTTGATGGTGAGACCCGCCGCAGAGGAGCGT
The DNA here is from genome assembly GCF_037179485.1 of Ochlerotatus camptorhynchus. NCBI lineage: Eukaryota > Metazoa > Arthropoda > Insecta > Diptera > Culicidae > Ochlerotatus > Ochlerotatus camptorhynchus. Next base: position 2,567,840 of record NW_027040890.1, read on the forward strand.
TCGGCTAAGTCATTGAGCTTACTCTGCATATCAGAGCGCCGTTGTGCTAGTAGAGCAACATCTTCAGTCAAATCGAAGTCGTTGAGATGCTCCATGGTGATAGACTGCCAAAGCAGCCCAGGTTCGGTACACGGTCAATTGCACCTACCATGATCTCGTCGATTACGATGAGGAACAGTAGCGGTGATAGTATACATCCTTGTATCACACCAGCGACTACCCGGATAGGGTCGGACAAGGCTCCGTTTTGCAGAACTCTGCACGTGAAAGCCTCATACTGCGCTTCGATGAGGTTGACGATTTTATCCGGGACTAACTTGCGTCTCAGGGCACCCCACAGATTCTCGTGATTGAGACGGTCGAAAGCTTTTTCGTAGTCAATGAATACCAAATAAAGGGACTCTTGGAATTCCTTGACCTGCTCCAGTATGATGCGGAGCGTGACAATATGGTCCACACAAGATCTTCGGCACGGAATCCTGCCTGCTGCCGTCGGAGAGTCGCGTCGATCTTCTCCTGTATCCGATTCAGGATAATTTTGCACAGAACTTTGAGAACACTACACAGTAACATGATGCCTCGCCAATTGTCGCACACAGTCAGATCCCCCTTCTTTGGGACCTTCACTAAGATGCCCTGCATCCAGTCGGCCGGAAAAGTCACGGTATCCCAGATATTACAGAATAGTTGATGCAACATTTGTGCGGATAGCATGGGGTCAGCTTTGAGCATCTCTGCTGATATGCGATCGACCCCTGGAGCCTTGTTGGATTTCATGCTTCGGATAGCTGCTTAAATCTGCAGTGATGGGGCCTCGGAATTGACGCGAGTGATGCGCCGCACCCTAGGCGGATCATGCCAAGATGTTGATGGCTGGTTGGCCGTCGAAACTTGAAGAAGTTGTTCGAAGTGCTCAAACCAGCGTTTCAGCTGGTCAGTGGGGTCGGTAAGCAATTGTCCAGTCGTGTCCTTCACTGGCATCCGCGGGTTCATCCTTGCTCCACTCAGGCGTCGTGAGATATCGTAGAGGAGGCGTGTATCGCCAGTGCACAGTGGTCCAGAGCGGAAAAATACATGGAAATTGGGTTTTCCGTAAAATCTACTGGTTGTAGCGTTTTGATGTCTTCAAAACGGTTGTTGGTAATAAAAAAGCGCATCTTTCCATTGGATCAGTCATTAGGGTGATTCAGTTTTAGGGTGACTTCAAAAATCCAACTCTTCAGGGAAATTTTTGGGAACTTTTTTTACTTCTTCAAAGTTGTAGAGAATGCAAAATTAAGCAACTTTGTGCAAGACGTCAAATTTTTATCTCATCATCTATGTATTCTACGAACTGAAACAACTCTGGTGATCAAAATGTGTGGTTTTTAATGTTCTAAAAGTGTTCTCAAAGATAGTTTTCTCTAAATACAAAGCAAAAAAGGTTATGGTCAAAAAACTGTTTTTTCGTGAATCACCCTAACCTTCTAGTTGTTTCAGTTCGTAGACTGCGTAGATGATGGGATAAAAATTTGACATCTTCGACAAAGTTGCTTGGTTTTGCATTCTCTACAAATTTGAAGCAGTAAAAAAAGTTCCCAAAAATTTCCCTGGAGAGTTGGATTTTTGAAGTCACCCTAAAACTGAATCACCCTTATGACTAATCCAATGAAAAGATGCGTTTTTTATTACCAACAATTCTTTCGAAGACATCAAAACGCTACAACCAGTAGATTTTGCGAAAAATCCAATTTCCATGTATGTTTCCGCTCTGGACCACTGTGCAGTGTTTGCGGCTTTCTCCCCTTCGTCGGCCAGGGAGTTCACCCACGCTCGCTTGTCCCGTCTGCAAGAGCGCTTGACTTCCTTCTCTAGAGCCGAGTACCGTTGACGGGCTTCATTCTTGGCTCCTCTGGTTCTCGCCCGCTCTATCGCGGGTTTTGCTTCTCTACGCTCCTCAATCTTCCGCCAGGTTTCATCTGTGATCCACTCTTCACCCAAGTTGTTCTCGCTTGTTTCTATAAAGGCATTATTGATGGCCGTCCATTGTTCTTCTACGCTGCCACCTTCTGGAACGTCCGCAGATCGAGTCTCAAGTTCTTCAACAAAGGACCTTTTTACCACTGGATCTTCAAGTCGGCGTGTGTAGGCGGATTTCACCGATTAGAAGGTGATGGTCAGACGCGATGTCGGCGCTGCGTTTATTCCGGACATCAAGAAGGCTCCGTCTTCATTTTCGGCTCATGCAGATGTGGTCGATCTGATTTTCGGTATGTCCATCACGGGAAACCCACGTGACTTTGTGCACTGGCCGATGGGGGAAGAGCGAGCCCCCGATCACCATGTCGTTATTGCCACAAAATTCTGCAAACAGCTCACCGTTCTCGCTCATTTCGCCGAGACCATGGCGTCCCATGACACGCTCATAGTCCGTGTTGTCGGAGCCGATCTTCGCATTGAAGTCGCCAGTGTAGATCTTGATGTCACCCTTTGGAACCTTATCCACGACGGCATTCAATTGACTGTAAAAAGTCTCCTTGTCCTGTAGCTCGGCAGCATCGGTTGGCGCATAACATTGGATTATGGTATGGTTACGAACCCGTGTTCTAAATCTGGCAACGATTATCCTCTCATTAACAGGCTCCCACTTGATGAGCGCAGCACTTGCCTGGACGCTAAGTAGGAGACCAACTCCACGATGGCGGGGAGCGTTTTCACCTCGAATACCAGAGTATAGTAGTACCTGTCCCGACGGCAGTTTGTGTTCTCCAAAGTTTGGCCAACGAACTTCACTCAGTCCTAGGATTTCTAGCTTCATGCGTCGCGCCTCGTTGGCGAGTTGTGCCAGTTTACTCTGCTGGGCTAACGTCAATACATTCCATGATCCAATTCGTGTCCGTTGTTTTGCCGTTAAATCAGTTCGATGTCTTTCTTTGTTGGTTTCTGTAACAATTGTAAAGGTTTCAGAGACAGTAGGTGGTTGGTCTAAGATCTCCTATCCGCCGTGATGGGGCTGTCATCTTAGGTGTAGCTTCCGGAGAAGAACATTTCTTATTCAGCCGCTGGATGCCAGTCAGACGCTGTTTGAGCCGCACCTCCATGGTGAACAGACGCTCGGGTTGGTAATCACCATACAGATATGCTTAAAAAGTCTGTCACAGTCAAAGAAAATGACTGCAAGAATAGTTTCTGTTTGAAATTTTCGCTCCATAGTGCCAGACCCTCTTTACTCTTTGGAATTTATAGAGACAGATAACAGCGCCAAACGGTTTGTAACGAGATAACGTTGAACTGCTGCGTTGGAAGAAAACACGCACACCAACATCTATACATGTACGAACCCACACGAGCGGATGATACAGCGCAAATCAAAACACGAAGCGGTGTCATCATTCATCGTCATCATTCAGCTTCGGCTACTCCCGTTTGCGTTTGTTTTCACCAGCGTTGTCAAATACTTCCTACGTTATAAAATAGGAAAGTAATATTTATTCCAACGTAATTTTTGAATGGAATGCGTGCTGCGTTGGCCAAAGAAGACGGCATATTTTATTACGTTTAGCAATGATTTCGATACGTTGCATTTCCAGTGGCTGGGGTGTTGGGATAATTCTTTAGAGAGAGAGGGAAGGGTTTCCTTTGTTTACTTCTATGCGTATTAAGATTATGTTGAACAACAGTTCCGTAAATCATCAATTACTATTAGAGATTTGCATATTACTGATACCGGTGGTATATTGGAAACTTTTTCGCTTGAAAGCAAAACATATTACAAGCACATCATAATAGCTTGGATGTGTGATTGTCTTCTCAAAAGTTTCTGTTGCGTAAAGTAATTGAAAATCGAAGCAATCACAAACAAGTAAGAATCTATCGCAATATAATGATCATGACATCCAGGATGATATCGTCCTCTTCCCTCGGCTGATCATCAACGTTCGCGTTGACATATGTCATGCTGAAACCTGCCAGTTATTGAGCCCTGTTGGTAAAATTGGCGGGGAACTCCCAACAGTTTCAATGTGCCCTCAACAGAGAGCACTGCGATTACATAAGGGTGGTAGCTATATGCCTTGTATGAGGAATTGATTAGTGGGATATCTTGTTAATTAGATATCTTTGATAGTGCTCAAACCGTTCCAAATCGGGTCTTTATTTTCCTGCCAACAATTTGAAGTCATTTAGTAAGAAACTGAGTTGGCACAAACCATTTTAAGTTTATATGGCAATTACTATGGGAAAACCAATTGTTTTGTTCATATCTACCTAATCGTATCACTTTGCTTTAAAAAACTATAGCTGTGCTTGTAGGAAATTTTCTCAGCTTCAACTTTGTTTCAGACCACTTTTCAATAAAGTATAAGAAACAAAAGCTAGTAATGAATCAAATTTCTGATGTCTTGTGATTATGCTCAATCAACTGTTCACCCTGTTCACCAAGCAACATTGATGTTTCTGGCTCGTAGAATATATAGAGCACAATACAGGGTGATTCGGAATAGCTGTCCCTTTTAGAAATGGTCATAACGATTGAACGCTTGCATGAATTTTTGATATCATTATATTCCAGATATTCTACATATATAACCTTCAACTAAGCATAGTTTATTTCAGATCTCTCTCCCTTTACCTTAATTACAAGCCACATTTGTCATGAAAATTAACCACAGCTGGCACGCACGCTTTAGTTCCAGCACTTGTTGAGTCCTGGTGATGCGTTTAAGCTCTGCCATTGAACGGATTTTCCAAGCATGGTTCTTTTGTACCTCTACACTGAGATTATTAATCAAACGAATTTCATAGAAATATCGTATGATTTTTTGCGACAAGATTATATGTTGAATTTCATACGACCGAACTATGAAGAACTGTCAGTTTTTTGTCAATCAGCCATCGTATGATTTTTCATGCCTTTAACTATGAATCTCAATATAAACGAACGATAGCTATCATTGGATATTAAGAACAATTTCATTTGTCATTTCGTATGAAACTTATAAAGGATATGAATGAAAAATATAGTTTGTATTGATTAATTACTATATTAGTGATGGTGACGACTTGTACTTGAGTGATTTACTTAGTTTAACGGCTTTCTAAGTCTTAATCTCACTCTAACGACAACGATTTAATCTTCCCGACGTTTCGACCATGGACCATGAACTAAAACCTATGACCGAAGCGTCGGGCAGATTAAATCGTAGTCTTTAGAGTGAGATTAAGACTGAGAATTAACGGCTTTAACCAAGCAATTATTTATTATATTTATTATATTGAGACCTATTGTGCATGATGAGTGAAGTGAAAATAGCTATCGCGTGGTGGCGTGATACTCCACGCGGTGACTAGGATCAATTCACTAGTTACATCACCTTACTAGCGAGTAGAATAGGCTGATTGTACTAAAAAATGTGATTTTGGATTTTTAGGTAGTGTTTATTCACCTAATCACATAGGGTAAATGACGGTTTTGACAATACCTTTACCTATTATCGTCAGGGGGTAAATGATCTCCTTGAGCACCCATTTTTTTTTTCTGTAAACAAAAATTGTAAAGTTAGGTTAGGTTTTCTTTATTAGGGAGGCTTTTAGCTCGGGGCTGGATCACTTTCGGTATTGTAAAAAATAACGAACCAACTGAGAACTTTATGCTTACGATTACGGGTACCTTGGTTGTACTCGTGTCCGATTCCTGTTCAAAAAATTTTACAATGGTATTAAATTATCAAAACAAAAACAAAAAATAAATCTAACACTTACCCGATCCGGTTGTCTCTTCCGACGTGCTTTTGGAATCGATAAAGCAGAAGCAGCTGCAGCAGCAGCAGCAGCACCTTACTTAACTGTCTAAAAATGTAAATAAAGTTGTAAACTACAATGAAACAATACGAATTTAATTTACTTACAGGATAACCGAGCCTTGCGCCACGTCTTGAAGCTGGATCCACCATCTTGTGTTTTGTTGTTGTTTTGATTTGCAATGTCTAAATAAATTTCATACGCTTATCGTATGATTTTGTGCCGTAAGCTGAACCAAAATAATTTATACGATGTGTTTATGAAATTTTAATGTTTTTCGTATACCATTTGTTGTATCAAATTATGAATACTATAGACGGAGTATGAAAACATAAGATAATTATGAAATTGATTCAGGCTTGTATTTGCATGCGTTCATACGATGTAGTTTATGAAATTTGTAGGGATAATTATCTCAGTGTATAATGATGCAAAAATAAATGTTACATTATTTCGAAGAGATTTCAGTTTCGAAAAGATAACACACGATTTTTTTTACAGATTTATGCCATGCTTCATTATGAGTCAATGGCTGCTTGAAATCACAAACGAATGAAATTTCAAAGCCTACTATCAATACAAGCTGATATTTGTACACAATTAAAACAAAAATACTTGAACATGTACCCATTTTATCCATTAAGAATTGAATATTTGTGAAATCAGTGACAGTTATTCTGAATCACCCTGTAAGCACGGCTACTACGTCCCACTACAGAATACAGTGTTGCTCACGAAACATCCGCTTGTTCATGCCATAAGATTAATGCCGCGGATACACTGGGATGACAAACTATGAGCACAAACGAAGTGACAGACGGAGCGGCTCGAAAACTTTGGTGACTTACCTGCTATTGCAATTTTTCAGTGTACCACATGGCAACACCACTACTACTGGATTGAACCACATGGCAACACTACTACTGGATTGAACTAGCATTTTCACCAAATGTACTAGAATGTTTTGGTTCTATCTCTTTCACTCTACTCAAAACTGAAATGCATAAAAAAATGACAAAATGATACGCACTCTTTGCACACTGTCAAAGAATCATTGTACACAAAATCAACTTTGTTCATATCAAAACAAAAAAACTAACCCATTTGGTGGATGATGTCATAAGCTTCCAAGAAAATTCTATTACAGTGAACCACATTATTTAAATGGATTTCTTCGCCAGTTAGTCGTCTGTCACTTCGTTTGTGCTATGAGCATGAGCATTATTTGTATAGTAAATTATGAGCACATCCATGGTCACACTTGTATAGTTTGTGTATAGTTGTTGTATAGTTCTCATAATTATTATACAAATAATGCGCATGCTCATAGTTGGTCGTACAAGTGTATCCGCGGCATAACAATCTCTTTAACAATTAATAACTTATTTAAATAATCATGTTTGTATTACTTCATGCGTGAAGTTAAAAATTTACATAAAGATTGTACTCATAAAAAATGCAACACTTTCTTTTGTGAATAACTTTTTATTGCAGGGGTAAAAATTGATGAAATTTTGTGTAAAACTAATTTAGAGTATAATGTTTACTTGCGAAAAATCTCGTCATAATCTGTCAGTGCTTATCGATATGGCTTCCGAGCAAGAAGTGCTTCGACAAAAAATTATGGGAGCGGTCGTGGAAATGCCAGGCCAGTCCCACAGGTGGGTCGCGAAGCCGTTTGGAATCGACAATTTAACCGTGTACCGTGTGGTAAAATCGTTCAAGGAGACCCAGCCAACTCATCGGCGAGCTGGCAGTGGAAGAAAAGCGAAGACGACCGACCCCGTGAACGCAAGGAAGGTGAGAGATTACTTCAAGCACAATCCGAACCTTTTGATTCGGGACGTGGCCAAAACGGTAAATTTTTTTTTCATCGATACTACTTCCACCCACTTTGAGTAACTGTTTATAATCAATAAAAATGTATGATGGGAGAAAAAGAAGAAGTCTACATGTATTCTGCTAAACGGCCTTATTGTGGGAATCCATTCAGATTCAACTTTACGCTTTGGAATAGCTGCAAACATCGCAATTTTTTACAAACCTCTCAATGTGTGAATTGATTCATACATACTAAAGCAAGAGCTTCCAAATGAAGGATAGGGTATGATTCCTGAGATTTATCCAGAGAAAAGGAGGTAAAGCTAATAGGTTTTTCCACGCCCTCTACTGTATGGGTAATTACTCCTCCAAGTCCATACCCCGAAGCATCTGAAATTACTAGCAGTGGTTTATTTGGATCATAGAATTCAAGTAAATCTGTTTTGAGTAGCGCACTTTCAGAATCTTCAAAAGCCTTATTGCATTTGCTGTCCCTTATAAATTTCACATCCTTTTTCAATAGATTATATAGGTGATATAAATTTACGGAAATATTAGGTATAAATTTGTGGCAATAATTGATCAATCCTAAAAATGATTTCAATGCCGTCACATTTTGAGGAATACTAACGTTTTTAATTGTAGAAATCTTGTCAGGGCATGGCTGCAAACCTTTTTCACTAATAATGTGACCAAAGTAAGTTAGCTCTTTTTCAAAAAAATTATATTTGTCTAAATTAACTTTTATGTTTGCATTTGACAACCTGTTTAAAACTTCACGTAGCTTTGACATACAATCCTCTAAGCCTTTTCCGGCTATAGCACGTCGTCTAAATAACAATAAACCCCCTTGATACCATGTAAAACCTGGTCTATTATTTGCTGAAATATTACCGCACTTGACGATGCACCTTGTGGTAATCCATTATAGCTATATAGACCTTTAGTTGTATTTATGACTTTTTAGACCTTTCTGTCAATTCCAGCTGAGTGTATGCTCCTTCAAGGTCCAATGCACAAAACATTTTACATCCTGCTAACCTTGCAAATAAATCTTGAGCAACTGGTAGCGGATAAGTGTTGGGAATGATCACTTTATTTATGGAAACTTTGCAATCTACAACAAGTCTAATTTGATTACTTTTTTATAACGATTATCACCGGGGATGCCCATTCACTAAATTTTACTGAGGTAATAACTTTTTGTTTCTCTAAATTATCCAAATAACTATCAACTGTGTCTTTTAATTTATAAGGAACGTCTAACGCCATTTTGAAAATTGGTTCATCAGTTTTTTAAACTAATTCGGCTTTAAAACCAGTAATTGGAGACGAAAAGTCCTTAATAAACACGTTTGAAAACTGTTGTTTGATATCATCTAACACTTTGTCATTATTGCTTTTTGTCACATTATTAACCACAGCCGGATTCAAAAAAAATATCTCCAATCTGGGAAAAGTTGGTCAAGCCATGTTCGTCCTAACAAGAGAATAAAATGGTTATCACAATCCAGTACTAGAAGCTTTAATTTAGCTTCCTTTCTTCTCAATTTGACCAAAACAATCACTTCATCTAGAATATCCAACTTAGTCCCATTTACTACAGCTAAGTTTTTATTGCACCTCTGCAAAGGTTTGTCAAAAATCGAAAAATATTGGTTCTTATTAATTACCGAGACAGCTGAACCGCGTCTATCTCCATACTCAGAAATTTGTTTTCAACATTTAGTTCCAATAAACAGGGGTTGCTGATTTTGTTAATCGAAGTAATATTCATGCATTCGTATTCTTCTGTCCTATTCTCACCTTCGTCCATATCATCGTCTTCACTATCCGAGTCCTTCGTAGTCATCCTGCTGATCAGGTCGTGCATCTCATGTTCCTCGGAAAGGCCTGGCCGCATGGTGTCCACTAAGTTGACCGCAGCTTTTCCCAAGTTCCTCAACTTAAAACACCTTTTCTTTATGTGGCCTTTCACTCCACAGTAGTCGCAAATGAAATTGGCAAAACGTGAGGACCTTCTCAGTTGGTCCTGATTTCTCCAATCACCATTCTGGAATGACCTAGAATTGTTCCCATCGTGCTGCTGTCGCTGATAATAACCCTGGCGTCTTGGCCATTGTCAGTACCCCAGACGATTCTTCACTGGCTCTCTCGCCCTTGTCTTGCTAACTCAAATGTTGAAGCTAACTTTCGCATGGTTGTCCGCACAGTTTTATATTCAGATGATTTTAATGAAGTTATTTGACCCCAAAGCTTTGACATTTGTTTCAGCTATTTGCCATGTCATAATAATCTTTTCAGCACTCTCCAGAGTCAGGTTCTCCTCGTTCAACAACCTTTGCTGGAGTGCCTTGTCGTTGAACCCTGCTACAATGCGATCCCTTATCGCCATATTTTTAAAATCACCAAAGCAACAAAATTCCGCTTGAAGCTTCAGCGCAAGAACGAAATCTTCCAGTGTCTCACCGGATTGTCTAATACGAGAATTGAATTGGGCGCGCTGAATTACATCTGGCTCAATTTTGTCCAGCCTAGCTTTCAACTTCGAAACAATATCCGCATACGTAGGTGCTCCTAATGTTGCATTTGGGTATAGTAATTTCAATTCTGAATACATAACAGGGCCTCCTAGTGTTATTAAGTGGGTTTTTTTTTTCATTTCCTCATTTACATCATTTGCTTGGAAGCAATGAGCCAAACGATCGATCCAATCACAACATGAGGTTCCCTTACTATAGGGGTCACCCTAAGAAGTTGTTCCTCATGGCTGGCTCCACAGGTCTTTGTCTTACGGGAGCAAAAGCGCCCACACACGCAACTTTTTGCGGAACTCCATCGCAGGTCACAAACGGGATTGCACTTTCGGTTCCGGGTGGTGCTACTAGGCCAGAGCACCAGCTTGCAAGAACTTCCAAGATAAACGGAACGTTCACTATTTTTCGCCACTATACCGACTTGCCTAAACTGAATTAAAACAAAAATCACTCTTTCTAAAGAACTTCAAAAAAAATGTCTTCAACCGTATGTCGTAAATAATTATTCTATTGGAGAAGTTCAATGACCTATACGAAACAATCAATCGACGCCACTTACCAAAATGGCCGGATGATGAAAAATTGTAACCACACAACTGACAATGGAAGCGCACTGATTTAAGCATAAGGCTGAATAATTATCTTGCTCTCCAGTCTCCAGTAGAATTTTTACACTATCGATATGGCAGTATTAATTTTCACTTCCTCTAGCAATGGTTTACACTTTAACTTAATCGAAACGCCGATAAGGAGAAACCACCGTCAACTTTTCTCGCTGCTGAATGCCAGTCGCACTACCCGTCGCGCCGTCCGAACTGCAACTGAGTTGAACTGAAACTGACTTTGTCTGCTTACGGTGATGTTGTACTGATGTCCGTTTGCTCGTCGCCAAAATTATAGTATCCAGGAACGGACGAACAGATGAGGTAGAATAACTTCCTTCAATATTTATGAATAAATACTTGTTTACACTTTGCTGGCAGATAGTCAAATAAGAGACCAGCCCTTATGCCTTGTATTCTTTTATACCTTTTTTTGGGATGTTACAAACGTAATAGATTTCGCATTGCATGGTTACAATTACAGATCTTCCATATACAATTATAGCAAACCTACACGGAAACATTTCGTAGAAGTGAGGACATAATAGAACACGTACATTAAAGCGGACACCAAGCAGGTCCCCGGCCTGGAGTATTTCGTCGGCAAGTCCCACCTGGATGTTCCGGAGTAGTTCCAGAAGAAGAAGATCGACAAATTTGCCAAGAAGTACTTAGTGTGGCAGGCGATCTGTGGGTGCGGCAAATTCAGCAAGCCGTACGTATTGACCGGACCCATCAATGGCCAAATATATAAAGAAGAATGCCTCCAGAAACTCCTGCTGTCCTTCCTCCTGTCCCTCGAAGGTGACACTCTGTTTTGGCCGGATCTGGCATCGTACCATTACGCGAAACCGGTGATGGAGTGGTACGAAGCCAACGATGTTGTTTTTGTGCCGAAGGAAGCAAATCCGCCAAACTCGCCAGAACTTGACCCAATAGAAAAATTCTAGGGAAAGTCTTCGAAAACGACAAGGTTTTGAAGTCCAAAATACGGGCATTTAGCCTAGGAAAGGAGGTTGAATAAACCAACTTTGCAAAAACTAATATGTGTTTATTCATTCCCTGAGAATTTCAAAAATTGCCAGACTTAATGTGGTAATTATCAGACTTAAAGTGGTAATTCTATACTATAGATGAGGAGATGAAAGTATAGAGTTGATAGTTTCGTTGGATTACGGCAGTGTGAAAATTGTATATAGAGAGTTAAAAGCGAGCAAAGGTAAATTTTGAGGAAGATACGAATCAGGTTGATCATCTCATTTACAAACTCCCCTGTTGGGGAGGGATGCTGAGGGGTATCCCCCACCACCACTGGCAAAAGGGATGATCGCCAATTTCCTCACGTCATGGAAAATCCGACTGCGACCATGAGATGGATCGGAAGACAACTGGAAATCACCCATAAAACTGCGTTTCGGGTGGTAAAATCGTTTAAGGAGTCCTAGACGACCGAGTGGTAGGCTGAAAATGGAAGAAAATCGAAGACAGCTGACCCTGTGAAGGCCCGGAAGGTGTTGGATTAATTGAAGCGTAATCCAAACCTTTCGATTCGCGACGTGGCTCTGAAGGCAAAGTGTTCCGCCTGGTTCGTTCAGCAAACCATGAAACGAGCTGGGTTTCGTGTATTCAAGGTCCGGAAGGCACCAAACCGGCGTGATCAACAAAACACGGTGGCCAAATCCCGCGCAAGGAAGCTGTATCGAGAGTGGTTAACGAAACCGATGTGTATAGTTATGGATGACGAAACCTACATCAAGGCAGACGCAAAGCAGATACCGGGGCTGGAGTTCTACGTTGCCAAATCACGGTTTGATGTTCCGGAAGACATAAGGAAGAAAAAAGTGGACAAATTCGCCAAAAAATACTTGCTCTGGCAGGCCATATGCCAATGCGGTAAACTGAGTAAACCGTACATCACAATGGGTACCATCAACAGCGAAATTTACCACACCGAGTGCCTCCAGAAGCGTCTGTTGCCCTTCCTGCGATCCCACGGAGGCGAAACATTATCATGCCATTACGCGCGATCGACGTTGGATTGGTACCGAGACAATAACGTTGTTTTGTACCAAAAACCGCCAAAATAAATTTACCAGAGATTCGTCCGGTGGAAAGATTTTGGGCCATAATGAAGGCCAAAGTTCGAAAATCGTCCAAGGTGTTTAAGAACGAGCTGGAGCTGAAGAAAGAATGGATGAAAGTGATCAAAAAGATCGGCTCCACCATTGCACAAAATGTAATGAGTGGGGAAACATTTTTTCAACAGGGAGTTGGCATTCCTATTCTCCCCGTCCAAATTGCTTCAATCGTGTGCCCTGATGGTTCCTCCCAATCCCAGCATTGTTTTGTATATAATATGAGCAATAATAAAAATTAAAAACTTAAAACGATCTCACCAGAATTTCGTTGTTTTTTTTTACCCTTCTGTCCAATTTTTGTGCCTATTTGTGAACTCGTTGTCCTTCTCTGCATCACTGCTAGTCGCTACTAGTCTCCCAAAAGTCTGCCATGTTTTTTTCTGATGTGTTCTACGACATGTCGACGTCAATTGTCTGTGTAAGATGATCTTGAGTTCCTAGTTGCGTCTTATTAAACCGTAACATCAGTGCGGAAAAAAGACTGTCTCTGTATAATTTGTTAACGAGCATCACTCCATTGTCGTATCGCATGTGCTCCTTTTTGCAGCTCTTCCTTCACTTTTGCTTTGTTGACTCTATGGTATCGGAAAAGATATGTTTTTCCCTTGATTTGTTTTCCGTCGATGTTTTCCGTGCTGTGCACCAATGCTACCGACGCCAGGGAGGCAACTCCCACACCTGGACCCTACCTATCAACCAATCAACCCATCAACCCATGAACCGGGGACCAACGGCTTCCCTCAGAGGGGATCAGAGATGTCATGCCTTAGAACATCCCGGCGGCACCAACTGGGATTGAATCCAGGCCTGATGGGGTGAGAGGTAATCACACTTACCACTACACCACCGGCGCCGCTTGGAAAAGATATAGATGTTTAAATCATTGCAATGCAGTGATATAACCACAATGGGATCAAAAATTAATTCAATCCTTTTTAAGTTATGTCTCATATCTTTTGAAATCGCCGATTTGAATAAAATTTGTTAAATTTACTCTTTTTTAAATCTCGGCATTTTATTTTTTAAGTCATTTGCCCGTTTTAGATACTATTGGCACTATTTTGTAGTCAGTAGAAAAAGAACTAGCTATTAATTATTATTGCTAAAATGTCTTTATTACAGACTACGTTAAATAATTCACTGGAATATTTTCGTCAGCAAACATGAATCGTTTCGAGTTTGTTTAAATTTAAAAATAAACTATAGCCAAGCAATTAAAAAAAAATAGTAAGAAGTATCTATGTGAATAAGTGCATCTCTTTGAAAATATATGAAATATCTTCAAGATCAATCAAAATATTTAGAGCTAATTTTCCATGTAAATTGGTTTGCTTAAATGTACTTACCATTTATTTGAATATGTTACATCATTTCTTAATTTTTTCTTAAAATCTTTAATAACTGGAATTCACTATAGTAAAATGTAAAGAATTTTTTTTAAACTCGAAGTCGGAGTCGGAGATTTTCAAATCAGATGAGTCGGAGTCGGTCAATTAAGATCCGACTCCAAGCACTCGTAAGTAAAGCAGGTAATTTTCTAACAGATAGAAGACAAATCCCGATTTGTTTACTTTTACGTCATACGTTCTTTTGAAAAGTTTCGCATGATTTTATGATTTATATTAAGAAAACTCTTCTTTCTAGTAGCCATAAATTCCCAGTACCAGCTCTCTCACTGCCATCCCTACCCATGTGAAACCGTTACAAACTTCTATAAACACGGTGTATCATGATTGTCATTGTCTACCCCAGGATCTACCCCCGCAAGCCTGTTTCGATCCATATTGAACATCTTCTGCTAGCTACACATTTTGAATAATCGAGAGACTACCTCGATTCAAAATCAAATCTGATCGCACAGACGACGCCTGTCCCACTTCCAGGGAGCAAGGGTTTCGAAATGGGATTTATTCCAGATTAGCGACTTTAGCCCGAGAGACAAAGAGGGTGCCGTAAAAGTAGATTGCTTCTAAGCAACGAGATTTTTTTAAAGCAAATGATGGTGAGCTGAGGTAGCAAATGAATCTTTTATTAGCTAGTGAAAAATCCGTTACAAAATCGGCGCGACCTGTTGTTGTCAACCTGGGGCGAAGAGGTAGCTCGACTGTTGATTTTACACCAAAATAAGGTTAATTTCAGGGACCACCTCGTCTCGGTTTTACCTACGACTGCGGGCTTCTCAGCTGTTTGCTTGATTGCAACTTAATATCCATCCCTCTGACTCAACCTCCGAAATGCCGGAGTTGAGTGGAAACCATTTTCCCAGTCGATGTTCCTGAATATTATTTATTTATTGCTCTAATGCTATGGCCAAAGGAACAAAAATTATGAGGGAGTTCCCCGTGGGCAGTAACCGATTACTGATGGAGTTGTCATAATACAACATGGCCTTTTTTCTGCATGCATGTCGCCCAAAATGGCTTTGTAGGGTCATTCCGGGGTGGGACGTGTCACATGTATTTATAAACCGGAGTTTTGTTTTGTCGGAGAAGAGCCATATGCGGTCGGTGGGAACATGGAAGGAAGAATCACGTTTTGCGTGGGTTGCCATTTGTTGGCTCACGCGCAAATTATTTATTGGCGAAGAGGATCAGGCACGGCTGGCTGGTTTGACACTGCCTTAAGGCGGCAGGGCGGTCAGAGATGAGTCTGTCTTGAACGAATAAATGACGATATGGGATGTAAGGGATGAGCACTCATTTTTAAATGATTTACGGATTGGAGAAATGCTATATCCATGAATCCATGAGTAATTTAGATTCGTTCGGGTCATATTGTTCTGAATATTTGGAAAATAATTCTATTTAAGGTGGAAGTGACCTAGTGAGTAAATAAAATTTTCAAAAATGGTAATCTCTGAGACATCACTTCAGGTTTTTGCAGAATAAACTATCACTGCTTGGGATGAGCTCCAGATTTCAAGAAATATCTTCATTTTGAAGACTTTTTTTTATTTTAAGCAGACACGTGAAGATTTTTGCTATAGAAATGAAGATTTAGACTTCTGCTAGCTGCTTCTTGACAATGTTGATATATAAAAACCAAGTACTTACTTGATTGACTTGATATGCACAGGACTTCACTAAAATCTTCGATCTTCACAATAATACTTTATCAACCTGGAGTCGTGACAAATATCCAAAGGACTTTATCGAAATCTTCGATCAGTTGTTCCTGATCATCAACTTGCCATCCAGGGAAAGTTTCTAAGGACGTAGTTTGAATTTGTGAACAATTTAAATATCTTCAGAATAGACTTCATCAACCTGAAGCACTTAACACATATCCAGGGGACTTAATTAATATCCACCTGGAGATCTTTTCAATACTTCCAGAGTTGCGACCTATCACAATCACGATCGTCAAACAGCTGATAGTAGTAACGCTTTGTACATTTCTATCAATGTGCTCGTCGAAGCTTTCTCCCTGACCATCCATCAAGTTGACGAAAGAAGTAAATAGCAACTGGTGAATGTCGTCTTCGGTGGTGAACCATCATCAATCTGGTCATTCCCGACAATCACGACACTCAACTGTGCTCGTTTTGAAGCAGTTGCTGCTTTGCTTGCTTATGTGAGTGTGTTGGTGAGTGAGACCAACAGCTTCCGTTTAATATTGCCTGCTTTGTTTGTTACTCACACAGTCGCGCCAGCCGAGACAAACTTGGAATGCGTAGGCATTGTTTTCATTTTCTTTTGTCGTTTCGCTTTTTCTCATGATCGTACTGCAGAAGTCTTCACAGTTTTCGTTGTGCTTTTCATCATCAGCAGCGAGAGTAACGTTTTGCTTGTGATCAGCGACCATTACTGGTGATTGTTGTTTGCCATAGCTCTAACTCTCACTGCGTGACAAAACGATCTGTCAGCGAGAGTCGGTTGATGCGAAGACGAGTGTCACGTGAGTGTCATGATATTTTGCATCACTGAATACTTCCTGATCAACCTGTCATCTTGAGAGAATATCTTAGAAGCGGCATATTTATTTTTGAAGAACTGAAGATCTTAAGATTGACATCTTGATCAGCCAAAAGTCTTGAAAAATTAATCAGCGAGTTAATCAGAGGACTTTCTTGGAATTTGTGATCAGCTGGTGATTTTTCAGAACCTAATCTTGAGAGAATATCTGGAAATGTGATTTAAATTTTTAGAACAGTTAAAGATCTTCAGAATGTGTAATACTTGATCCACCTCAAGTCTAAATATTAAAAGTACTTTACTAAAACCATCGTTCAGCTGTGGAGATCTTTTAGATACTTCCTGCTCAATCTACTATCTTGGAATAATATCTGAGTGACGCCATTTGAATTTTTGAACAGTTTTAATTAATTTATTTATATAGGCTTATGATTCCAGCGCCAATGATAAAGCATTCCCTCATCATACTCGTATGCTTGTTTATGAAAGTAAGTAGAAAAAGGTGTAACTCAACTTAAAAATCTTTTATTGCTAGTATTAACGTTTATCTTCTTTATTAGGTTGATTAATTCCATGTCATCAGAAAAACTTAATTTTGATTAACATTTCGAATAGCATGATTTACAAAAATCGAAAGAGAACCTTAATTAAAAATCATTTTCCTATTAACTTTCAAACAACTACAACTTAGAAAGAAACAACTGATATCATGTTTAACTGACATGAGAAAAGTAAAGATTGAATTCACTCAGTCTATTGGTACTACTCCGAGACTGAATAAAATTTTCGTCAATTTCCTCATTTTCCGGCAGATTTTTTAGGTTTTTCACAGGAAACCATGAGACAAAATTTTGAACTATACTCCAATTTGGGTTGTTCTCATTTGCCGTGCATGAAAAATTTCTGCACGTTATTTCAAAACAAACCAAATTTGGGTAGAATCCACCCAGATCGGTCAAAACTGGAACTGCCCAAAAATGGGTAAACTGTGTTTGAAGTGACAAGTTGACGAACGAATTACATCGATATGAATTTGATCGACTTTATTCATTTGTCAACTTGTTACTCCCAACACAGTTTACCCATTTCTGGGGAGTTTCAGTTTTGACCGATCTGGGTGGATTCAATCCAAATTTGGGTAGTTTTGAAATAGCGTGTAACCTATAGGTGTATACAGTTCTCAGCGCAGAGTTCCTGCAGTTTTTAGATATATGTCTCCACCTCTGTCTGAGTAGAAGTGACTAGCCTTTTGAGTTATCCTCATTGGCCATGCATAACTAATGCATCTGCAAACACGGCCGATTAACTAACTCGAATTTGAGTTGCGTTCACTCAAATTCGCAATAATTTAGGCTACTCATGGACTACACTGTAACTGGAAAGTACCCATTAATGGGTATAATTTCACCCATTTTAAAGTAAAGTAGGTTATCCCATCTAATGTGTAAAATATTACCCATTAATGGGAATTTACTACCCATAAATGAGTAATTGTTACCCATTATTGGGTAAACGTTACTCGGTTACTCATTAATGGGTATTTTTTTACACATTTTATGGGTTAACCTACTGTACTTCAAAATGGGTGAAATTGTTCTCATAATTAGGTACTATAATAGAGTGTACGTAAATTCTTCTTCAAATTTGAGTTGTCTATTTATCAGTAAAATAACTCAAAGTAGAGTAACGGGGTAGTCTTGCCATGCGTTAAATGCCATGTATTAGGAATAAGAAAAGTGCATGCCGTGGGGGGAGGGTTATAAAAAAATCCAATTGCATTACTAATATTTAAACGGGCCCTATGAGTTACATTCAACGGCCGTGTACTATATTCAATTTTGAGTCAAATTCGACTCAATTGTGAGTGACTGCCATTGGTCGTGAACTCAGTGAACGTCAATGAACATCACGCAAAGCGTTACATCTCTAGCTTAGACGCAACCCCATGCTCATATTTTTCACGGCCATTGAAGCTAACTCACACTTGAGTTACGTTTACTGAATCAGTTTATATTATATCAAATATGAGTAAATGTTACTGTAATTGAGTAATCATGTACTCATTTTATTCTCGCTATTTCTCGATGAACATTTCAAATGGTCCTATCTACTTTGATCGATTATCTTCATCGACTTTCTCTTTTCATAACCACTGCTATGCAAACAGATTTCGCGCTAATTCTAACACATAGTTTGATAAAGGAAGTTCTTATCTAGCGTCCAAAACGTCAAATACAACAGGGAAAGGTTTTGCAGCTGAGTTATTGACGAAAGAGACAGTCGATGAAGAGAATCGATCAATGCAGATAGGAACTTTCGAAATGTTTTTCTAGATTTGTGAATTTGAGTGAACGGTACTCAAACATGAGTTCGGTGCATTTGTCGTGAAGGTCACTCACAGACTGAGTAAATGTTTACTCATATATGGGTTAAATGCGAGTAAATGTTACTCAAATTTGGGTATCATTTACTTAAAAACTACATAAATACACGGCCAATGAGAAAGACCCAAATTTGAGTTTAGTTCACTCATAATCGCCAAAAGTGCATGAACTTAGCTATGAGTAAACTTGCTTCAAGTTTTCCTGCGGAATAAGGAAAATTTACGAAAATGTTGTTCAGTCTAGGCGTAGTAGGATAGAGAACTACTTCGGCCTAATCGCCCATTTTGGGCCTATCGAGCAGAAAACATGAAATAAATCCATAATTTCAGAGTTAACAAGTCAATTGTGCGTTTGGTACGATACTTTAGCTACGGAACGAAGTCAATAAGAACGCGTGATATAAAGGTTTGCACCCATTATTCCCAAAAAGAAAAGAAGCGCTCCGACCGAATAAATTTTTATCTTCATCCGATAGGCCGAAGTGAATTCATTGGCGTTTCAATGCGTTAGGCCGAGTTTAGAATACGTAGGCCGAGTTTGACGTTAAGAAGCAATGTTAGACTTTTGACAATATCTCAACGATTGGTTTCTCTTTTTCAAATCTTACGGTACATACGAAAAGGTAAATAAATTTGGAAGCCATCAGTAATAATAACAGTCCATTGGTGCTAAACTGCGCTTGATTAAGAAATACTAAGTGCGGGTTGTGCTTAATAGGCCGGAAATGGGGTAGTTAACCCTACCAAGAGACTGAGTGAATCCAATCTTTACTTTTCTCATGTTCGGGAATTTTTTCCTGGTCACTCAGTTCCTGCACTTTATGCGATTTATGAGTTTAAAAAACTTAAATTTAGGTTGTTCTCATTGGCCGTGCAGAATGTTAGCACGGTTAATGCATTAGGTTTTTTGAATCCAAATTTTCAAACGCTGATTGTTCTAGCTAGAAAGTAATCGATGGCCAACATAAGGACATGTGAGAAAAATACCATGAATTAAGGATCCTTTCTTTCTATGGAGTAAGTTTGATTCCAAATGCTCACAGTTTTGAGACATTTGAATTTTCCAACTAAGTTCTAAATTTTACCCCACCATTTTCAGGCAACGGATGTTCAAGTTTTCGAATCAAATTAAACCACACTGGGTGATAGTTTTTCAGTTAAAATAATATTTTATTCTCCCTTGTACGGACTGCAAATACTGAGCCCTCTAGAGCTGCTTCACTACACTTACACACTGTTCGGTTTATTATAATTCTTCTGTTACTCAAAGTTTCATCAACTTTTCACAATCACTAAACGCACATTCTATTACTAACTTGGGTTGTTGTTAAATTATCGTTTATCAATACGTGTGTTAATCTGCTTGAATGTTCTATGCTATGCTAAATCCCATTGACTGGTGTATGTGTACCTACTGTCAAACAATCAAGTTATAGACTTCCTTCGCTCTAAAACTACAACTGGCAAAAATTAGTAATCAACACATAAACTGCTTTGTTGTAATTGTCATTGAACAACTGCCAGAAACACATTCACACTAGGCGTAGTAGTATTACGTAATATGTAGTAGTAGGATGAAGGTGGCTTGGTTGGTTCGATTTGGTTTCTATCCTATATATGAAAATTGTCTGTTCTCCATCTAAATACAAATCTCTAACAAGGCCAAATTCGGGTTTTCGAAAGTCTCTCGGTGATTTCGGTGTCCTATCAACAGGGTAAGGTTTGCCATTCTCTGGTGGAGGTTGTAGTAGTTTGGGTTAATGGACATGTTAACTTACATTGCTTCTACTTTTGTGTGTGCGGGTGTTCTATTATTATCTTTTGTTAAGTTGTATTAAGATTCAATTGTTTAAATTTCAACAGTAACCAAACGAACTCTCTATGCGAAAACCGAAAAATTGTCCTGAAAGAAGTACTTTCAGAAAATTTATGGATTTTCACAGAGAGTTTACCCTTTTTGCTAGTTATTTTTTTATGAATATCAAAAGATTAATTTGTGTGAAATGCCTTATTCTAGTTAGCAGTTCGATCGATTCCTCAATCAGCTCCATTCCGAAGGCCGTCTCTGTAACTTGATTTTGTAATTTTTATTCTCTTACATCGCTACAAACTAGACCACATTAACACTAGCAGAATATGGTAGGGTATGTAATCAGATGCTTAGTAATTTTCTTCACAATTTATAGAAAATCCATTCAACGTTTTGTAAGAAGGATATCCAAGGACTTGATTTGTTTTATGATGCCTTCAACAAGTGCTCGGTGTTTTGTTTGGTTATCACAATTTTCGCTACGATTAGTATGCTCAAAATCCTTCTCTTCGCATGAGAACATAAATTTCCTGCCTCTCTTATTCTTATAATATACATACATTCAACAGATCGAACTATCTAAAAGATAAAAGAATTACAAAAATAACTCATTAGAACTACTTAAAGCATTTCGCCTTTCTCTCTTGTTTGTTTGCATTTTTTTTTAACTCGGTTTCAAAATTGGGATCTACTTTTTTCCTTCCTTTCGGGCTAAGAATCCCAGATTAGAGCACATTCTGTTCCAGTATTCTGTTTCTTGATCTTGTTCATTATTTAAAAATAATTGCTAATCAGATTGATTTTTTAAAACAAACAGAAACGGAAATCATTGATGTCATTATCACTTGTCTAGACGTTAAAACTTAAACATTAAAACACTAAAATTACATTCGTGGGTGTTTTTCCTACTAAAATCAATCTTAATGCAACTACTGGTTTCGGCTCTTTCTCTCTACTTTGAGTAAACCGCCTGGGTGGCGCGCAGTTTGGCACGCGCATTCAGATATTCCGGATTGATCGAGTCTGGCTGATCCTGTTGGGACCCGGCGGCGGCCGCGGCGAGGTTCTTCTGCTCCAAGCGGGCCGCCCGCTGCATTATCACCCGACCGAGCTCGTTCGAGATGGTGTGCTCCTGGGCTTGCTGCTTGGCGAGGTTCTGCGCTGCAAGCACCTGACGTTCCTTTTGCTTCTCGAGCGCCCGTTGCAGTTCCGACTTTTGATTTAGCACGCTTTTGCCCCTGAAAAAGGTTGAGAAAAGTAGGAAAATGTTAACGAATCTACCATTCCATGAGGACGGCTAACAGTAGGTAGGTACAGGGTGATTCGGAGTCATTGGAACCGATTTCACATGTATACAGGTTATAGGTTTCTAGCTCGTAATTGAAACACGTGTGGTTATGACTAGAGAGGGTGTAGTATAAGAGAGCAACGGATTCAAAACAAACTGCCTTGGCAACATATGCTTAGGTGATTTCTAGTAACGCTGCCCAAGCAATCAAGATAGGCGCTGCTCGAGAGCCGGTGCCGGTGGTGTAGTGGTAAGCGTGACTGCTTTCTAACACCCCGATGGGTCTGGGTTCAATCCCAGCCGAGGTCGTTGGGATTTTTCTGAGGCATATAAAAATCTCTGGTCACGTCTTCCTTCGGAAGGGAAGTACAGCCGTTGGTCCCGGCCCATGTGTGTTGTGAATGGGTGCGATATCCTACGCAGGTGTGGAAGCTGCCTACATTCGATTGCCGTCAATGGGGGGATAGCAATCGATGTCCGTCGGTGATTGGCACTAGATTGCGGAACAGGGACCGACGTTAAATAAAGGAAAGAGGCGCTGCTCGATTGGCTCTGACTTTGACAGTTCGTTTGGCTCAAAACCAGCCAGTTCGCACCTCTCTTATACTAGACCCTCTCTAGTTATGACTAGTAGTACAGACATAATAAAAGTTTTATTCAATATCAAATTCACTGCCTACTAAACATCCCCTCGTTAACCGTGAATTTGATTTATTCCTAGATCCTTAACAGCTTCAGTGAAACGGTCACCCGGAATGGTCCGGTCCGCTTTCTGAAGCTCGGATATGACGTGATGCAACGAGATTGCCTTCCTCTCAAGTTGCTCTCGTACGAAGTGGTGCCTCAGGTCAATGAGTTTGCTTCGTGGCGAATAGCCGAATTCCTTCTCCGCCAAACATATCGCACTTTGGTTGTCACAGAAGATTGGGACTGTTAAATCTGTCTGGAACATCTCGCCAAGGAATCCACGCCACCAAACAGCTTCCTGTGTCGCAACCTGGCAGAGCCATATATTCCGCCTCAGTAGTCGACAATGCCACAGTTTGTTGTCGTTTACAACTCCATGCCACTGATCCGCCACAGTACTGAAATGTGTACTCTGTTACAGAACGACAGGTTTCAAGGTCGTTGGCCCAATCTACGTTGCTGAATCGTTCGGAAATGATTCCGACTGCTTCAGGAAAATAAGCTTCTTCGATTTTGTGTCCTTCAGATATCGGACAATCCTTTTAGCCGCTATCCAATGTGTTTAGCTTGGGTTACTGCTTAAACCGTTCACCACATTTACGGCATAAGCCACATGCTGCCGTGTGCAGTGCGCTAGAACTGCAATCCTCCTACCAACTCGCGAAACGGAATCCTTTTCATTTGTCGCTTCTGTAGCTCGGTTGATTCCATCTTTGTCAAACGCCAATGTGGATCCAGGGGCGTCGATACTGTATTGCAGATGATCATATTGAACCGCTCCAGTAGTTCATCTACATACCTTTCTTGATCCAGCATAACTGTGTAATCACAGCTCGGCTTCAACGCCTTCACCAAACGACAAACTTTCTTTCTTTCCGTTGCTCCATGTTTATTTCTTCGCCAGATAGCTCTACCTTAAGAAACGCCGTTACCGCATCCATTTGGTGTTTACGCATTCCTTGCTGCACCGCCAGAGCCAGCAAGAATCGGATGCTTGCGTATCTTACCTACGATGCCGTGCAATCTGGAGTAGAAACGGTCTAGCTGAGAAAGCAAATAGCAAATCGAACGATCGTTGATGCGATGTTTGATGCGAATTTGGAGAAGCGATTTTGGGCGGAGACTGTTTGAACTGCTGTATTCCTGATAAACCGATCACCGATGAAAGGTTTGCAAGTGACCCGAACGGTTCACTGGTGTCCAGCCAGACCTGGCTAAACTACGTGTGTTCGGAGCGAAAGTGATGTGCCGTGTGCCCACGGCAAAGCGATCAAAGTGAGATCTGAAATCTGAACCTGGCTTTTTCGTTGGATATTCCGATCGTTCGAAGGGATTTCGGATCTTCAATTCGAGAAGTGGTTAAGTCTTTGTGTCACGTGATGTCGTCTTTCTTTCTGACCGAAGGTAGCGGAAATACTGAACAGAGGTCGGAAGTTGAACCTGCGCAGTTTTTGCCGAACACAAGATCAAGAAAACCTGTTGGAAGAGGATGATTTTGAAGACGAAACGGAATACGACAGTGCAAACGACACCATTGAGACGATTGTGGTGACCTCGTCTGCACTCCCCGCGCAATAAGAAGAGCAGCAAAATGTTGTCAGGCGCAGCGAGCGGGAGCGCCGAACCTCAGGCAAGTATCAACATTTTGATATGACATACAGTGTACTTCCTGAAACGTTTTTTGAATCCCAGGTAACCGACAAGCATTAGGCCGACGATCGTGAGCAGTGGCGTGAGGCTACGGAAGCTGAGATGCATTCGTTGACCATCAACAAGACATGGAAGCTAACCGAGCTACCGGTAGGCAGGAAGCCTTTGAAATCTAAATGGATCTTCAAGCGGAAGTTGAATCCGGACGGATCCGTGGAAATATACAAGGCAAGACTTGTTATCAAAGGTTTCTCGCAGATCAAGGGAGTTGATTTCAAAGAGACCTACTCGTCGGTGGTAAGACACCGACAAACCGACATGCGAGCCGACATTACACTTAATTCTGACTTATGCTCGAAAATCGTAAACGGCCGATTTAAATTTGCAGTGATCCGAACTGATAAAAATAATTTGCTCAGAATGGATCAGACACGAACCAATGCATAAATTTTGCATGCGGTTCCATGGCTTAGCTAAATATTTCCCGCGAACACGGAGCCAGATGTCAGTAGTGTGCTTTGGTCAGAAATTTTATTGATTTTGCTATGGTTATTCATTAGACTGCCAATGAATGTATGGGAAAAATTTGACCATCAAATTTCGCTAACAAA
Organism: Ochlerotatus camptorhynchus; assembly: GCF_037179485.1. Classification (NCBI taxonomy): domain Eukaryota; kingdom Metazoa; phylum Arthropoda; class Insecta; order Diptera; family Culicidae; genus Ochlerotatus; species Ochlerotatus camptorhynchus. The sequence continues at coordinate 2,593,059 of NW_027040890.1, forward strand.
CCATGTACAAAATGTTTATTGCCTCGAAAAATGACCCTATGCAAAATTTGAGCTCAATCGGACATGATTTAGGCAACAATCAATACGAAACTAACGATTTTAAATTGGCTCACCACTTTAGTAGCCTATTGGTCCCAAGCAAACGATTAACGTACCCTATTCTAGTCGAAATTCTAGTACTACGCAATGTTTGTTTTGATTCGCTATGAAAGTTTGACAGATAAAATGAGGGGTTATTGGTTTTACCTATGTTTCGAGGGGTGATTCGACAAGCTTGGGACCGAAGATAGTACCAGAGGTGAGCCAAAAAGTTGAGCACGTTTCTTCGAGACCTACTTGTCTTAGAGTTACCTCTATGATTTAGGGGTGGCGCAAACGCGTCAAAGTTTGACTTTTTTCACTCTCGAAAATCTCCGAAGGGGGGAGGTGGGGGGTACATGAAATTTCGGAAATCAAAAAAAAATTTTGATGTCAAATGTTAAAAATGCATGAAACGGCGAGATTTGGTGTTATCTCGATTTTTTTTTTTCAAAAATCGACTTTCTGGGAGAATTTTTTTCATGAGTTCTATATGGAATATATAAGATTGATGAGTCGGCTTCTAAAACTGTTCACAATTGTCTCCAACCTGCTTATATATCGAATTAAACCACCATTTAGGATCTAATACGAAATAATTCACTAGGGTGGTCCAATTATTCTTCATTAGGGTGGTCCAAAAATCAAATTAGGTATGTAAAAACCATTACTTTTTACCAAACGCATGTATCTGAAAATATCATCATGTTGTGTTTTGGAATTTTTAAGAATCCAAACTTCAAAACATTTGATGATATTACTTTTTAGTATCTGAGACCATGTAAAATAGAAGCATAGACAGACATAAATCGTAGGATAATTCCGAAAATTGTACAGGACAACCGTTAGTGCTGTTTAGTTTACAGTACAATCTGACGAAAGTACAATGACTTTTTAACATATCCACCTAATACGGGACAACCCTTTATATGTGTTTCTTTTAAATTCCTACCCTATAGAGGTGCCAACAAAGTACCCGCATAAAGCATATTGTTTATCTGGCTTCGTTTTGGGTATTAATTGAAAAACACACACTAATAGTGTTCTCCTACAGGCAAGCAACGGTCTCAAGTACTTATTTCTACGTAAACTCTTCTACCTTGGCTTTTTCTACCTATGCTTTAGTATAAAAAATGATGCGATCTGAGGATGTATGATCAATCAGTAGTGCGTTTGAAGAAAACAACAAGCAGAGAACTGATAGAGAATAGTACGACAGTTTGTTAAAAATGGTTGACATTTGGCTAGTTGGAGAATATCTGCCGTCGTTCGGCCATTCTGTTAACTTGCCGACGTATAGTGAAGTTTTTCGTAAATATATGTTTCATTTGCGTGCTGAAAAAAAAAGTTGTAAGCTTAGTGCCTTCCTAACAATAAAGGAATTAGAGGATGCTTGGAAGAAAAAAAAACTTAACACATTTGGTAAATGACATAAGCATAAAGAAAAAAACTGTTGCTATTTTTCAATACCTGAAAAGCCTTATTAAAATGCAAACTTAGAATCAACCGGTGAACACTCGTGTTTATTTCAGTTACCGTGGGGACGTAATTTGTGATTGGCCGGTCCCTTTCAAATTGTTTCATTATTTATGTATGGTCCTTATATTTGAAATGACGTTTCACATTCATCTAGTGATGGCCGATTTTCATTCGTATAATCGATTAATTGATTAACGAACCGAACAGTAAAATATTTGTAATCGGTTATATCATGCCGATATAAGCATTAACTTCTTCAGAGGATCATCACCGATCGTTTCAAACAAGTTTTGCACACTCATTGGTGGAAAAATGACAGAACAGCGAACAAAAAAAAATCGATTAGATGTTAATCAAGTAATTAAAAAAATGGGATATCTATGATTTTGGTGTGATTGTTTTGATAAAAAAGCGCGCAAAATTTCATCTCTACCGAGGGGGCAGCTTAACCACTAAATTACCTTGCATACTGGGGGTATTCATTGGATGAAAGGGACCGTGAAAGAGGACACTAAAATTGAAAGTTTTTCTTCCGACAGTTTCATCTTAGTATTCATCTTTGTTAGAATGGCTAAGAAAGACGTCGAAAAAAGGAACACATTTCATGGATCATTGCGGAGTTTGTTTGATATCGGGAAGAATTTTAAGGCAAAAACCCGTGAAGAAAAGCAGGCGATGCAATATTTGCAAAAACAGCGGGAACAAGCTCATCTTGAAGAAGAAACTGAGGTTCTCCCTACCAATGAAACCATTTCGTGTAGCGATTTTGAGGAAGAAGGGTCAAGCCAAAGATCGGATCAAATTTGTAGTGCAACCTCAATTGAAACATCATCACAAAATGACAGCCAGGCTGGGTCAGTGTACTCGCCTAGTACATTCGAAAGAGCTTCTCCAAAAACAGGTACGTTGTGATGTTTTACTAATGTTTTTTTTTCTTTTAGATTATACATCTATTACCATCCATATTAATATATTTTGAATGTTCTAGGTTCTCCAAAACCACCTTTGACACGTAAATCGCAACTGATACGAGTGGTTACAGTTGAGGTAGCTGCTGCATTGGACCGCTGTAAAGGGAGTGATCGAAATGCTGTGTTTCTAATATCATCGATCGCTAAAGCTTTAGGGCACGATGCTTCATCATTATTTTTGAACAAGAAATCTGTCAGAATCGCCAGAGCAGGAATTCGCTTACAAATGCAACATGATTTAAAAACGTCGTTTAAGCCAGATATAAATTTAACAGTACATTGGGATTCTAAGCTGCTACCTAACATATTACCATCCAAAAACCGAGTGCTTGGCCATAGTTGTATCAGGTGAAGGCGTTAGCAAATTATAGGCTGTTCCACCCATCGAAAACTCTACGGGGGCACTACAAGCAGAAGCGGTGTACAATGCAGTCGTCGAATGGGGGCTTGCGGACAGGTATGATCTTAAATCTTGTATGTTCACCTCAGAATTCTGACTATTTTATCGTTTGTTTTCAGAATTATGTTTACATCTTTTGATACTACTGCATCAAACACCGGTAGAAAAAAAGGTGCGTGTCAGTACCTGGACAAATTGTTTAAGAGGCCTCCCTTGTAGACACCACATAGGGGAATTTACGTATTCTCGGCAACCTAAGCAGCGACCTTCTTTCTATAGCCTTTTTCTCTATGGAACGCACACATATGCAGTATTGGTTTGTTTACAATCTTTTGCTGTCAGCTGCTCTAACAATTTCAGTCGAAAGAATTGTCAAAAACTGTTTTGAAACGCTTTTACAAAGCTCCAATCTTCTCTAGTGAGAGCGAGTATTGTCGGCAACCAGTTTTTCTTCGGCAACCGTTCCATTTGAACTGCATGTAAATCTGCTGTTCTATTATCGGCAACTCGAAATCAGCTACAATTTGTAGTGCGTGTGTTTCATTTCAAGAAAACCTTGCTAGATTGCTTTTTCTCAGTGGAAAAAAATATAGCCAAATTGAAGCTGAAAGCATAAAGAATCGTTTGCATGCATTCAGCGAAGTGTTTTCGCAAGAAAATCCAGTGAAAATAGTGTTTCAATTTGGGTTGCCGAAAATAGTCTGGCATACCGAAGCCGTCATTTCCCCTACATGAACTGCTACTTGGCAAAGCTTTTAAAATTCTGAAATTTGAAACGTCAAAGTCTCCAAATGTTGAGATTTTTAAGGAATTCCAATCAAAATGGCACATTTTGGAAAAGACTTCATACCACTCAGGTATGAATGATGATTTTTTTTAAAATAGCTATTTCGCAAATAGAAACATTGGCGTTATTGGAGTTTTATGAAAAACAAATTAGAGAGCAACACCACCGTGGTGAGGTTCTACAACTTGCCTTTTTATATTTGGGTGGAAAAATCGATGGAAAATTACAAATAAGAGCTCCTGGTGCGTTCCACAATGCAAGGTGGATGACCAAAATCATTTATTCTTTGAAAATGTTTATTCTTCGGCATGAATTTGCTTTACCAGATAAAACTAAAAATCAACTAGCTCAATTTTGTGTGTTCATTGTAAAAAAATATTTGAAAAGTTGGTTTCTTTCTCCGTGTGCTGCGATGGCACCCAACAACGATCTGAACCTGTTAAAAATATTGAAGGAATATGAAACTGTTGATGAAGACGTTGCGAAAGCAGTACATAAAGGAATTTTAACTCACTTGCAATATTTGGACAACAGTCTTATCGGACTATGTCTGTTCGACGAAAATGTAGACCTCCCGGTTAAGAAAAAGGTCATGGAAGCCTTACTTCTATCAGGTAGATGCTTTAATTCATACATTTGCATTTAATTTTCTAATGATTTTTTTTACAGATACTCATAAAAACATTACAGTCAGATCCATTGTTGAATCCAACGATATTTCAACGATTGAACTACACTCGTTTGTACAAGGCAGCAGTGGTATTGAAAACTTATTCAAAGCTCTCCAAATTCCGAAGCCGTTGCTGAATGTCGATATGGAGCAGTGGAGTAGTTCCATCGAGTTTAAAAATGCCAAAAGACGGGTTCAATGTTTGGAAGTAGTTAATGATAATGCAGACCGTGGTATAGCATTGATTAAAACACAATTCAAAACTATCAACGGATGAAGATCAAAAGCAGTGCATTTTACAATTAGTTGAAGATGTTTCAGGCAAATGTTCCTCTTGTGTAAAACTCATGATTCCCAAAAAAAAACAGATTAACGCAATTCAAGATATGTTTACAATTGATTTTAGGAATTTCTGACGAAAAGTTGTGGTTTTTCATATATTTTTGAATTTTTGGACCACCCTAATGAAGAATAATTGGACCACCCTAGTGAATTATTTCGTATTAGATCCTAAATGGTCGTTTAATTCGATACATAAGCAGGTTGGAGACAATTGTGAACAGTTTTAGAAGCCGACTCATCAATCTTCTATATTCCATATAGAACTTATGAAAAAAATTCTAAGTCCCAGAAAGTCGATTTTTGAAAAAAAAAAATCGAAATAGCACCAAATCTCGCCGTTTCATGCATTTTAAGACATTTGACATCAAAAAAAAAAATTTTGATTTCCGAAATTTCATGTACCCCCTCCCGCCCCCCTTTGGGAGATTTTCGAGAGTGAAAAAAGTCAAACTTTGACGCGTTTGCGCCACCCCTAAATCATGTCATATTGAGCTCAAATTTTGCATAGGGTCATTTTTCGAGGCAATAAACATTTTGTATATGGTTTGTTAGCGAAATTAAAAATTACCATTTTCGCTGGCAGTCTATTGTCCATAACCAGAGTGGCGACTTATCACAACCACTATCGTCAAACAGTTGATGGTAGTAACGCTTGGTACATTCCTATCAATGTGCTTGTCGAAGCACTCAAGTTGACGACAGAAGTAAAAAGCAACTGGTGAATGTCGTCTTCGGTGGTGAACCATCACCGATCTAGTCATTCTCGACAATCACGACACTCATCTGTGCTCGTTTTGAAGCAGTTGCTGCTTTGCTTGCTTATGTGAGTGTGTTGGTGAGTGAGCCCAACAGCTTCCGTTTCATGTGCCGAGACGAACTTGGAATGTGTAGACATTGTTTTCATTTGCTTCTGTCGTTTCGTTTTTTTCTCATCATCGAACTGCAGAAGTCTTCACTGTTTTCGTAGCGCTTTACATCATCAGCAGTGAGTGTAACGTTTTGCCTGTGAGCAGCGACAAGTACTGGTGATTGTTGTTTACCATGGTTCCAATGAGCTGGATTACCGAGGTGAAGCAATCGGTTAAGTTGTGTGAGTGAAACTCCTGTACGACACAAGCAATTAGTGACGTTACTAATTGCGTTTACGTTGATTTTTTGGTAAACAACAATATTTCACGATCTGCTTCATCTCTCTCTGTACCTCATTGCCATGGCTCTACCTCTCACTGCGTGACAAAACGTTCTGTCAGCAATAGTCGGTTGATGCGTAGACGAGTGTCGAGTGAGTTTCATGATATATTGCATCACTGCCCATAACCTAAAGGTTTCTAGATCGTAATTGAAATACGTCTGGTTACAGACAGAATAAACGTTTTATTCAATATCAAATTCAAGGCTTATTACCACAAATATGTTCAAGTATTTTGATATGATCGTAGGATTATAAATGTCATTCATTTTCGATTTCAAGAAGCCATGGACGTGCAAATGGAGGATGTTATAAATTTGAATAAATTCGTGAGTTATCTTTTAGAAGTTGAAATCTCTTCGAGTGAATGAACCATTTATTTTTCGCAACATTATAGAGGTACCATGGTTGGAAAATCCGGCCAATGTCAGGGCTTAAACGCATCGCCAGGACTCCAGAAGTGCTGGAATTAAACGTAAATAGTGTTCCACATCAAATTGCACGTGTTCCACATCACGGAAAAAACGCTGTAGAAAATTACATTTGGGGTATTTTCTCTTGAAAATTTGGGCAGAAGTAGTTTAAAGTGTATTGTTTACACTTTACTTTTATCGCTGTCAGTTTTTCGAATGTTGGAAAAATGGCGTCACTCCGAAAGCAATCGCGAATTGATTTTGCGCAAGCAACTGGAAAATCCTCAACTCTCACATCGAGACATTGGAAAACAACTCGGAATCGTGCAGTGCAGGTGAATCGTGTGATTAAACGTTACTACGAAACTCTGAGCATCGAACATAAGGAGAAATGCGATCAGAATGGATGTTCTATTAGTGATCAGGAACACAACCCAAACAGAAATTGTAATGTAGGAAACATCAGCAGACATCGTCAAAACATTAAATTTTAATGTGTATTGCCGTACCCTTAATGTATTCAGACTTCAATGTGACGTCCAAGTACATAAAAATGCATTAGCCTTAAACGTTACATAAGAATCAAACGTCTTGACGATGTAAAATTTGACATCAGGACACATACGTTGATATCAGAATTAAACGTAAAATAAGAAGCAAACTTCATCACGATGTAATTTGTTGCACACACACTTGGAAATACCTAATCTTACACGTTACGGAATCCATCTTTGACATAAAGGATGAGACGTAAACAAACATGTCATGTAAAATTAAGTGCTCCGAGACTGAAAAGTTCGAAAGTACGTTTGATTAAGCTGAATTTCACGTCTATTGTGACTCAACTTTATGTCAAAATTGACGCTCGTATATGTCAGTCTCAGAGCACCTAAATTTACATCAATTTTTCTAAGTGTGCACCTAAAACATCAGAATACATCCACACTTAGAAATAACTATTTTTACACGAGACGTAATCCATCTTTGACGTAAATTATGGAATGTAAACAATCATGTCATGTAATTTAAGTGTTCCCAAACCGAAACATGCGCAACTCGACGAAATGTAAGCTTGATTGAAATGATTTTCTCGTTTCTTTCAACTGATTCTTATGTCATTTGAGCCGCTTGCATGTGTCGGTCTCAGGGCACGGAAATTTACATGACTTTTTCGTAGTGTGTCCAATGACAACATAACTAAACGTTACATTAGAACCAAAGTTCATCACGATGTAAATCGTTGCACGCATAAAATATTAGAATACATCTGCTACGGATATACTTGCATGACAAACTATGAGCATGAGTCTTATTTGTGTAATAAAAATCATGCTCATCCATGGTGACACTTGTTTAGTTTTTGTATGGTGCTCATTATTATTATACCATTAATACTCATGTTTATAGTTTGTCATACAAGTGTATCCGCGGCAATCCTATGACACTACAACCATAGAGGTAACTCTAAGACCAGCAGGTCCCGAAGAAACGTAATCAACTTTTTGGCTCAGCTCTAGTACTCTCTTCGGTCCCAAGCTAATCGATGCACCCCTCGAATCATAGGAAAATCCACGAACCCCTCATTTTATTTGTCAAACTTTCATAGCGAATCAAAACAAACATAGTGTGGTACTAGAATGTCGACTATAATGGGGTACGTTAATCGATTTGCTTGGGACCAATAGGCTAGTCAAGTAGTGAGCCAATTTAAAATCGATAGTTTCGTATTGATTGTTGCTACAACCTCATGAAGGCCGGGCGAAAATGTGACAGTGAGCCGATGAGAAACAGAATCGGTACAGTTCCTCCTCCATTTTTATCGTGTTTGGTGGCCATCGGATGGCAAAGATCATCCGGATTCGATTCCAGCTTCCCCGGAGATGCCTTGGAACTGCGGATATCATGGATAGTCTAGTGACGTTTCACTTTTTGGTAAGTTTATTTATGCTACCTTATGTTGTTGTGATGTTTAATTTCTCCCTTGGAGGCGAACCAGCCCAAGGCTGAAAGCCTCCTTAATAAAGCTAAATAATAATAATAATTTCTCCCATTTGACTTTCAGATATTGAGATCGCTGCTAGCAACTTGGAGCTGGATTTTTCCATGGAAAAATCGATGTCCTTGTGAGTACCCTAATAAAAACAACCATAAGAAAGAGCTTAACGACGTGTTCAGAGTATTATCCAAACTATTTGTGGAATTTATGTTAAAGTTACGTTAAAGTTAAAGTTCTGTTAGAGTTAAAGTTATGTTAAAGTAAAAGTTATGTTAAAGTTAAAGTTATGTTAAAGTTAAAGTTATAGTTATAGTTATGTTAAAGTTAAGTTAATATTAAGTTAAATTTAGGTTAAAGTCTAGTTTAAGTTAAGTTATAGTTAAATTATAGGTATTTTAAACTAATGTTAAAGTTAAGTTAAAGCTATGTTAAAGTTAAAGTTACGTTAAAGTTAAGTTAAAATTAAGTTAAAGTAGAGAGGGTCTAGTATAAGAGAGGAGCGGATTCAAAACAAACTGCATCGCTCAGAATAGAGTGCTGAGGATGGTTCTTGATCGTCCTTTCGACACTAGAATAACAAATTTACACGAAGAGGCAGGCATTGCCAAAATAGATTCCAGAATTAACGAAATTAAGACTAAATTTGCACAAAAACGTAATTTATCAGAACATGCTTTGATAAGAAATTTGTATACAGTAGATTAGGTGTATATAGTAGTTGTAGGTTCGTTATAGTTGTAAATAGTAGTTATAAGGGGCTGTTCATAAACTACGTAGACAGTTTTTTTGAATTCTTGAAGCCCTCTACCCCTGCGTAGACAATTGTCCATACATTTTTTTTTAATTTGTATGGACCGTGGATAATTGTCTACGTAGTTTATGAACAGCCCCTAAGTAGTCTCCTTTTTCAAATTTAAAACAAACCAATCCTACCAAGGTGGTCATTCTTAAAACAGGCCTGATAGGACTAGGAACTGTAATTAATAATAATTGAAATTTCAAAGGAATTAAAGCTGAAAAGACGCGTCTGTGTCACTTGATAAGTAATACATGTAAACCACACAAATTCAAGAAATATAGAACATTTAAAGTAAAAAAAACCAAAAAAAAACTGCATTGGCAACCTGATTTCTAGCAACAACCTGATTTCAAGCAACACTGTCAACGCAATGCAAATAGGCGCTGCTCGATTGGCTCTTGCTTTGAAAGTTCGTTTGGCTCAAAACCAGCCAGTCCGATCCTCTGTTAGTAGACCCTTTCTAGTTAAATTAAAAGTAAAGTTCTGTTGAAATTCAGTTAATGTTAAAGTTATGTTAAATTTATGTTACATTTATGTTAAAATTACGTGACAGGTATGTTAAAGTTGAGTTAAAGTTATGCTAAAGCTAAAGTTATACCATAGCTATGTTAAAATTATGTTAAAGTTATGTTATAGTTAAGTTACAGTTAAATTAAAGTTATGTTAAAGTTTGATTAAGTTAAAGTTATGTTAAAGTAAAGGTAACGTTATGTTAAAATTAAGTTAAAGTTATCTTAAAGTCAACGTTAAATTAAAGTTATGTTAAAGTAAAGGTAAAGTTATGTTAAAGTTAAGGTTAAGATAAAGTTAAGTTAAAAGTAAGTCAAAGTTATGTTAAAGTTAAGGTTCAATTTACTTTGATGCTTTTGGAAAAATTTCAAAAGCAGTTTTTTTCCGACGCATTATTTCAGATTGCAAAAAGCTCGCACTATTCGATTCTTTTTGATATTTTACACAAAATGACGCGAGCCTTTTGCAATCTAGAATAATGCGTCGAAAAAAACTGCTTTTGAATTTTTAAAAAATGCATCAAAGTAAATTGAACCTTAAAGTAATGTTTAAGTTAAAGTTATGTTAAAATTAAAGTTATGTTAAAGTTAAGTTAAAATAATGTTAAAATTAAAGTTATATTAAAGTTAAGTTAAATTAAGTCGAAAATATGTTAAATTTATGTTACAATAATTTTAAAGGTAAGTTTAACTTATGTTAAAGTTAACGTTAAGTTAAAGTAAAGATAAAGTTACGATAATGTTAAGTTAAAGTTAAAGTTATTTTAAATTTAAGTTAAACTTATGTTAAAATTAAGTGACAGTTATGTTAAAGTTAAGTTTAAGATAAATTAAAGTTATGTCAGTTAAATAAGTATCAAAGCTGTGTTAAAATTAAGTTAAAATTATGTTAAAGGAAAGTTACAGTTAAAGTTATGTTAAAGTTAAGTTAAAGTTAAGTTAAAGTTAAGTTAAAGTTATGTTAAAGTCAAATTTGAGTTAAAATTATGTTAAAGTAAAGGTTAAGTTATGTTAAATTTAAAGCTTTAATAAAGTTAAGTTAACAGTTAGTTAAAGTTAATGTTAAGTTATGTTAAAGTTAAAGTTAAGGTAAAAGTAACTTAAAGTTTTATTACAGTGAAGTTCAAGTTAAGTTAAAGTAATGTTACAGTTAAAGTTAAAGTTATGTTAAAGTTAAAGGTAAGTTAAAGCGAGGGGGGACGACTCTATCTACGATTCAGGAAAGATTGTGTTTTGCCGTGGCTAGCTGCGCGCTGAGTCGATAGAAAGAAGATTGATGATGATTCTGAAGATTTCCTGCAAAAAGATGATGCGCGATGCAAGTAGATGCGAGAAATGACTAATGATTTTTCGAAGATTGATTCGCTAGTGTGAGATTTTTTGAGCATCTATAATTAAGATTTATATGTGTCGTCCCCCTCGAGTTCAAGCTAAGTTGTTGCTAATTTTAGTACTGAAGTACATAATTTCGGGCATGCCCAAGATTGTCAATCAGTATCTGGCTACAATTCTGCCTCCGCTTTGGCAATTTCTGACCCAGATGGCAGATATCTACATCAAGATGATCGTAAATGAAATAGAGAAGAATCCTTTTGTTAGTAATTCCGAAGGTTTTTTTTTCTTGATTTGATTTCCATCGATCTTGTTTTCCGTGCTGAGCACCAATGCTACCGACGCCCGGGAGGCAGCTCCCACACCTGGACCCTACCTATCGACCCATCAATTCATGAACCGGGGACCAACGACTGAAGGAAGGCGTGATCAGAGATATTATGCCTCAGAACATCCCGACGGCGTCGACTGGGATTGAACCCAGGCCTGCTGGGTGAGAGGTAATCACGCTTACCACTACACCACCGGCGCCGCTACCCGTAGGTTTGTGTAACTGTATTTCGTGTGCAAACAGAGTTTCTCTTTGTATCCCCAAGGCCAAAGACGTTCCCAGGAATTTTCAGCACACAGATCGGTAAAAGTAGGTTTTATCTAGCATCTAATACGATAAACACAACAAGAAACGGTTATGTGCTCAAGTTGTTAACCAAAGACAAAGTCGACGACGAGAATCAATCAATGTTATTTAGGACCTATTGCAATATTCAGCTTGAGTTCAAGTGAAGTGAAATCGATCAGTTTACATTTCCGGTGAAGTAGAAATCTGACAGATACGCTCTGTATCGAAACTTTAACTTTTAGCTTCGTTGCTGTGCTTTTCGCGAGCAGCTGCATGCGTTTACAAAGTAAACGTAAGCGAAAAAGATGAGATTTGAATTCTAATATGCGAGATTAAAATTTAATCTTCTTAATCATTATGTACTGGTTATAATACTTCAAAATATGTTGCTACGATAATGAAAAACTGGATAAAACTGGCTGATTTTACACTTTATCTGTTTGACTGGATGCGTCACAAAAAAAACTGGAAGAATCCAACGGAATGTTGGCATCACGCCACACGTACATATCAATATATTGACACGAAGGGGAATAATTCTAGATAGAGCTGGAATTAGCGCGTGACAGCCTTTGTAAACAATGACTTCTCTCGTTGATTTCTAGTCGATTTGCCAGTGAGAGTCATAACTTTCATTGTCATTGTTACAAAAGCTGTTACGCCCTAATTCCAGCTCTATCTAGAATTGACGATAATTTTGATGATGCGAATACAGAAATATGGTCAATATCGATGTATTGACGTCAGCATAGAATGTATTGTCAATGCCATTACTGTCAATAAATGCAATCGTGTAGGGTCCCCTTAAGTGAAGACTACGATTTGCATCCATCTCTGCAATGAAAGCGCTATTTATGTCCCTCTTCGGTGATATTGCCATATCTGGAAACCACTGGAAGTGAATCCTATTCTAATGGAAGAAGCTTATTGAATGGTGGAAGATAAAGTGTTTTTTGCATTGTACCTCTTGACTATAGTTTTAGGAATTATTGTACTCATTTTAGTGTATACTGAACAAGAAATCTCGGCACTGTAAATATCATTCGATCGTGCCTAAAGTAATTAATAAAAAAAATAACTCTGTAATCTAAGCAATGCATTAAACATTCAACTCACGAAATTTCTTGCAATGGCTTGAAAACATTTGGAGCATGTTTTACTATTTATATTTTTTCGCAAATTTCTCCTATAAATATATTACATACAACAAACTGTGTCTGGCGGAATTTGGGACCAACTGATCATTATTTCACTCAAATATTTCGGATCGATCTAGCCAAAAGCAATTTTGTTCTTATTATTATTCTGCGCCCATTCTGTGAGTCGTGGGGCATGATGCGACTAATGTTATTTAAATGGTGACGTAACTCATCCAGAATTTGCAATGTCATTATACATACTGTTCAATGTAAGTCCGATAGAGTGAAATCATTTCACGACCTACGCAGTGATTCGCACAATTTTTATCTTTAAAGCACTCAAAAGCCGAACCAAAATCCTCAATTAACCATAATCCATTTACTTTTGTTTTGCTCATCCATTCAGCGGTGTCCACGCCGCGCAGCGCAGCTCCTCCACATTTCGCGAGTAAACAATACCTCTCCATTCGCGAGTATTGGTACGAGAGAATATTATCTGTAATTCTGCCTCCCATTTGTATGCCGGTCACTACGATCACTTCAGTTCCAGTTTGATTCCGTCGCGAGGCAGTCACGTTGATTGTCGCTGTGTATTTAAGTGACCTTGGTTAAAATTTCAACGCCACAGAATGATAGCTCTTCTGCTGCTATCGGTGATTGTCGTAGCTTTGCTATGGGTTTTGACCACTACTGCAAAGAATATTCTGACAGTTCGGGAGCTTCAACGCAAGCTGCCAAACTTCCAGACCGTCCCATCGGTTGCTGTGTTGGGCAACTCGCACCTCTACCGAAAGGATCCAACCCCGCCGGGAATCTTTGCCACCTTTACCCGCTTCCATCGGCTCTACGGTAACGATCTAATCTCGCAAGGTTTATTCAACCAACCCAATCTTGCGGTCACCAGTGCCAAAGTAGTCGAACAGGTGCTCCAAGCGAAAACGATTAAAAAATCCATTATCTACGAATTCATGAAGCCCTGGCTCAATGAGGGATTGGTAACATCACTTGGTAAAAAGTGGGCTCAACGAAGACGAATCATTACTCCAGCGTTTCACTTTAAAATCTTGGAGGAATTTTTAGTGATATTCAACCAACGAACCGAGGTGTTTACTGATAAACTTAAGGGACAGGTGGGCAAAGGGGATTTCAACATCTACGAGTATGTGACACTTTGCACGTTGGATATCATCTCGGAATCTGCCATGGGAGTTAAGCTTAACGCTCAGGATGACCCGGATTCATCGTACGTGAAAGCTGTTAAGAAGTGAGTGGTACATTAAATCGTGTTTTACAATCATGCATCTACACTAAAACTTTAACTTTATGATTTTTTTCAGAATGTCCGAAATTATCTTCCGTCGACTGTTCAGTCTTTCGCGAGAGTACAAAATTGCATTTTGGTTGAGCAAAGCAGCAGAACATCAGAGGGCAGCTCTTGAAGTTTTGCATAATTTTACCGATTCGGTCATTCTTCAACGGAAAGCACAACTTGACGACGAGCAATCTAGGAAAGAAACCCTGCAGAAGCTGGAAGAGTCTGACATCTACGGAAAACGGAAGATGACCCTATTGGATCTACTGCTGAATGTATCCGTTGAAGGGCATGCCTTAAGCAACTCGGATATTCGCGAGGAAGTGGACACTTTCATGTTTGCTGGGCACGATACCACTACGTCTTGCATTAGTTTCTCAGCTTATCATATCGCTCAGAATCCATCAGTTCAGCAAAAACTGTACGACGAGATGGTTCAGGTAATCGGTAAGGATTTCAAAAACGCCGAACTGACCTACAGCGTGCTGCAAGAGCTGAAATATTTGGATATGACTATCAAGGAAGTGCTCCGGATGAATCCGTCGGTTCCGATCATCGGTAGGAAATCAGCCGGCGATATGGTGATCGATGGCCAGTCCATTCCAGCCGGTGTCGACATAGCGGTTCTGATCTACGCAATTCATAACAATCCGGAGGTTTTCCCCGATCCGGAAAAGTTCGATCCGGAACGGTTCAATGAAGAAAACAGCAGCAAGCGACATCCCTACAGCTACATCCCTTTCAGTGCGGGAGCGAGAAATTGCATCGGACAGAAGTATGCCTTGTTTGAGATCAAAGCTACACTGGTAAAGCTGCTGGGAAATTATCAGCTACTGGCATGCGATCCGGAAAACCAGGTTAAGATCAAGTCCGACATGACGTTGCGCCCGGTGAATGGAACGTTTGTGAAGATTGTGTCACGATGAAGGGTTTGAACAAATAAAGATTCGGTACGATTAGCAATAGCAATAGCAATTATATTTTCATTTTACTTTTCGTTATAAGTTGACGGTTAGTTTTGAAATCTTTTTAAATTTTAATTTTTAAACCCAACACAGTATTTATTTATTTATTTATTTATTATTATTATAGTCCATCTGACTTGATAGTCTCAATGAAACACTTAAATCTAAATGTAGTCACTCATTAAAAATTAAAAATTGGCCAACAGCAAACGATGACGAAACATCGAGGCATTGATGTCAAAGTCAAATAGGTCAGAGGCTTCGTTGAATTGATGAATCATGGCGACAAAGGAACTGTTTGCAGCATAGTTGGTTGGATGTACTACTTCATGTAGCAAGGTTCTCGGACGGAGTGTTCGGGCAGGAGCATACAGATTAATTTTGGCCAGTAACTCAGGAACATCATATTCTGCGAGTAAAACTTTAGCAACGAAGACGACCTGCGATATGTTTCGTCGCTTAGCAAGAGTATCCAAACCCAGTAAACGACAGCGGTCAGCATACGGTGGTGAATTCAGCGGGTCACTCCATGGAAGATAGCGCAGTGCGTATCTGACGAATTTGCGTTGAACAGCTTCGAATCGTCCACTCCATACAGCTTGGTAGGGATTCCAGACTACACTCGCGAATTCCAGTAGTGAGCGTACCAATGAACAGTAAAGGGCTTTAAAACACAGAGGATCACGAAATTCCTTAGATATCTTGAACATGAATTCAAGCTGTCGATTAGCTTTGTCGATCGTGGTTGAGAAGTGGCGAGTGTATGTGAGCTTTTCATCCAACATGACACCGAGGTCTTTAACGTGATCGACACGTTGAACTGCAGTTCCAGCAACGTTATAATCAAACAAAATGGCAGTCCTAGTTCGACGGAAACTAATTACGCAGCACTTTGAGACGCACAGGACCATAAAATTACGTTCACACCAATCATTAAAGATTTCAAGAAGGTTAGAACTACAAAACCTTCTTGAAATCTTTAATGATTGGTGTGAACGTAATTTTATGGTCCTGTGCGTCTCAAAGTGCTGCGTAATTAGTAACAGTCGGCATAGCCTCGCACGACTAGATAAATCTTCAAGTCATCGGCAAAAAACAATTAACCTCCTCGTAGTAGAATAAACGTTACATCGTTCACAAATAAAGAGAAGAGCATTGGTCCCAAAGTGCTACCCTGTGGAACTCCTGATCTGTTCGAGAAACAGTACGATGAGTAGTTTCCAATGCATACAGCAACTTCACGTTGCACGAGGTACGATCTAAGCCAGCTGCAGAAGGAAACAGAACATCCAATTTTTTCAAGCTTTGCTAGCAGAACGTCGTGCACAACTCTATCAAACGCAGCTTTAAGATCAGTGTAGATGGCATCCACTTGAAGTTTCTTGCATACATTTTCCATACAGAACGACGTAAAGCTGACGAGATTAGTTTCCACGGAGCGGCCAGGAAAGAAACCATGTTGACATGTACTTATGTAATGCTTGCAGGAAGCAAACAATCTCTCATTTATCAGCGACTCAAACACCTTAGATTCAACCCCAAGCGAGGTAATCCCACGGTAGTTTTCCACATTGCGTTTGTCTCCTTTCTTGAAAACAGGGAACATAGTAGACCGTTTCCATAGTGCGGGAAATTTCTGTTGACGAAGTGACAGGTTGAAGAGCAAGGACAACGGAGCAGCTAAGATATCGGAGCATTTTTTAGGACTGCAGATGGAATAACACTCGGACCTGGTGAAAATGATGATTTGGTTTTACTCATCAAAGAGAGAACCATTTGTACATCTACGGCAAAAACATCCATGTTTACGACGTCGGTTGGCACATCACGGACGGCTCGCTCAATTTCTGCTTGCGATGAGGAGTCATTCGAGAAGACGCTTAAGAAGTGCCTAGCAAATAGGCTGCATTTGTCCTCAGTTGTCAATGCTACGTCATTGCCGAGAAACATTTTTGACGGCAGTCCAGTTTCCTTCCTCTTAGTATTCACAAACGACCAGAATCCCTTGGGGTGGCATTGCAGATTATGTTGAGTACGAATTACATACCTCTTGTAAAGAAGCTTGTTGTAGTGGCGATAATCATTGCTGGCAATTGAAAAATTTCGCTTGGTAAGGGTACATCGTCGATGAGTGAGAGCACGGAGAGCTCTAGATCGCACTCGTTTCAGGTTGCGGAGAGTAGCGTTAGACCAAGGCGGTTTTCTTGGAGGTTGGCACTTCGGTACTGAAGCACAAACACAGTCGCGTAAAAGGCTATTATATCGAGCGGCTGCTGTATCGATATCAAGGTCATTCAACACGTTCCAGTTGATCCGGGACAAGGAACGTCTCAGCAAACGGAAATCGGTCTTCCGGAAATTGAGCCGAGTGGCAGTCATGGTTTCATCAAAACGAATTTGAGATCCGTTCGCGATAGATATATCCAAAGCAGGGTGGAAATTGTCAAGAGGAACGATGACATCAGGCGCTTCAACGACGACACAGTCCAGAAGTGCACTTTCGCTAACAAAAACCAAGTCAAGAAAACGAGACTGGAAATTGGGAACAAGGTTTATCTGGCTCAGTCCATGAAAAGCCGTGCCGTCAACAAGCAAGCGGCTGGCAGGAGTAGTTGAAGATGCAATCGGATCTGGAAACGCATAACCCGGGCCTGAGGGTGACCAGCTAAGCCCAGGCTGATTAAAATCACCAAGCAGAAGAAGCACATCCGTTATATCAGCCATGGACGATGCAAATTCTGTAGCATCCAGATGAAGCTGCATTGTGGTGCAGTCATGTCGACGTTCAGGGGGAATATACACCGCTCCAATGAGGATGTCCCGCGAAGTGAGGCTGACCTTAACCCAAACCGCTTCAATTGTAGTAAATAGTTCGTTGGAGATTACGCAGGAGGCGAATTCGTTGGAAACAGCGATGAGCACACCACCACCGCGAGTACGAATGCTGTTGGATGAATTACGGTCTAATCTGTAGACAGTAAAAGAGTCACCAAACAGTTGCAGTGAATTGATCCTCCCATCGAGCCAAGTTTCCGTGAATACATAAACGTCATATTCCCCGTCAAGCGCAGCCAGATAAACATCGTCCAATTTAGTCATGATCCCATTGCTGTGATTGTAACTAAAAATGGACGGCTTTCTTGCGATTACCCCCAATGCTGTTATTTTGAAGATGAGGCAGTACAAATCTTGAAAGATTATCAAAAATATATATTCCAATGAACGACTCCTTTTATGAGATGTTGCTGACGGCATGGTGCATACCATCCTATAGTGTCACTTGAAAAACAAACTCGCAAGGCCATATAGGGTAGATGTACCATTTATGGCTATACGTTCCTATCATGGTATGTTCCAATTATGGCCTATGGGAATTGCATAGGCCATAATTGAAACTTGGAACACAGCATAATAGGAACGTATAGCCATAACTGGTACACCTACGCACTTTCAAATGCCTTAGCTCGACGAGAGCTTGGTTACGTAGGGCTGGTAGTGAGTATGTGATTTAATAGTAGTGACTTTAGTGACTAAAATAACGAAAATAGATACCAAATAGTAACCTTTAAACAATAAAAAAGTGACCAATAGTGACATTTATTGATCAGAAAGATATGGTTTCAATCTACCATTGATTGCCACTCCGAGAAATTTTATAAACTCACAAACCCATCATGCGCATTTTTCATGTTTCAAAAAAATAAAATAAACGGTTTAAGGATCCCACTGTCCTCAAAAAATAAGTATGAATTGAATAAGCAATTTTTGAAACAAACTATTTACTAATTTGATATTAGATCCAAAGCACACATTGATGATTAGATCGCAAAATTGAGGCACCGAGAAAAAGGTTTAAATTCAAAGATTTTGACAAATTTTGACAATTTTAGGACATTCAATTTTAAATACCTATCTAGGATATTGATGAAGCGATGCGAAAAAAGATTAGTTTTTTATTTTTAAAAAAATATAAAAGGGTCTGTGCCTAGGGGCACGAACGGATGCTTGACGTAGGACCGCCAGTGGACGGAATAAATGTGAAGCGCATTTAGCTCTTTTAATTGATCAATTATCTATTATCTCAACTCTTTCCGTTTTTGAATTTAGGCGTACCAAATTTGTAGTAATCTTTTTCAAAGAGAAAGTTGATTAAGAGAATCAATCAAAATCACTTGCACCCAAGTTTTGTTACAAGATTACAACTCTGGAGAGCATTTTGTGTGGTCGTTGAGGGCTTGTGGTTCTGAATATGGACAAACAAGCACAGGTAAATTCTATTCCAACTCTTTACTGATGTAAGCTTGATGGCCCTGAAAAGGGCCGTTTTATTGAAGAGGACATCCATGGCCACTTACGCTTGGCGTGTTTAGTGTAGGTGACAGCATCACGGACCTCATTTTCCAGGAACACCTTCAGCACACCTCGTAGATCAGACCGGAGATACGTTTGACACCACCACGGCGAGCCAGACGACCGATGGTAGTTATCTCGAAGAATTTGCGTTTGGTTCTTAATATGGCGATGAGTGTGCAAAATAGTACGCAATTCCATCCTACCTATTCGCACGCGCCCGAGGATCGGAGGCGAATGCCACTTCGACTTGTTTCGTCTACTTACTACTCTCTGACGACTGTGCTGGGGAAACAGCATATGCATGTAGGTAATTGGTGGATTTGTTAGTGAATTCGACGCTTTTGGACAATGCTGGACATTTACCAGTTTTTCAATAGTTTCTTGTTGAAAATAAACATTTGAAAGCATTTTTATCGATGCGCAGCCATATTTCTGATCGATTGGTGATAAAATTATTGAAATTGGACCAGGTGCAGCTGAGTTATTAACGTTCAAAATCTTTCTTAATTTGTTACATGTTTAATTTTCGGTTTTCACAAAGTGTACCCCCATATAGAAATCAAAGACGTAGTCCTACATCAAAAAATTCGTTCTCCTCTTTGTAGCCGCTATACCGCACTGGTCGTCTCCATTCCTTCCAAGAAGAGAATCTTCTGCAACACAAGGAAACAAATTCATAACTGTTCATAGACTTGGACCTAAAGAACTTTTCTAGATCGTAGTTTAAAAAACATCTCATTAGTATGGAACGAAGAAAATTATCCCAGATGGAAAGATCACGGACATAAAACAAAATTTGAATGCGTCTAGGTCTAAAAATCTTTATCGTGAAAAAATAGGGATTTAGGGATGAATTTTAGAGTTTTGGACAAGATTAATTTGAGTCACTCAGCAGAAATTAAATTCGGCACTGCTTGGGCACATTCATCGGCACAATTTCGTTGGCATTGGATCATTTGAAATAAAATGGGAGCACTGCTGGACAACTGTCATTGAAGTTGTTCACAACATTACGAGCTGTTTGAATGTCTATTCAGTAACATCCTCTAATTGAATATACCAGAGGAACTCAGACCAGCAGTTAACATATAGACCTAAATACGAAATGTAGGTTCTAGAGTGGGCTCAAGAGACAGAGGCAGTTAATCGGACCCCATTAATACCCTTAATTCGAATAATGCTGCAACTCACACCAAACAAACTACAGAAGTCATCCTCTATAGTCGATCTTGAACCATGTTCCCCACCGGTTTCAATTCTTTCCGGCCGCTAATAGACCGTTTTTTCACATCACGAAAGGTTAGGCTTCTGATCATCCTCAATCCGATTTATCCCTGCGAAGCAAAACATTCAAGGTGTAAGAAATACCGGGTTGCCGGGATGGGTATTGTTGGCAACACAGATGAGCTCGTTCAGTACCACCCTCACAAAGGGAGGTGAAATGAGTGACGTGAAAAAGGTTTACTCCGGTAGGGCATATATAAAACGATTGCTTCGATAGGATAGCTCAATTGTTTTATAAAGAAAACATAGAAAATAGATAGTAGTGGTTGAAAAAGAATTTATTATTGCTAAAGTGTTTATTAAATCAAATATTTGCTAGTTATCCTGGATTTATTACTATTACGTGAATTTATTGTAAGTATTAAATTAATTTGAGAAACAAAAATAATAATCATAATTTGTACAATTTAGCACAAACACAAATTGGAACAAACACCTATTGTTACAACACGACGGATCAATTAAAGTAGAGGACAAATCAATGTAAGATAACCTAAAATTGTAAATCCTATAAACAAATAGTAACAATAATTAAATTAACAGCTTAAAGCTTACTCAACAAAAATTACGAGTTTGCTCATAGGAATCTGAAACTGAATCCGCTACTGTAACAACAATCTTTAAGATTGATTTATATTGAAAATAATTACGACCTCGTAAAAAGATGCCAGGAATTCAACTGATTCCGGAAGAAGCACCTGCTGATTCTCAGTGCATCTTATGCAAGCAACCGAATACGGCGGATGCCAAGATGGTCCAGTGCGAAGGATGCAGCCGATGGTACCACTTTTCGTGCGCTGGTGTCGGTGATAGCATCGAGGCTGATGATCAAAGCTACCAATGAGTGTTATGCCGGCCAAGGGGTTCTCGTGCACCGTCATCGGTAAGGTCAACACCATCGCCGACTGCAAGTGCAAGAGAGGCAAAACTTCATTTCGAAATGCAGCAATTGGCCGAAGAAAAGGAACTTCAAGCCAAGCTGATGGTGGAAAAGGCGAAACAGAAGATGCAGGAGAAGGCTTTGCAATTGGAAAAGGACAGGAGGGAAAAGATGATGGAGGATCTGATGAAACTGGAGAAGGAGTTCCTGGAACGGAAATTCAAGTTGCTTCACGCCCGATTGGATGAGGATGCTAAGGCAAGTTAAAGAGCGAGTATGTGTAGCGGTGACAGTGCAGCGGATAGCGTCGATAAAGTTCGATGCTGGATCGACAACCACCAAGTGATCCTGAGTGCCAAATCTGGAAAAGTTATTTCCACTGGTCTCACATCACAAGCGGGTGGCCACATCGTGCCAACGGAATCGATGCCGGTAGCAAGCACAACGCAAAGCAGCTCGAATTTAGTTCCAGTTTCAGCAGTTACCAGCAAAGAAGCGGGATCAAAACAGATTATCACACAAGGGGGTGTGTTTTTGAAAAGTTTTGATGACGTCATCTCACCTATTGCGACCGTACACCAGGGAGGTTTCACTAGTGTCGCAGATCCAGCCCTATCACTTCCAACATTGCTTCAATCAACGCCCCGGGCAGCACCTGTGTCGCTGACGAGTATTCCAACTGTGCAGCCGACATTAACGTGCAGGCGAATACCAATCTGATTCCGCCTGCAGTCAACCAGCTGGTTCCGGATTTAGGAACAACAGTCGGTGGCAGTACGATGTTTCCTCAGATATCATATGGCGGACACAATCAACCATGAGAGGACAGACGTTATTGGATGGATCCTCGAGTTGGTCAGTTCAATCCGTATGTAGTACCTACTTCGAACATGGTGAGTACTACCAGCTCAGAAGTTTTCGCAAGAAGAACTGTAGAACCAACCAATCAAAACTATGTCCAACCATCACATACTTTCCAGCCAACACTAGGGCAGTTAGGGCACTCCGAAATACCTAGAAACGTATCGCACTTAGGTTCCGATAGCTATTTCTTAAATAGGAACCAGAATCCTCTGGTGTCACAAAATGCTCCTTTCGCTCACACACAAACCGTACCAATGCTTTCGCAAACATGGGGTAATTCTCGACCGCCACTTCGTCCTCCTGTAGTGAGTGTCTCGAGTTATCAAACACCTATACCAGCTGTACCAAACCCACAGTTGCAGTATGGGATGTTTCAACCATCGTACGGCCCGAATGCGCAGCAGTTGGCAGCACGCCACGTTGTTCCCAAAGACCTTCCGTGTTTTACTGGGAATCCAACAGAGTGGCCGATGTTCTGGAGTAGCTATGATACGTCCACGCAGATGTGTGGGTACAACGATTCGGAGAACCTGATGCGATTACAACGAAGCTTGAAAGGGGACGCTAAGAAAGCAGTGAGCAGTTTTCTTCTTCATCCTCCGAATGCGGAGGAATATGCTGCGGAGTTCCCGGAGGCGTCTGAGGCGATTAAGGAGAATCATTACGTGGATGATTATCTTGACAGCGTCGAGACGGTCGAAGAAGCAGTTCAACTGGCATTAGACGTCAAGGAAGTCCACGAAAAGGCAGGATTCCTCATTCGGCATTGGATGTCGAACTCTCTTGAGGTGCTCCAGCGGATTGGAGAGCAGAACACGAAGTCGGTGAAGAGCTTCATCATGGACAAGGGCAGCAACCTGGAACGAGTTTTAGGGATGGTATGGCGACCACAAGAGGACGTCTTCGTATTCTCAATGACCCTCCGAGATGATCTGGGAAGTCTACTGGATGGATCCGTTGTACCAACCAAACGCCAGCTCCTGAGCCTAGTTATGAGCATTTTTGATTTTGAAATTGTAAAACCTATAAACAAATAGTAACAATAATTAAATTAACAGCTTAAAGCTTACTCAACACAAATTACGGGTTTGCTCATAGGAATCCGAAACTGAATCCGCTCCTGTAACAACAGGTATTTTACCAACAATCGCAGCTTACTCTATGACCGGCACAATCGGCACACCTGTGGCACACTGACTAAAAAGATGACCCAGGATTGGGATGCGGAGTGACCTGGAAATTTGTTTTTGTAGTACCAGAAAAATGCAATACAATTTAATGGACTTAAAGAGAACTCCTGATTCTGTGACATGATTTTTTCTCGGTGTTTGGACAAATTCTTAAGCTACCGGATGTCAGAGATTATTCAAATTTCTGACCTTTGAAAAAATGTCGAAAATGTTTTTTTTTTTTGACATTTTAGGCTTGGAAAACATCAAATATATTATATTAACAATATGATCCACTCTTTCCCTTAGCTGGCGAACCAAATTTTTAGCGATGAAAGCACCTCTGTGGCCAAAAAGGCTACCAATGTATTCGTTTATCGTCACGAGGGATAAACCAAATGAAAAATTGTTTAATATTTCAAATGAACGTATTTCAGCATATTATTTTATTTGATGACATGAGTGACATGTTGGACAAATTTTAAAGTTATATACACAATGTAATTAATGAAAATAATGTGACTCTTACTTTTGTAATAAGTGCTATATTCGCACCCCTCGATTGTAATTGAATGATTGCTGCTGACCTTTTTCAACGCTAGATGGTGCGTGAAGCAATATTTTGCGGGTCGCCATTGCAATGTTTGGAAAAGGCATGAATGGATCATATTGTCAATATGATATATTTGAAAACATGCAATATCTCGAAGGAAAATAGTCAGGCTATTGGGTCTAGAACTTTTATTCAAAACTTCTTACAATTTGTGATAGGTCTATTACTAATTCGAGATCAAACAAATAAAAATATTAGTGATTTCGTCAACATCTATTTTACAGTTAACATTTCCGTCTGTTCGCAACTTTTCTTGTCCGCCAGAATTTACACGGATTTTTAATGAATCTTTCTAACACACATTTGTTACCAAAACAATCTGTGATTTGATGTGAGTTTTTAATGTAATTTTTTTTACTCTCAACATTGGAAGGGGCCTCCCTTAGTTCAGTCAGTAAAGGCGCAGCTACAAAGCAAGACCATGCTGGAGGCTGGGTTCAATTCCCGGTCCGGTCTAGGAATTTTTCGGGTTGGAAAATTTCTCGACTTCCCTGGGCATAGAAGTATGATTGGACTTTGCCACACAATTATACCAATGCAAAAATGGTACAGGCATCGAAAGCTCTCAATTAATAACTGTGGAAGTGCAACTAGAACACTAAGTTGAGAGCACGCAATAAGCTAATATGCGATATGCAATAAGCTTGAAATGCGAAGAAGAAGATTGGTAGTAAAAAAGTGACTTTAGTGACTAAATTTTAAGGAATAGTGCTTTAGTGACCTTTTGATAAAAAAGGGACTTTTTAGTGACTGGCTTGAAAATAGTAACCAAGTCACTAAAAAGTGACCTGCTACCAGCCCTGCGTAGACTGATAACACTGTGTAGCAGTGCTGATAAAAATCATTTCTTCTACATTCAACTTAGCTGAAAATGAAGACAACCTTAGCAGATAGACTAACTATCTGCATGAATTTGAATTTTGACATATAGATAGAGCTGGAATTAGGGCGTAACAGATTTTGTAAACAATGACTTCTCTCGTTGATTTCTAGCAACTCAAGGCACGCCTACACAAACCAACACATCCATCGGGTAGGGGAAGTCTTCCCCTATTCGATGGTAATGTTGATTTGCCAGGGAGAGTCATGCCTTCATCAATCATTGAGAGAAGCCATTGTTTACAAAAGCTGTTACGCCCTAATTCCAGATCTATCTAGACATAACAACATTCTCCTGATCAAGGCAACCTCTGAGTATCGAAGTTGGCTGGATGTTCATTATTGCCTCTGTTGTTCTCAATATTAATATTCGTCTTCATCTTGATGGAGATGATTTTGAGGATCAAATGCAAAATTATTATTTTCATTTTACACAAATATAGTGCTGAAGAACGATTTGTGTTTGTTTTTACCCACAGATTGATGGCAAATTATTGCCTCATGCTGAATTTATGATAATATCGAGGTTTTTGGCTCTGGGGTCGACAATATTCAAAATAATTATTTTGACCAAAATGAATTTGATTATTTTGCTTTTGAGGATCGATTCTGATTTTGACAATTTTGGGTTGGCAACGCGTGTTCGTTGATGTATAATGAGCTCATTTGTTCATTTCACTCGAACGTAATAGCGAAGATTTTCAAAACAGCGCGTCATGGTAAATGATAATGCAGATCCCTCTTATTGACACTGGAATATGAGTAAAACTGCAAAGCGGCTGCATTTTTGTTCATCCAAAATGTTCACGTACACATCAAGTCACATGAGAAGGTGGTTGGCGGGCATATTGATTACAAAGGACCCAAGAGAGATTTTGAAGAATATTAAGGGAAATTCTAAAGTTCTCGAAGTTTTCCTGAAGTTGTCGAAACTTGCCATAAGCTTTCAGACCACCTCAGACCAGCAGTCCTTAAGATCCCTTAATTTTCGTTAAGATCTCGGAAGAGCCTTGAAGTTCACGTAACTTTCATAAATTCTTAACATTCTCTTGTGTCTTGTGCAGGGAAGTTCTTGAAGTTCATTGGACTTCCCTAAAATTCTTTAGACTTCCCTGAAGTCTTGAGTATTTCTTAAAAGTTCCCACACTTTTCCAAAAGTTAGTGAGACTGTCTTGATGTTCTTTGATCTTCCCGGAAGGTTCCCCTTTTTCTTTAATGTTCCCGCAATTTTTGTGGAATTTTCGGAGCATCTTGAAAAAAAAAACTTCTACACAGGCCTTAAGATCTTTAAACTGAACTGCTCTGATGTTCATTGATCTTTCCTGATGATCTGGGAAGTTATCTTTAGTTCTTACGATTCACCTGATGTTTTTGATACTGTTTTTCCCTGGAGATTTCTGAGCTTCTGTGAAATCCCTGAAGTTTTTCTAAAATTGCCTAAGCTTCTCTAAAGTTTCTTCCTCCTCACATTTCAAGCCGTTTTGGTGATAAAATATATAGTGGAATTAACGTTTAAAGTTTGTTTAGGGGCTGTTCATAAACTACGTAGACAGTTTAGGTGGGGGAGGGTTGACAACTATCCACGGCCCATACAAATTTAAATTTTTGATATGGACGCAGGACGTCTACGCAGGGGGAGGAGGGGGAGGGAGTCAAGAATAAAAAAAACTGTCTACGTAGTTAATGAACAGCCCCTTATCGATAACAGTCAATATGTGCCAAAGCTGTCTTAGGTGATTTTAAGTCAATTTTTCGGGAACGGTTTCTCAGAATGTCGTAGATATTAAACACTAGTATCATTGCTCTTTTTTCTTATGTAATATAATAGGAGTGATTTTAGTGACTAAAATAACGAACATAGTGACCAAATAGTGACTGTAAAACAATACAAAAGTGACTAATAGTGACATTTATTTATCGAAAAAAGTAAGATGTTGTATCCAGGACACGACCGTTGATTGAACGTAGGATTACGTACTTGGTATCAATATTCGGCGACTGTGTTAGGGAAACCACTTTTTTCCATCACGGAAACGCCTCGTTTTATGATGACACAATTAAGCATTTTCCGACCGGCTGGACACCACCACACACGGTGATTGAAGAACGGTACAGCGAGACCGGATGAAATTCGATTTTGAAATCTATGTTAGGGAAAGTGCTTTTTGCAGGCAATCGGTGATAATTTTGATCACCATTGCAACAGTTGGATATTTGTGTAATTTTCAATAGTGACCTATTGAACATTGAAAAAGCGGCTTTCCATCCGCTAATGACAGAGTTATAAGTGGGCCAAACCAGGCCACTTTTCGTAACGCGGTCGATTCCATTTTTTGAAATTGCACCCCCAATGTGTTGCCGAAAGACGTCCAATATTTAGTTGGCTGCGACACGCTCATTTAAAATAAAATAAATACACTGAAACCTCCGTTTACGAAGTCTTTTTTTTACGCAGTAAAGACTGTACTCGAAAAAAAAAATGCAACCGACAAAAAAGATCACCAAAAATTTATTTTAAGTCGGTTTTCTGTTAAAGTCTTAGGGAATAAATAAACACATATGAGCTATGTTTTTGCAAAGTTGGTTTATTCAACCTCCTCTCCTTGGCTAAATGCCCGTACCTTGGACTTAACACTACCCATCAAATCCTGTGCAACACTTGCGTCATCTTTCTTACACACTTTCATCCACTCTTTCTTCAAATCCTTGTCGTTTTTGAAGACCTCTCTCTGTTTTCCGGAGCTTACTCTTCATAATCGCCTAGAATGTTTCTATTGCGGGAAGTTCTGGCGAGTTTGGTGGATTTGCCTCCTTTGACACAAAAACAACATCCTTGGCTTCGTACCACTCCATCACCGGTTTCGCGTAATGACACGATGCCAGACAGAGTGTCACCTTCATGAGACCGGAAGAAGGACAGCAGGCGCTTCTGGAGGCATTCTTCTTTATATATTTGTCCGTTGATGGAGCCAGACGTTATGTACGGCTTGCTGAATTTGCCACACCCACACTAAGTACTTCTTGGCAAATTTGTCGACCTTCTTCTTCCGGAACTTCTCCGGAACATCCAGGCGGGGCTTGCCGACGTTAAACTCCAGGCCGGGGATCTGCTTGGCGTCCGCTTTAACGACGTCTCGTCGTCCATTACGATGCATTTCGGCTGCACCAACCACTCGCGGTACAGCTTCCTGGCGCGGGATTTGGCCACCGTATTCTGTTTATCGGTTCGGTTAGGCGCCTTTCTTACCTTGAAGACATGAAGTCCGGCCCGCTACATTGTCTGCTGGACGAACCAGTCGGAAGAATTGACCTTCTCGGACACGTCCCGAATCGAAAGGTTCGGATTGCACTTGAAGTAATCCTTCACCTTCCTTGCGTTCACGGGATCGGTCGTCTTCACTTTTCTTCCGCTGACAGCACCCCACTAGGTCGTCTGGGTCTCCCTGAATGATTTTACCACACGGGACACGGTCGAATTGCCGATTCTAAACTGTTTCGCGATCAACCTGTGGGACTGGCCTGGATTCTCCACGACCTCTCCCATAATTTTTGTCGAAGCACTTCTTGCTTAGAAGGTATCTCGATAACCACTTGACAGATTGTGAAGAGATTTTTCACATGTAAACATTGCACTCTAAACTAGTTTTACTCATAATTTTATTGATTTTTATCTATGCAATAAAAAGCTATACACAAAAGAAAGTGTTGCATTTTTTTTTCGAGTACAATCTTTATTCAATTTGCGTCCCTCTTTTTATGAAGTTAATCCCAAATAACTATTTTTTTTTGCGATTTTGGAAATTTGCGAAATACTGTGAAATACCCCACAATATGGGTATGTTTGGAATCGGAATGGCTTGTAGGTACCGGAAGTCCATGTCTGATGCCATTTTGAAATCAAAGATTGTGGCTTCCGGTTACAGAAAAACTTGGAAATTCTGTCAAATATCCCACAATATGAGTATTTTTGGAAACTGTAGGGACCGGAAGTTGATGTCTGGTGGCATTTTGAAATCCAAGATGGCGGTTTCCGGTTGCAGAAAAACTTGGAAATTCTGCCGAATACCCCACAATATGTGTATTTTTGGAATCGGCGAGACGTGTATGGACCAGAAATCGATATCTAACGCCATTTTGAAATCCAAGATGGTCACTTCCAGTTAGAGAAAAGCTTGAAAATTCGGTCAAATACACCACAATATGAGTATTTTTGAAATCGGGATGACGTGTAGGGAACAGAAATCGATGTCGGACGCCATTTTAAAATCCAAAATGGTGGCTTGATGCCACCATATTGGATTTCAAAATGGCGTCAGATATGTATTTCCGGTCTCAACACGTCACTACCTTTCCAAAAATATCCATATTGTGTGGTATTCGACAGTATTTTTCAGTCTTTTAATTTTGTCGAACCTCTTAACGGAATCACTTTATGAAGAGCTTATTGAGTTTGTTGATTTATTTCCTTTTAATTCAGTTATAATTGCTTATCTTTTGACAGATACGCGTATTTCATCTACTACTTGCAGACTTCATCAGTGTCAAGTACTCAACACCACTTAGCACGAATAAAGTCTGCAAGTAGTAGACGAAATACGCGTATCTGTCAAAAGATGAGCAATTATAACGGAATTAAAAGGAAATTAATCCACACACTCAAAAAGTATTTTTCAGTTTTTCTCTGACTGAAACCCACCATCTTGGATTTAGAACTGGCATCAGACATGGGTTTCCAGTCCTTATACGAAACCCGATTCCAAAAATACCCATATTGTGGGTTATTAAACAGTATGTTTTCTGTTTTACTATAACCGGAAGCCACCATATTGTGGGGTATTTCGCTGTATTTCCCAGTTTTTCTCTAACCGGAAGCCACCATCTTGAATTTCAAAATGGCGTCAGATATGGATATCCGATCCCTTCGCATCTCCTGATTTCAAAAATACCCATATTTTGGGGTATTTGAGAGTATTTCCCAGTTTTTCGGTAACCGATTCCAAAAATTCCAATATTGTAGGGTATTTGACAGTATTTCCAAAAACCTCTTTTTACGAAGTAAATCTCAAATAATGAGTTTTTTTTTCGCACTAATTCGATTTACGAACCCCCTGGGGGAGGTAGCTCATCGATTCTTCCGGTTCGCCTCCTAGCATCGTGCTATAAGGTACCAGGCGATAACCAGGGTAGTTGATCGATAGCTCGATGACGTCATTTCGTTGGCGTCTGCTATGGGAAATTCTCATAGCAGGCGTTGACGATGGGACGTTGTCGAGTTGTTGAATAGCAACTATCGTGGTAACTCACCGATTACCTGTCGATCTGCCAAATTTGGAAAGACGTCTGCATTGAATTGTCTCATATAATAATATTCCGCCCACTATATCACAAGATGTTGCGAGTAGCTGAGTGGAATGGAGATAAGTTAAGCATTGGGTACAGGACCAAGTCTCCCCTGGGTGGTGCCAGAAGATGAGCGCAATAGAATCATCAAGTTGCCATAAGGCACGGAATGAGACTATTGCATGGCTGGGTAGTCAAAGTCTTCCATTCGTTAGTCATTTCAGGTGGATTAGAACAGGTTTAGGTTTAGGGTGGGCGTTGGCCAGATTTGGATTTTTCAGATATAATCCTAAATAGGACCTAGATTATTTAATACACTAGTAACCTCAACTTCTGTCACAATGTTTCATTGTGACTAATCAACACTCAATGGGTAAAATATCAAATTTGCGGTAAATTTGAAAAAAAGGGAACTTGGAGTGTAGAGTGCACTGCCCACTGGACGATTCTGAAGCCTGACCAAGAGAGTGGGTTACGGGTTTATTTGATTGTACGTCATTTCCAAGTTATATATAGATACATTCATACCATTGGCATTTTGTATTTGAGATAAGACAGAGACAGGATGCGGAGGGCCCGCTTAGGGAGAGCGTAACCCATGTTATGGCTTCCATTTATTAAATAGTTCAGATAGGCTGGAAATGATAGGTTCATGGTGAGAAAATGTACCATATGGTGCCCGTTCACTGATCAAAATTAGATTCAAATCGTCAGGCCCTGCCCTGGAATAAGGGAATTGACGATGATTTGTCAAGTTTCATTTTGGATTTGCATATAATTGTAAGTTTAGGTTTGCTTTTGTAATTGTAAGATAGATAGTTTGCCTCAATTGAAACATTGAGTTAAACATGACGAATCATACCTCTAGAATAGTAGTAGTTACAGTGCCGCATTATCTAACTTTTGTTTTGTTTGTTTACATATAACTAATACCTCCTTGTTTTCTCTCTAATTTGTCTACTATGTCCCACCATCACGATGAGAGATGAGCTACCGTACATGGTACACGCTCATATACACTCCCAAAATAGTATGCCGCAAGTAAGTATATCACAGAGGCAACTAAAGATCCAGAAACAAAAACCGAAAACGCTGAACGGCAGATGGTCGACCAGGGTGTGTGCTGATAAATTACAAAATTACAATTACATCATTATTCCATACATCAGCTTGAATTACGTTGATCGATATTACATTTTTTTTGCTGTGCACTACACCACCGGAGCCAGCAAAGTTCAACAATCCATCGTTGCTAATGCCTTTGTTGTCATTTGGAACCAGTTTTGCGAGGTAGGTGACGATTGTGCGTATTTCTCGCGTAAATTTTGAAAAGGGCCTAGCCTGAACAATACGTAAAGAGCAAATTGAAACATTGTACGTCGCGTGAAAGTGGAACTTAATGAAGGCCTAAGTACTTTTTCGTAGTTTTTAGTTTTCGGATTTGAAAGATCGTCGGTTACAGTGGCCTGCTTACTGAGCAGAAAAACGCGGTCCCAGTTATAGTAAAATCGCTTGTGTATCGTGTATTTTGCGAAACTCGTTGTTGTCGTTGGTTCCGGGTTTGAATGGATACAAAAATTAGAGCAACGGTATTATGTGATATGAGGGGCTCGGTGGCCTTAGAGCAACCGTTTTTGCTTACTGAGCAGAACATCATGAGTCTAATCTCAGGCCCATCCACAATCAAGATTCGTCAATCGTTTTATTTGTTAACATGACTACATGGTAATAACAGCAACTCGGTGATTAAAAAGGTGCTCGTCTGCCTAGTGGCAAACGTTTTTGCTTACTGAGCAGAAGACCGTGGGTTTAGTCCCAAGCTCCTTCGCGTTATATGATCGTTAGGACATCAATTCAGCTTATCGTTTACCAAAACGAACCCTGCTGCAAACCCAACCCTCTTATCCAACATCCCAGTGATTCCTCGTGGAAGTGCAGAGGTGTTCTCGGCTTCCATCAAAGCGAGTGTCATGTCAACACAATCCTTCCCATTCCTTTCTTGACCTGTGTTCG
Source organism: Ochlerotatus camptorhynchus (assembly GCF_037179485.1). Taxonomy (NCBI): domain Eukaryota; kingdom Metazoa; phylum Arthropoda; class Insecta; order Diptera; family Culicidae; genus Ochlerotatus; species Ochlerotatus camptorhynchus. The sequence goes on from NW_027040890.1 coordinate 2,625,454, forward strand.
GGCGCGGCCGGCGCTGGTATTGCCTAATTTAAGATCACCAGTTTTTACACATTGAGGATGATTGCTAGTCCCAAGCATCGTCTATTGGTTCTCTGTGTAATTACAGCTGATCTGGCAATAACAGAGTAGCAACCGTGGGCGGTCAATCAAGCTCAAGCTCAAGCTCAAGCTAATTCGATTTACGAACCCCCAGTTTGGTTCGTAAATTGAGGTTCTGTAAAGGTTTAGGAATCCAATAAATTAGATCTCGAAAAATTATTATTTGTATAATAATAAGTGTATTAATTCAATAACCAAGTGCATTGTCCATTTCCTCATTCTGTACTCATTTTTCTGACTCGATTTATGAAAACTAACAATTGACTAAGATGTTTTAAGATTCAGATCGCGAATTGGTGATTAAAACAAAACATTGATGCACAGAGAAAAATGTTCAAAGTCTCGGAGCTAGACAAACTTTGACAATTCTGGAACGATGATCGCGGACATAGAAAATTTGGCATGCGTCTAGGACTTAATATCTCGATCTCGAAAAAAATAATCTGGGATGAACTGTTCCATGCTGGAAGATCTCTAAGACAAACAAATTAGGAAACTTTGCGGCCTGTAATAATTTTCATATTTTGAATATGTAGAAGTTAAGATCACAGTCCTACAAAAATTCAAATGCTTCTGATACGTAAATAACATTTTATGATCATCAGACTGATGCAAAATTTGAAATTTTCGCTCCACAGTGCTTGAACGGTTCCAAATTGGGTCTTCCTTAGCCTCCCAAAATTTGAACTACTTTAGTAAGAAACTGACTTGACACAAACCATTACTAGAAAAACGATATTCCGCAAAGTTGTAGCTTAGAAAATTTACCGTAAGAATAGTTATAGAAATTTTCGAAAAAGCAATATGGAAAATAGGTAGAAGACAATGAACAAAAAGTTTGGTTTTCCCATAGTAATTTCCATATAAACTTCGAATAGTTTGTGCCAAGTCAGTTTCTTACCAAATGAGTTTAAATTTTGGGAGGCTAATCAGGACCTGATTTGAAACCGTTTTAAGCACTGTGGAGCAAATTTTGCATCAGTCTAATGATCATGGACATAGATGTTTTTTAATATAGACTTGGAAATTTATGATTCCAGCGAAAAAAAAAATACAACACAATTTAATGGATTTAATTATGTGCTATGATTTTTGCTCGATGTTACTACTAAGTTTAAAAAATTGTTGGAAATTCTAGTCTTTGAAAAAAAAATCTAGAACATGAAAATTTTCCTTAAGCATTTTTCGAAATCTACGGTAGTTTGACGCATAATCGGGGCGGTCCGGTGAAATATGAAGGAGAAAACAGTAGTTGATGTGCATTATTTGTACGCTGGTAAAATCGTCAAGCGTGAAGTAAGGCTGAAAGTTTTATGGATTCTGTTCCCGTCTTACGTAAAGACCAAATCGAAACAACGAACGTTACGTAAATGTAGAATTTAATGAAGGCATAAGCGCTTTTTCGTAGTTTTTTTTGTCTCCAGGTTTAAAAGATCATCGGTCGTAAAGGATTATTCTTGTGTAACGGGCACCGCCGTCGTGTTTGAGTTTGAATAAATCCCAGTTCCTGTCATATTAAGGAGGCTTATAGTAACATTGCGTGATTATCGTGTGTTTTGTGAAACTTAACATCGTCATCAACGTCACTGTCGGGGCCGGTTTTGAAGGGTTGCAATAACAACGCGATCGTGATGAGGGGCTTGGTGGCCTTAGAGCGACCATTTTTGCTTACTGAGTAGAACATCATGAGTTTAATCTCAAGCCACTCCACATTCAAGATTCGTTAATCGCTTTATTTGTTAATTTGAATACAAAGGAGCTCGTTTGCCTAGTGGCAAATTTTTTTGCTTACTAAGCAGAATATCGTGGGTTCAATCCCAAACTCCTTCGCGTTATATGATCGTTAGGACATCAATTCAGCATATCGTTTACCAAAACGAACTCTGCTGCAATCCCAACCCTCTTACTGTTCTCGGCTTCCATCAAAGCGAGTGTCACTTCAATACATTCCTTTCCTGACCTGTGTCCGGGCACGGCCGGCGCTGGTATTGCCTAGTTTGAGATCACCAGTTTTTACACATTGAGGATGATTGCTAGTCCCAAGTATCGTCTATTGGTTATCTGTGTAATTACAGCTGATCTGGCAACCGTGGGCGGTCAATCATGCTCATGCTCGTTTGGTAAATTTCGACATATTTTTTGCCGAATTGACTGTATTTTATTTTCCTGAATGAATCAATAATAACATGAATTTTATTGAATTATACATTATTTCTTTCTAACAACAAACCTGACGATTAATTTGACTCATAAACCATTTATTATTTATAAACAAGTATTTTCATCGTGCGTCCGTTTGTAAAGTAATTAAGGACCTGGCCCAGTTTGCTTTTGGATCTGTTCGTTATGGTTCTGAGATGCTCGATGGCCCTGGAGGGATCGTTTTTGCTTACTGAGCAGAAAATCATGGGTTTAATCCCAAGATCTCCGTCATGACGCTTAAAATGCATGATCACTAAACAAAATGAATATGTTCTTTCGATAGCCAGCTATCGAGAGATTAAATAAACAACAAATAAACAATACATACTTTTGGTTGCATCGCCAACTTGAGTCCTAACCGAATACCCTACCCAACCCTCCAACTCCGTAGCACTTATGAGGGTGTCGCTTAGTCGGTGGCCTCTCGTTAAGTAAGTACTACATCAACATTTCCTTCCATATCCCTAGTTATGGTAAAGATGGGAGTGGCCGAGAATAGCGACAGTCATGCTTCTGTTACTCTTATTTAGATTGGAACCAATGTTTACTCCCCAGCATTATTCCTGAAAGTAGTCTAACTGAGAATTTCAGAAGAGACGTGAGTGTCGCTAGTATCCAATCTACGAAGTATATCATAACAACGCTAACGCTAACGCAAAGAATATGTTTACAGTATATTCGTCACAATGTTCACAGTATTACGGAATTGCAGCCATTTACAATTTCGATCAGTTATTTTGATTTACAGTTTTCGGTAAATTTCTATAAATTACGAAAAATCAGCAGTTTTGGTTGCGGAATAATGGTAAAACAATACATTTTACAAAGCTTTCGGTAAAAATTATATTTTACAGGACGAATCCAGCAAAAAAGTACCGAACAAGATTCAAGAAATTTGGTGTGTAAGGCTTGGAAAACTTTCAAAATCACGAATTTAAAAAGCTAGGATATTTGGAAAATTGTGATGAAATTGTCTAGGAATATTTCAAGATCACAAGTAAGGGAAATAAAAAGAAATTTTATAATCTGGTCTGGACAAATTTTGAAGATAACGGACTTGAATGTCTCGATCACGGAGTTGAAATTAATCAGTGATTTCATCAACACCCATTGGACAGTTCTGGTATGTTCCCGACTCATGTTTGTCGGACTTTAAAAGGCAAATTCTTTACTCTCAACATTATTGGTCGTAAAAAACCTTGTGACTAAATTTTAAGAAATAGTAACTTTAGTGACTTTTGGGTTAAAAAAGTGACTCAGTCACTAATGACTTGAAAATAGTAACCCAGTTTTGAGATTTAAAATTGTGATTTATTTTTCTGAGACATGTTCCAAATAAGAACCCATCATGACTTGGTGGTCTTGTCATAGAAAATTGAAGGAATTCCAAGTAATACTGCATATCTCACCATTCCAACATGATCTCCCGGGTTTTAAGAAGTAAATTTCCAGAATCTCATTTATAATACATATCAAACAAATTCTTGACAGGTTCCTAAAAACTCAAAACTCGGTCTTGAACTCTGCTTCCATTCTTTTGATGGATTATTTATGATTCTTAAAAAAATACTCACATTTTCTGGTTGAACATGAGCTCCCGATGCAGGTTCTGTCGGTCCGTCGAATCGACGCAGGGGTTGGCCAGCTTCTTCGGTACGATGAGTCCCTGCGAGTCGGTCATGACTCCCTGCGTGCTGGAATGGTTAATCGGGGGCATCATTCTAGGGTTCGTTCCGTCGTCACTTTCCGGTTCCTGATTTTGGTTCTGGTACTGACCACCACCACCACCACAACCAGTGCTACTTTTAACACCACAGTACGATGTGTTGTTGTTATCCGAGTATCTTCTTCTATGATGATAGTTGGAGCTGTCTAAGCTCGCATCTGAATCGAAAGAAAAACGAAACAAAAACAAACGAACGGCGTTGATTAGATCTCACGTGTCAGTTTTTTTTTTTTTTCAACGATACTAAATATGGATAGAAGCAACATTTGCTGTGGACGATGGAAAAACAACTTAACTAGATATGTATGTAGCGATAAAAGGGAATCAAAATACTACTCAAACAGCTAAACAAGTGTGCGCTGATTTGATTAACGATGTTCGTGTCTGGTCGGCAAAAACGTGAGCTGAAACGTAGGCGATTAGCGGGGTTCTAATCTAAGCAGTGTGTGGTTTCGTTTTTACCTTTCTTACTAGGGAAAATTGTAATCAAGCATACGTAAAACCCTAGGCAAAAGGACATTGACCCAAACCTTGCTCGAAGAGTCTCATCTTCTCCCGAATGTTCTGGGACGGGTTGAGCTGTGGACGAAACATGGTCGTTTCCCAGCGAAAAGCTCCGACGACGGGTGTAGGTAATTCACGCGACGAGACGACAAGTGGCCATTTAATTGGAGACACATACAATGAGTGCCACCTTCAAAGCCAGAGTAACGAAGGAAATGAAGAAAAACAGAAATGAAACTTATTACTATGCGCAATTAGCTTATGACAGTAGATGTATGAGCGCGGTGCAAGAGAAAGATACAGACGACGACGTTGACGACGATGCAGGAAAAAAGCACAAGATTAGCGCATAAATTGGTTTCACTTTCCATTATGACCGACCGGCGAACTTGACTACACGGCGAATGAGAACGACTCAAATTTGAGTTTAGTTCACTCATAATCGCCAAAAGTGCAGGAACTCAGCGATGACTTAATTTGCCTCATGTTTTCCCAGGTTTTTCCAGGGAAAAATTCCCGAATTTGAGAAAAAGTAAAGATTGGATTCACTCAGTTGAATAAAATTTTCGTCAATTTCCTCATTTTCCGGCAGATTTTTTAGGTTTTCCACAGGAAACCATGGGACAAATTTTACTCATCGCTGAGTTCCTGCACTTTTGGCGATTATGAGTGAACTAAACTCAAATTTGAGTCGTTCTCATTCGCCGTGTAGCTAAGAAACGGCGTGTGCTGATGGCGGGTCGGTGGTCGCCGAAATTCGCCGTACTTAATCACGTTTGTTCAACCTTCCGTCACTTTCCCTGCGCACTTGCTGACACTGCCTGCTTTCGGTGGGTAAGGTAGTAATCGACCGCTCTCGTGATTCGGGTTGTGTTTTGTACAAAAAAAAGACACTTTTTCCTGCATTGATCTGCAGATAGTTGCAGCATTGCTCTACAGGAACGTAAAAAAATTCAATCATTTGCAGGTTTCAATGGCCGGTTTGATTTTCACTGTGGAAATCCCAGAATTGAAAATTTGTTGATGCTATATTATACAGCGTGAGGCTATTTGACGTGACACACAGTAAAACAGTCAATGCTTTAAGTTGGATATCTTGATCTTAAACTTCTACAATTCAATTCTAAATTCTACTATATACATACTTCACGAACGCACCAATTTCGACACATTATGTACAATCGTCCTGTTGAAAACACGTAATGTGCGGATAAGAGAAACGCTGTTTTGATTATGGACAAGGAAGATTATGATTCACGCGTCCGTGCCATGATCAGTACGAAGAGTACAAATTTAAGAATGGCAAGCTTAATGATCCGCTCAATGCGATGATCGTCTGATGGGAGAGGAAATTTCACGTCCCAACCCGACGACACACCAACCGAGAAAATGGCAACTTGTTTGGTGGATGAAATGAAGAAGTATCCCGTAACCCATGGGAAAAAAAATGGGAAAACATCTATACATCTGATTGAGCAGCTTGAATAAGGGTTTAAGTTGAGACGAGGTGAGATCCTGGTATCGTTTGATGTTCCAACCACCGACGATTTAAGAAGCCTGCGTCGACATTTGAAAGGTAATTGAGCGCCACACAATCACATTGCGACTTACCTTCTAGTGGTTGAGGTAGGGTAATTTACGTATTCTAGTCAATAGACTTAAGAGAATTCTCTGACGTTTGTGAAATGCACAAGCATTAGTGAAGAACTTGGGGTAAATTATAAGTATTTGTGCAAGAAAACCTTCGGATTCACCCAAAGTTCTGCACTAATACTTATGCAATTCACAAACGTCAGAGAAGTCGATATTAGCAACGTCCGTGCTTCTATCGGCTTTTTCTCATCGTAACGCACACATATGCAGTGTTTATTTGTTTACAGTCATCTGCTGCTCGGTCCATTCCAATCGATATATTTGCCCAAAACTATTTTAAAACGAAAGAGAGAAGGATTAGTAGTATTCATTTAAGTCCACTACATTAATTGCTTATCTTTGACAGAGGAGCGCATTTCGTCTACAATGTAACACTGAAGAAGTCTTCACATTGTAGACGAAATACGCGTAGCTGTCAAGGATAAGCAGTTAAGGTAGTGGAATCAAATCGAAATTAAAAATCCTTCTCTCTTCCTTTATACAGGAATTCCACTATAGAGATGGTCATATCTAGTTGTATCGATGCGGTATGTGAGAGCATGTTAGCGAAAATCCAAGGAATACATAAAAAATCGAAAATCTCATTTTGACCGATCTAATTTCATACATTTTGTAGGATGGTTAGAAAACAATTGCGTCGCAAAAATGTAATGGGATTGAAACTGAAAGTCTAAGGAGTGGTTTAAATACATTCAGCAAAGTATTTTGGTGAGAAAATTCAGTAAAATTAATCATTCAATTTTGGTTGCCGAAAACAGTCAATAACTGCGGGAGCCATCATTTACCCTACATATGTGTATGAATCAGAATGTGTTCACTTTCAGATGAAAATCCTACAAGCTCAGGGGGATAGCATGATTTCGCCTCTCTAGCGAACGTTTTCAAGAACGACTTTGGAAAAATATTTCCGACGAGTGTGGAGACGGTATGTAGACGATATGTTTGCTCCAGTAACGCCATTAGAACGAGATTTTTGTCCAATAAAATGTCGCTATAAAAACGTATGGGGGAAAAATGTCGTGACATTTTTTCCCAACATAATGTCCAAGACATTTACCAGCTCTGCTTAGAACGAAAAGCTGGCTGTGGATTTTCTCGCCGATGCTTTGCTCACCCCTTTCAATGAATGTAACGTCAACTTTCGAGTTGAAACGAAGCCTCATTATGGCTTTCAATCCCTTTCAGCGACACTTTCACTTGCTTTGCCAATTTGTTTAATGATGACCAGATCCACGCTAAATAGCAAAACCAAATTAAAAATAAATTGACTCGACCTTCTCCGATTTGCTAGAAGCTTTGCATATACAGTCAAGATTCCTATAGTACGGTTAATAGGGACCGCACTATAGGAACCGGCATTAACGAATACACGTAGCATATGGGATTAGAGCTAATTGGGGACAAACTCTTATTGTAGGGTAATTTGAAGAGATAACTTCCTGGTGTCTTCTGAAAAGTTATTAAACAGAATATTTGCCACCTTTTGGGAACATTTAGCATCCGGAACGTCAAGAGCCTGATCCTCCGGAAGACCCGGAACATCCGTAAAAGTGGTCAATTCATGAAACTAATCCTAGAGCTCCGCGGTTTTTTCGAAACCGCTCATAGACGTCTTATCAGAATGAATTCGGAGTTGTGACCTGAAAATGAACCCAGAGGACCACGGGATGGTCCACCGGAAGATCCGGAACATCCGTAAAAGTGGTCAATTCATGAATCTGATCCTAGAGCTCCGCGGTTTTTTCGAAACCACTCCTAGACATCTTATCAGAATGAATTCGAAATTGTGACTGGAATATGGATACTGGAGACCACGGGATGGTCCACCGGAAGATCCGGAACATCCGTAAAAGTGGTCAATTCATAAATCTGATCCTAGAGCTCCGCGGTTTTTTCGAAACCACTCCTAGACATCTTATCAGAATGAATTCGAAGTTGTGACTGGAATATGGACACTGGAGACCACGGGATGGTCCAACGGAAGATCCAGAACATCCGTAAAAGTGGTCAATTCATGAATCTGGTCCTAGAGCTCAGCAGATTTTTCGAAATCACTCCTAGACATCTTATCAGAATGAATTCGGAGTTGTGACTGGAATATGGACACTGGAGACCACGGGATGGTCCACCGGAAGATCCGGAACATCCGTAAAAGTGGTCAATTCATGAATCTGATCCTAGAGCTCAGCGGATTTTTCGAAATCAGTATTAGACATGTTATCAGAATGAATTTGAAATTGTGAGTGGAATATGGACACTGGAGACCACGGGATGGTCTACCGGAAGATCCGGAACATCCGTAAAAGTGGTCAATTCATGAATCTGATCCTAGAGCTCCGCTCCCGTGGTTAGATCCGACGTTTCGGCCTTGGGACTTGGCCTTCTTCAGGGGATCTACAAGTTTTATTTACAATTAATACATTGAACATTTAGCATTGTAACTCTAACATTATTTTTTACACAAAGACTCACATAAAGTTGTACCGTTTTTCGTTCAGCGTCTGAAGCTTCACGATCGGTTGTCATAGCTTTTTTTCTCGGTTCTCTTCCAAGATATCTGCAAACGTTGGAGTTAGTTTTTTGAAAGCTTAAAATACCTACAGCTTTTACCGCATTGGAGAGATAGATGCGTTGGTGGATATTCTGTGTTGTTTTCTTGCTACCTGGTTTTTTTTTTATATTACCACCTACTATGACACCAAAATGGACTCTGACATACATCGATACATGGTATAATACAGGAGAGCAAAATCGAGAGAGAGATACTATTTCTTATTCACTATTGTTGCTTGGGTATTGGTTTGTAAAAATGGGATAATCGTTGTTGGTGATGGGCTTCATTGGTTGTTGTGATGTTGTGAAACTGGAGATAGGGTTGACTCTGGTGGGGCTGCGGTAAAGGGATGTGGTAGTGGAGCTGGTGGAATTGGAGGTGGTGGAGGCGGTGGCGGTGGTGGTGGATGTGGGACATTCGTTTTGGTTTTGTGGCTCGACTACATTATTGTACGCAGAACTCCTGAATATATAGAACTTATACCTTCAACATCTGTCCTATAGTTTACGGTACGTGGTGTATTGTATATGTGGAAGCATTCTAACATTGGTAATCTTGACGCAATGAAGGATCTGTCCATAATTTTGGCTTGGTCCAGTACAAATCGGTGTTTGTATTTTATACAGTGATCGATTAGTGCTGTTTTGTTGCCTATCTCGATCATTGCTTGATCATTGTATGTGTGACCCGAATTTAGTAGGCCTTCAAGTTTGTTTACATTGGACTTGTGGCCACTTATTCGGGTTTTCAGCTTGTTCGTAGTCATACCTATATAGCATCCCTCACAGTTTCGACAGGGAATGTTGTATATGACGTTATTTTGCAGCAACGGCTCGACTGGATCCTTCACGTTTGTATATAGCATCTTGGCAGTGTGTATATTGCTGTTGGCAATTTTGATCGACGGATAGTCCTCTTGCAGACATCTGATAATGGAATTGCTCAGATTCGGAACGTATGGGAGAGATACATATTGTGTTGGTTGCTCCTGAGTATTTCGTGGTTCACTGTTGTTTCCAATGTTGTTAGTGTCATTGGTAAGGATAACACGGTTGACGATGCGATTGATCAGTGTTGTGGGATAGTCGTTTCGTCGAAGATGGAAGTGCACAATCTGCTTAACTCGTTGGTTATCCGGGCTCGATGTTAGTTTCTTAACACGTTTCGTAAAGTTCATGATTACGTTGACCTTTTGCTGCATCGGATGTAGAGAGTAGTAGTTGAGTAATCTCCCTGAGGCTATCGGTTTGCTGTACCATTCAGTTGATAGCGATTGGTCCATTTCTCTTGTAACGGTCATGTCCAAGAAGGGCAGCCGTCTGTTGTTTTCTTCTTCTACAGTGAACTGAAGATGTACATTGTAGTTGTTGAAGGCATCCAGTGTAGACTGAACTTTTTTCTGTGGTAGAACCAAGAAGAAGGCGTCCACATATTTCCTTAGGAATGGGATTGGAAATCCTAGATTTTGAATCACTGTCACTAACAATTTGTTGAGCACCATATCAGCCAGGATTGGCGACAGTGGGCTCCCCATGGCTGTACCGAATTTCTGTGCATAGTATTGAGACCGGAACATGAAAAAACTGTTGTCCAGGCAGAATGTCACAATTTCCAGGAACAGATATATGTTGATCCTGGCATGTTTCTTTATTTCAGACCACTCTTCTTTAATCGCTTGTACCACCAGGTCCTTGGGTACATTTGTAAAGAGAGACACAACATCAAACGAAACAATAATGTGATTCTCCGGGATTCTCATCTGTCGGATTTCTGTCGCAAACGTGAACGAGTCTCGAATGTTGTACTCACTGTGTATGGCGGATTGTAGGATGTTGCTGACGAATTTGGAAATTTCGTATGTGGGGCTAGTTATGTTCGGTACTACTGGTCTCAAAGGTAGGTCCGGTTTGTGGGCCACCCTATCTCCAGTTTCACAACATCACAACAACCAATGAAGCCCATCACCAACAACGATTATCCCATTTTTACAAACCAATACCCAAGCAACAATAGTGAATAAGAAATAGTATCTCTCTCTCGATTTTGCTCTCCTGTATTATACCATGTATCGATGTATGTCAGAGTCCATTTTGGTGTCATAGTAGGTGGTAATATAAAAAAAAAACCAGGTAGCAAGAAAACAACACAGAATATCCACCAACGCATCTATCTCTCCAATGCGGTAAAAGCTGTAGGTATTTTAAGCTTTCAAAAAATTAACTCTAACGTTTGCAGATATCTTGGAAGAGAACCGAGAAAAAAAGCTATGACAACCGATCGTGAAGCTTCAGACGCTGAACGAAAAACGGTACAACTTTATGTGAGTCTTTGTGTAAAAAATAATGTTAGAGTTACAATGCTAAATGTTCAATGTATTAATTGTAAATAAAACTTGTAGATCCCCTGAAGAAGGCCGAAACGTCGGACATAAAACATAGTAGCGTTTTGATTATCCGTTAGACTGAAAAGCCGTAATCCTTACAATAAATGTTTATAACGTTTGTGTGGTAATGTTTTAACCTCATGTATTCTGGTTTTTTTTTTTGGAAATGAACCTTACAAATAATTGGTTGTTAAGAACCATAACCATTCAAAATAGTTGTTTTCTCCATACATTTCTGGAAAGAAAACTAAATTAGAAACTTTTTACTTATGGTTTAAGAATTATAATGATAATGGTTATGTTAGCCAGTAAGGTCTATGGATGGTTTTGTATTGTCGTTCAACTTTACGTGGAATATATCGTGAATCGATAATCATAAATTTACAGGCAACCTATTCGCAATATATTCCACATAAAGTTGATCGATGTTACAAAACCATCAATGGACCATACTGACTACCATAACCATTATCATTAAAATCCTCAAACCATTCGAAAATGTATAGAGAAAACAACTATTTTGAATGGTAATGGTTCTTATCAGCCCATTATTTGTAAGGTTTATTTCTAAAAAAAAACATAATTCATAAGGTTAAAACTTTATCACACAAACGTTCATGTTAATTTCCATAACCATTTCAGTTAAAGTTACGGTCAATCAATGGTTCGCATTTATGCGGGGTTGATTCCAATTTTTAAACCTTTAGTTACTCAACTGGGTAACAAAGGTAAAACGTAAAAATATCCTAAATTCGCCTACATTGATTGGAACCACCAAAATTGCTTGAAGTCCAAGCCCCAATGTAAATTTGGGCGTTTTTAGGGCTTGACGTTTGTATGTTTGGCTTTTCAAGATGACTTTGGCCGTTTTTTTGCGTTTCAAGTTACTATTGTACCATTTTGATGTTGTGAAGATATTTCGAGGTTTTAGGATATGATTGGACTTTTGCGTTTGTTTTACTAATTTTTTCGCTATGTCGACATTTGATGGCCAGCCATTGTTTTACACGAGCTGTTTTACAATTTTGATGGGACTCGAGTTTTGTGCAACTTCTCAAAGTAGGTCACAATCAATGAAAGTGTAATAACAGCCAGGCATGGAAAATCATTTGCATTCATTTCGTGCATTCATTTACATTCATTTGCCTCTAACTTTTTTCTTCAACAGCATTCCGCAAAATGATGTATAGAGCTTTTGTAGGTTTTGTTATTAGCTACAATTTTTGTTAACTACTCAAATCCGTTTCTCTTATGCATGACGAACCAGAGCGAACAGAAGCCACTACTGTTTTTCAGTGAATGTATTTTACATTCACTGAAAAACAGTAACAAGTTCTGCCCGCTCTAGTTCGTGATGCATAAGAGATACAGATTTGAGTTATGAACAAAAGTTGTAGCTAATAACAAAACCTACAAAAGTTCTATAAATCATTTTGCGTAATGCTGTTGATGAAAAAAGTTAGAGGCAAATGAATGTAAATGAATGTATGAAATGAATGCAAATGATTTTCCATGCCTGATAACAGCAGCACTACAGTATGCACATCTTCGACAAGTACACCAGGAATAACAAGGAAAAACATCAGCAACGGTTTTTCATATTGTGTGTTTGATTTTATCGGTTCGAAAAAAGACATGTAATCAGCATAACTAAAAGTCATTAACCGAATAGAAAAAAAAGCAAGAATTTAACCGTAACTGACTGTCAAATTTAGAAAACACATTACTGTGTCTAATGCTGCTTTCTTATTAAAGAAATCTGTTCATACTGTACCGCGTGCTAGCATCATGGTTGAGAAAATAGCAGTGCCAAATAGAGAATCCGATTGTAATTATTCCAATATTATTCAAAATAATATTGTCGATATTATGACAATGTGCACATTTGCTACAGCTTCACATATCACTCGACGATTATGATTTCACTAATGTATTAAGTTCGGTGTAAACATCTCAGCATGTCTCTTTCGACAGTTAAATCAATACTAGAATGGTGCGCCATATTTGGGTCGTATTTATATCTGTTATCCTGCTTCCCTCGCATCCTGCTGGGAAACGTGTTGCTGTTGTTGTTATTTTCTTCATAGTTACGCGTAGACAACACGAAGGGGGAATTTCTCAATCGTTCCAGAATGATCAGAAAGGAAAAAAGAACGATTTCACAAGTACCGGAATGCAATGGACTCTGGAAGTTTCTAGATAGGTAGGTAGTTCTCTTTATTAAAGAGGCTTTCAGCTTAAAGGTGGTTCGAGCTGATTAGAAGTAAGTGACTAGATTTATTTGGCAAGGAAAATAAGCTTGTCAAATAAATAAATTCCTTATGATGGATTGTCTTGAGCTGATTATATCTACGCTGAATGTATTAGGCAACGGCTTTGCCATTATATGATGCCTTTTTTGACGTAGGACTACGTCTTTAATTTCTATACTGGGGGTCCGTTAAAACAAATCAAAATTCAGGCATGCAAGGAAAAATCCCAAACACGGACGCAACGATAAAGCGCACATCGAGCAAACGACACATTGCGCATGCTCACATGAGCGAGCAAGGATTGGGCGATCTTCAGAGCAAGAATCGATTCATAGATGAAATCGGTATCAAAGAATCGAGCTTTTCAGATCGATCTTTTGATTTTTTTACAATTCTAGATAGAGCTGGAATTAGGGCCTAACAGCTTTGTAAACAATGACTTCTCTCCATGATTTCTAGAAAGTCAAAGATCGCCCACGCAAATCAACATCGCCATCAGGTAGGGGAAGTCTTCCCCTACCCGATGGTTATATTAGTTTGAGTGGGCGTGCTTTGAATTCCTAGAAACCATCGAGAGAAGTCATTGTTTACAAAGCTGTTAGGCCCTAATTCCAGCTCTATCTAGAATTGCTTGTTTACGTTAGTACCCCAATAAATTCTTTACTTTGATCCGGATTCCTTTGACTCATAAATTTCATGTGTGATTCTGGATGGATTCTGTTAATGAGTGGTCACATAAAAATCATGTGGAATTTTACATGGAAATTCGTCAATAAAAATGTGTGGAATTCTATTAGTTTTATGTTCGTAAAATTTACTACGCAGTCTGTGGTGAGAGTAAATCGTATTTTTTTGTGTAAATGCACTTAAAAAATTAAACACATATTTTTTAAAGATCATTCATGGACAAAGAATCGATCCGAAAAATATGAAATCGGGATGAAAAAGATCGATCTTTCAAAGATCGATTCAAGATCGCCCAATTCTAGAGCGAGCTCAATGCTCGGTTTGTCGCTCACCATTTGACCAATGAAAGGAAGGGAGGAATAATAAAAACGCTTGTCAAATCGTTTTCTTCGTCATATGCTTTCCAGCAGCGGACGGTCAAGCGTCAGGCACGACACATATGAGTGGAACGCATCGCACTAATACGAAGACGACCAGACGACGACGAGAGCACCCACATCGACCGGAAGGAAAGGCTTCCCGCAATAGGCAAGCATGACTAGGCCACCATCATCCGGTCGGTATCCACTTGCACTGGTGTGACCACCATTTGAAAAACAACCGGCCCTTTTTAGGGCCACCAATTTAAAAACGGAAAGAGTTAAGAACTAAATGATCAACATATTTGTTCCGTCCACTAGCGGTCCTATGTCAAGCTTCCGTTAGTGTTAACTAAACTTAGTGTTCTTTGAGCACTTCCACAGTTGTTACTTGAGAGCTTTCTTAAACCATGGCTGGTAGTGCTGATGTGATATAATATTTATCTATTTCTATTTATTTATTTATTCGTCAATCAATCAAATCGTAGACTACATATTAACATTAAGACTTATGTTCTATGACTTCGCAGGGTTCTGAAATATATTTTTAATTCTGTTGACGGCATATTTAGGTCAATCATTTCACAATGATGATTATAAACAGTCATCATCTGATTTACCGGTCCAAATTTAGCGTAATTGGTCCGATGGCGATCTACTGCGAACAACTGTCGATTGCGTAATTGTCGGGAAGGTGCATACAAATTTAACCTTGACAATAGATCAGCTGAGTCAATGCGTTGCGAAATGATATTGTTCAATAAAGAAATCTTTGCGTAATCCCGACGTTCTTTCAATGTTTGAATGCTGATCAGCAAGCAACGTGCTTCATATGACGGGAGAGGAAAAGCCGTCCAACCTAACTTACGTAATGCATATAATAAAAATTGCTTTTGGATTGACTCTATTCGTTCTTCATGCTTTTTCATATAGGGTGACCAAACAACGCTACAATATTCTAAAATTGACCTCACATAAGCAACGTAAAGTGATTTAATTGTATAAGGATCTTTAAAGTGGAGACCGAAACGTTTTATAAAATTAAGCATATTGCCTGCTCTATGTATTATTGTGTTATAATGGTCCACAAATGTCAATTTAGAATCTAGAATAACACCTAAATCTCTTACATTTTCACATTTTTGAACATTTTCATTACCTAATGTAATACAAAGATTTTGTTTGTTTAGTTTTCTACTTTAGTGACTTTAGTGACTAAAAATATGGAAATGGTGACCAAATAATAATGTTTAAATAGTAAATAATTAACCAATAGTGACTTTTATATGGTGACTCAGAAAATCAAAAACGGTTTGATATTGAAATAAACTTAATTTTATTTCATGAAACTTAAAATTACATTTCAATAAATTCCTTTATGAAGAGCTTTGAGTGTGTTGGTTTATTTCCTTTGAATTTACACTCCGCAGGATATTAATGTTATTCTTTGTCAAATTGTGCCCCTTTGTAAATATATGTTCTGCAACCTTGGATTTAAAATTCATAATGAAGTCCTTTATCGATCTTTTTGTTAGACTTTTTTACCTCTGCGATGTGTTCCTCAAACCTTGTTTCCAAAGTCCTTTTCGTCTGACCAATGTAGATTTTATTGCAATCTGGACAAGAGAAATTGTAGACTCCGGCTTTTCCTAATACATTTATTGCATCTTTTGTTTATCCTAACAGTGACTTCAGCTGATTTGTCCTGCTGCTGATAACTAAATCTAGGCCAAAACTTCTGAACTTCAAAATCAATTACCAAATGTTTTTGTCGTTTTAAACCCTCAGTTACTGGTGTAAGAGTTGTCGAAATACGCCTAAAGTGATCCCTTGTTCTTTTGTCGATTACTGCTTGAATTGTTTTTTCTTGGTACCCATTAAGTCTAGCGTTTTCAAAAATGTGACCAATTCTCTTTGATTTGCCTGTATCGCTAAGAGCAAGAGTTTGCATCCTGTGGACCATCTGGTGAAAAGCGGCCATTTTGTGCTGGTGGGAATGGTTTGAAGTGCTTGGTATTACTCTCTTTGTGTTTGTTGGTTTCCTATAGATTTCGAAATTGAACGAAGACGTCTCCCTGATGATGAGAAGATCTAAGAAGGTGAGTTTGCCGTCTCGCTCTCTTCTTCTTGAGTAAATTTGATGTCCTTGTGAACGTTGCCTCCAAAGTATTTAATAAATCTTCCCTGATGCAAACTTGAAAAATATGATTTACTGTTTTTAGGAACGTAATTTCATTGGTATAACTCATTTCATCTGGACTTGAAAAATCGTCGGTCGTAGCTTGTTGTGATGTCAGGGGCACGGTAGCCTTAGAGCGGCCTTTTTTGCTTACTGAGCAGAAGACCGTGGGTTAAAACCCAAGTCCTTTTACATTACTGAATTGGAAGGGTCGACTCATTTGTCTTCCAGCCGTTCCAAAGATAGCAAGACTTATTCGCGTTAATATCAGAAACTACAATCGCATCACTTATCAAGGTGAATCCTGATCCAACAAGCCCAACAAACTAAGAAAATATCCGTCCTGTGACCTTTGTGGGGACGCAGAGGTAAACACGGTCCCCAAAACAACAAAGATCGCTCTAATATTCTTTCCCCACTTCAACCTGATTGCAGGGACGTGGCCGGTGCCGATATTGATCTTTAAAATTTGGAGTCACTGAAACTTGTACAATGAAAATGGAAGATCACTCTCAACCCCATTCAGTTTATTCATTGAGCAATTTCACTGGTTCTGATCAATCACGTAGTAGCAACCATTTGATATGTGCTGTCAGTCTAAGCTAATTTCCGATACATGTCGCGATATCTGATGGCCAATAAACGCAAAAACGATTTCCTTCGTTTAATTTGAAATTAGGTTAAGGCTGCGAATCCCACGTCCACTTCAACCAAATAACAGCTTCACCCAGTTTCGCAACATCCCAGACATAATCATATTCAAACATTGTACTTAAAATTGCACAACACCCAAGCCCAGCAATAAAACATCGAAACGTTTAACACTATCAAATTTGGCTGATCTATTCACCGTCCTCTAGCTTCCATTGACAGTGGGGTTAAGAGAGCTCTAGCCTCTCAACTACTACAGACTGATACGATCCAAAAGTTGTCTTGAACGATTCATGACGTGAGGGGAGCAGCAGTAGCGAACAAAAAAAAAATGAGCAATATGCTACATAGCTGATGGTGATGATGATCAAAAGTGGGTTGGTTGGTCACTTTGCTTTGCTCTCCACATATGAGAGCGGTTTGCATACTCGTCTACGTGCCTGATGCGTACAGCATATAGGTATTCAGCCACAGTCTGGTTTGCTTGTTTGTTATGCAAAACAGAAACACCCCGGACGGACATTGGACGTGGAGATGTTGCGCTGATGAATTGTAACATGCCGCATTGTGGAGTGCATTTTTTTCCTATCCACTGTCTGTGTTCGATTTCTTTTCGCTAGATTATGACCGAAAGTAGATCAGTCAATCAGATGACCGTTGGATTTTCCTTATTTTTCGATTTTTGTTTTCGGTTGCAGAACTTATTTTTGCTAGGAAGGCAGCTTTCGGTGAGGTTATTGACTCTGGCAGTATGTAATGCGCTTATCCGAGTTAGGCGTCTATGATCAAGCATTCAATTTTTCAATTTAACACTGCCATCCCGTTGAAAATGAAAAATAAAAATCAATTACAAAACCAATTATCATCACTAAATTCTGACTACCAGTCAACCTTCACTTTTCTGTCGAGCACTAATTGGCAGTTTTCAGCGTTCACTTTCACACCGTTAGAAGATGCATATAGAAACTGTTAGTTTACCGAATGATATCGCCGTTTGACGCTGGCAGTGTTTGGTACTGTTACAGCTTTCTGTCAATCCGGTGTCATGCTTTTGTCACGAAATGTATTGTAATTATTTAAGGTTTTACGCCTCATTAAACCGTTGAATGCTATGTGAGCTTTAAGAACTAATCTAAATTAAAACTTTTGCCCCACTCTACCTTATGGGATTTAAGCTGATTGGGACTAGTGTTGATAATTTTCATATCGTTCAGTTGAACGCGATCCAACGAAACCATTCCCAAGTCCCATGATTCAGATATCGGTTTGAAGTCTGAGCGGTCATAATCCATCAAAGTCCCAGAAATGTTTTACGGTTAATTAAAAAATCAAACACTACTAGGACAAACCCGATCGTTCTGAAACGATCTTTTTGCCGACTAGTAAAAAATGGGAGGCAGACCATACAAATTGTGTTAAAAAACGAGATCTAGGTAAAACATTTGTAATTTTGAATTTTGGTGTCAAGATCGATGACATGCAAGCTTCAAGAAAATTTATGTGAAGAGAGGGAAGCCAAAGTAGTTCTGAAAATGTCATAGCATATTTCTCAAAACTTCTTAGAAGCTCGTGAAATTCAGAAAAGTTTTACAAACATCTAAAAAATTTGGCAAACTTCACCGAAAATATACGAATTTAACAGAAATTCAGTGAACATCCAGAGAAAATGTAATCCAAGATTGCAGTTTGAGAAAAAAAACCTGCGGAATTAAAAGTAATTCTAAACACTTAAATAGACGATCTTAGAAATATAGGAAAAATACACAAACTTCAGCCAAGTCCTGCAAATTTCGAAGAACTTCCGTGAGCTTCAGACAAATTTAATAATATCAGCAACATCTGCAATAGCAACCAACCAACGGAAAAGAACAAACCGAAACTCAAACCCGGCATTGACCCTGACTTGCTCTCGCTCTCATCAGAGCACTCCGACGACCCTATGAACTAATACAATTCTCACTGCACCATTCAACCCCCAACAACCTACAATGCACCCCACAATCCCACCCACCCAAGATAATACGGTTCTTCAAAATGCGGAGTCACCCACTCATGTAGCCGATACAAACGACATCACCACGCCAACCAGCATGATAAAGAAAACGGCGGAAGCCTCGGGCAGCCGAGGCCTCGTCACTGCGGACGATACACCCCCACCGGAACTGGCAGACAACCTTCGGTACCCGAATGTTCTCCCTGTTACCGGGACGCACAAGGGTGGTATCACCCGTTCCCCGTCTAGACCTTGGGAAAAACGTGGCCCCGTTGGTGCAGAACCCGTACCCCCACCGGTACTAGCGGACAACCTTCGTTCCTCTTGGACTGACGGAGGAGGGACCGACAAGGGTAGGTATACCTATACCCCTGGAAGGACCATGGAAAGCTACGAAGACTATGTGAAGCAACTCACTCCTAGCGCAACACATAGGAAAAGGACTTCCTCCCACAACAACAATCAACCAGCCCCCTCACAAAGTGCGGAAAATAAATAATCCAGAAAGAAATCCCGGACTTTCGGCAACCCTGCCAGCGATAGACTCTCTTCATCTGCCTCGTTCTGGTGAAGCCTCACCCATCGGACCTCTCGAATCAACGACAAACCTGCCAGTGGTGGATTCCTCACCGGTACCTTCCTCTGGTGAGACTACACTCGCTAGGACTCCGCATCGTCTAGAAATCCCGAAAGTTGCAAGCGATGATAGAACCAGGCTTGCGCTGCAGTGTAATATAAATCGTTACATGAACAATCTCCCAGACCTTAAGCTCCTGGTACACGAAAACCCTCCTTTGGTTTTCGCTATTCAAGAGATCCATAGAACCAGCACCGAAAACTTAAATCGTACCTTACGGGGATCATATCACTGGGTATACCACTCCGTTGCAATTGGCATCCACACATCGTCATCTTTCTTCCCAATCCATACCGATCTTCCGATCGTGGCGGTTCGACTGGAAGCCCCTTTCCATCATCAGTATCTATGTATCCCGGACCTACAAAACAAACTGTTGGAGACGCTTAAGCAGATTGATGAACCTAGAATTATCCTTGGCGATGTCAACGGACATCATCTGGCATGGGGCAGTTCAAAGTGTGACTCCCGTGGTAAACTTCTGGCCGATATCGCTGAATCTCTTAAACTTATCATTCTCAACGATGGGTCAAGCACATACATCAGCGGTCAAAGGGAGTCCGCCATAGACATATCATTGGTAAGTTTAGACATTGTGAGTCAACTGCTCTGGCAAGTTCACCAAGATCCCATG
This sequence comes from Ochlerotatus camptorhynchus, assembly GCF_037179485.1. Classification (NCBI taxonomy): domain Eukaryota; kingdom Metazoa; phylum Arthropoda; class Insecta; order Diptera; family Culicidae; genus Ochlerotatus; species Ochlerotatus camptorhynchus. The sequence goes on from NW_027040890.1 coordinate 2,645,967, forward strand.
GGCAGCGACCACCGACCAATTGACATCTTTCTGAACGACCATCCACCTGAAACATCGAGACGCCCAAGCAGGCGTTAGATGCACGTCTTGAAGAGGCGATGCCGGAGACAATCTCCGATTTTGTATCCATGATTAATCGCGCATCCAAATCATCAATACCACGAACGAGTTCTCATCCCGGACGTAGAGCCCTTCACTGGTGGACCACTGATACAAAAACTGCGGTCAAAGCCAAAAGAAAGGCTTTACGAGGTGCCAAACGGCTGCTCGAAGGACACCCCGGTAAGGAAGAAGCGACGGCCTCCAACAGGAAAAGTCGTAACGGTTGCCGACAAACGATCCGAGAAGCGAAGCGGAACAGTTGGCAGAACTTCCTAGAGAGCATCAACGCACACCAAACATCAGCGGAACTTTGGGGATATGTTGCAAAAGAAGAACCACAGGTATTGCCATCCGGGCAAACGGAACAGTCACTCGTGAGCAGACCATCCTCGCTTGGCACATACGATCAGCATTTTATCAGGCGGCACGGAGTCTCCAATCCTTAGCGCGACTGCAGATCCCGAGCGACCGTAGCGACCTTCAAATCAATCGCCCCTTTTCCCCAGTTGAACTTAACTATGCGCTATCGAAGGGAAAGGGGAAATCTGCTGGTCCTGACGGCCTCGGCTACCCAAGTCTACGAATCTGACTCAACGAATCTTTACCTAAAGAATGGAACCTTAGCCTAGTGGTGCCGATGCCCAAAAGCGATTGCAATCCAGTCGACCCCAGCAGCTACAGACCAATTTCCTTAACATGTTGCACCAGTAAAATCATCGAAAGAATGGTAAATCGGAGACTGATTCAATTCTTGGAGGACAACGGCCACCTTGACCATCGGCAGCATGCCTTCAGTCCCAGCCATGGGACAGAAACCTACTTAGCCACATAGGGACAGCAACTAAATGACGTCAAAGAGCAAGGGGAACACACAGAAATCGCAACACTCGACCTGTCGAAGGCCTACAATCGTACCTGGACACCGAACATCATCAAACAACTACAGGAGTGGGGTCTATCGGGACATATCTTGGCTTTCGTCCGCAACTTCCACGACAACCGGACCTTCGAAGTATGTATTGGAGCTCACAAGTCAAAAATTTTCCGAGAAGAAACGGGGGTTCCTCGAGGCTCAGTCATCGCCGTTACTCTTTTTTTGATAGCAATGAACGGGGTTTTCCGTAACCTACCGAAGGATATATACACTTTCGTCTACGCCAACGACATTGTCCTCGTCACCGTGGGCAGAACACCGAAGGCCTTGAGACGGAAGCTTAAAGCGGCGGTGAATGCTGTAGTAAGATGGGCCAGCTCAACCGGATTTCAACTCTCCGCGGAAAAAAGCGCCGTAACGCACATCTGCAGTTCTAATCACCGTACCATCCCCAGCACGATCACTATCAACGGTAAAACAGTACCTTTCCGGAAGGCAATTAAGATTCTCGGCGTACGCATTGACAGGCCCCTTACCTTCAAAAATCATTTCCTGGAGGTCAAAGAGAACTGTGAAACGCGAATAAATTTACTAAAGACGCTCTCCAAAGAGCATCGCAGCAACAATCGAGATGTAAGACTGCGAGTCGCAAAAGCCATCATCCACAGCAGGCTCCTCTATGGAATTGAGCTTACCTGCAACGCTTCAAATCATCTAACTACAACGTCGGTCCAATATACAACAGCTCACTTCGAATTATCTCTGGACTTCTGCCATCTACACCCGCCATTTCCACCTGTATTGAAGTCGATCGAGAAGTTCATTCGTGATCTGGTGAATTGCGGATCGTGATCTGGTGAATTCCAGCGTTGCTGGCAGAAAAGTCAACGCAAATTGGACCGATTGATGCTAGTCAATAATAATGACTGGGTCGAAGTTTTTCAAGGACCCTCTTCTTCATCCGGTATCACCAACAAGCGACCAGCAAAAGAGTTCGACGCAAGTTGTGATCGTAGCAAACGTCGTAAGACCTAACTTCTGCGCAGGAGCAATAGTTCAGGTGAGCTACTTTTTGCTGCAAAAATGAGTTTAAGAGCCGAGGGAAACACCAGTTTCAAGGTTTTTAAAAGGTTTTGAGGAAAATGTGAGCACGTTGGTAGCAAAAGGGCATAGAGAGCTTCTTTTGATTCTCATCGTGGGGTTGCGATGGATCATCCGGAATTCCAGAATATAAACAATAATTCTCTAATTCCGATTCAATCGTTAGTCAAGATTTGCTTCAAGGGATGTTATAATATGGGACAACCCGAGAGCGTCATCAATGCGCTATTGTAGGCCAGTTTTTCTCCAGTTCAAAGGGGAAACTGCAAATACGATTCGAGAGGAACATGAAAGAATGACCACCGAGATTAACAACTTATCGGAATTCCTATATTTACTGGTGGGATTGAACTGAAAATTAAGTATAATCTTTCGATGACTATGGTGAACGGGAAGGTGGTGAACGTAATTACAAACACATCATGTGCACATAGATGTTATCTCTGCGGAGCAACCTCGGCGGCATTTAATGGCATTCATAACATGAAGCCAAGAAATATTCAAGTAGAATGGCTCCAGTATGACATAAGTTCGCTTCATTGCTGGATCCGAACATTTGAATGCATCCTACATAATTCCATATAGGCTCGACTTCATGAAATGTTGCAAAACGGGTCATGAGGCTGAATTCACAGCAACAAAGTTGCGCATTCAGCAAGAGTTTCTTGACAAGATGGACCTTTATATCGATAAACCTTGTACGAATTGTGGAAACAGAAATGATGGCAACACTGCGCGTTGGCTTTTGCGAACGCTGATATTTGCAGAGATGCTCAAAGCTGACCCATGCTATCCTCACATATGTTGCATCAGCTATTCGTCAATATCTGGGACACCGCGACTTTTCCGGCCGACTGGATGCAGGGCATCTTGGTAAAAGTCCCCAAGAAGGGGGATCCAACTGTATGCGACAGCTGGCGAGGCATCATGTTACTGTGTATTGTTCTCAAAGTTCTGTGTAAAGTTATCCTCAGATCGACGCGACTCTCCGACGACAGCAGGCAGGATTCCGTGCTGGAAGATCCTGTGTGGACCATATTGTCACGCTCCGCATCATTTTGGAGCAGGTCAATGAGTTCCAAGAGTCCCTGTACTTGGTATTCATTGACTACGAAAAAGCTTTCGACCGACTAAACCACGAAAACTTGTGGGGCGCTCTGAGACGCAAGGGAGTCCCTGAGAGTGTTGCACAACGGAGCTTTGTCTTACCCGATTCGGGTAATCGCGGGTGTGAGGCAAGGATGTATATTATAACCGCTACTGTTCCTCATCGTAATCGACGAGATCATGGTTGGAGCTGTTGACAGTGTACCGAACCGTGGGTTGCTGTGGCAGCCTATTACCATGGAGCATCTCAACGACTTCGATTTGGCTGATGATGTTGCGTTATTAGCACAACGGTGCTCTGACATGCAGAGTAAGCTCGACGACCTTGTGGAACGCTCCTCTGAAGCAGGTCTAACCATCAACGTCAACAAGACCAAATCGTTGGATGTCAACACGGAAAACCGTTCCAATTTCACGGTAGCTGGGCAGGCAGTGGAGAAAGTCGAAAGCTTCCAATATCTTCCGTACCTGGTGGCCCCACAATTGGATCTCAAATTCCGAGCTTCAGCGTTTGTGCCATCAGAAGCCGATAGAGACAGAAATTCGTGAACGGAAGTGGAGGTGGGTCGGCCACACACTACGACGGAGCGGAAACGAAATCTGCAAGCAAGCACTGGACTGGAATCCAGCAGGACATCGCAGCAGAGGCAGACCCAGAGGCTCGTGGCGGCGGAGCCTAAACAGTAAAATTAAGAACGTTGACCGAAATTTGACTTGGGCACAGGTCAAGGCCAAAGCTAGTAATCGCCCAGGATGGAAATCTTTTACAAAGGCCCTTTGCACCCCTAAAGGTGTGCAGGATCGGTAAGTAAAAGTAAGCTGATATTTCCGCAGCTATTACAGGTATCGACGAAGAATTGATAAAACGGTTGCAAACAGTATTAATTGCCATCTCATCCTGTGAAGAAATCGACAAGCATAAATTCGAAAGCTTTGCCTACGAAACAGCGCAGCTATATGTGTCTTTGTATGGATAGTACCGAATACCAAAAACACTGCATAAAGTTCTGAAGCCTGGGCATGAAATCATCGATAAAGCTATGCTTCCGATTGGTCGAATGTCTAAAGAAGCACAGGAACACATGAATAAGAAGATACGCCGATTGAGAAAGGATCATGCCCGTAAATTTTCCCGGGTGGCAACTTTGGAAGATTTATTTAACGGCTTACTAGTTTTGTCGGATCCCATAATTTCAGGGTATCGAAAGGAAACAGAACGAAAGCACGATTTACCAGTTTTTACAATCATATTTTTACAATCCTCTCAATAACCGTCAAAGTCAAAAGAGAACTTTTTCATTACTCATCAAGAATGATACATAATCTGTACATTAACTCATTTAAATAGGGAGGAGTTTCTCTATGTAAAAGGTAAAACAAATGTATCATCTTGGTACCTTAAATAATTTGTTTAAAGCAATATTTCCTTTAAAAAATATTAAAAGTAAATAATACTATAAACCGTATAAAGGTTTAGGTTTCTGATGCAAAAATCGGATTCAGCACCCCAAATTACCCTTAGATGATATTTACAGCATATTTCAATCATCCTAACATTTTTGTCCAGCTTTTGTATGGAGTGGATCCATATAGTGCGGCGTTTTGATATGCAAAATATGTTCAACGACCTTGCCAAACGCTCTTCCTAGCTGAACCCCCGTCATTGTATTACTTTTCACACAAGAAATACCCGCGCTCATCCCTTACTAAATGCATCGCCCCAATGTTTTTTTTTTCAAAATCCAGTTGCACCAGAAGTGCAAAGTGTCATTTTTCCATTCAGAATGTAATTTTCCCAAGATGGAAATTCAACTCACACATTAATTTTCGTAAAGGGGACTCGGGCGTTCCACCCATAATTGATCGTGAAGTAATGCATTTCTCTTCTTCATTTGAATAACAATGTACCTGCATAGGTCTTCCAACAACAGCCATAAATCGCTTACTCATAAGCAATTATTGAAATTATGAACACTAGTAGTCTCACATCATTCCACCATTCAAACTTAAGGTAAGAAGTGACACGCCACCTAGCTGTCCGGGGTTGGTGCTTCAGACGTAAACCGCACGACACCAGTTGTCCATATCCAGAGCATTAACATATCCACTTCGGAGCGTGTTTTGACTACCAAATGGGTTGATGAATACAAAACCAAAAAGATTGCAATAGACGAGCTGCTCCTTCTGTTCAATGTTGACAGTCAGTTCGGTATTGTTCGCGGTAACAAATGCACATAGCCACTCGCAACTCCAATGCCAATGTATTGAAATATGCACGATTCTCATTTGGTATTCCGAATTGAGAATCGATGTCAACAATTATAATTTCTCCCCATAGCCTTTTCATAGCGCGGCTCATTCGAATGTCATATCAAACGGGTGTGTTATCATTTGAAGAAATATCCGAAAACAATAGCTCGTTTTACATTGAATATACTTTCACGATCGTGTTATTAATAATTCATTCTTTACCTACATCGAACGGAATGATTTAAATTGCCTGAAGTCGACGGGAAAGATTGAATAATGTTCAAACCATGGGATCATGGGATGATCTAATTTACCATAAAATAAAATAAATCCCACAAAGATGCCATCGTCAAACACTGTCAAGGCCAAACTGCCTATAAAAGGTGGATCACTGAAAGTTTCTTCTCTAAGCTGACACAATGCGAGGTTGATGATCCATCAACATTGGCGCCACCGACTATCAACCATCATCGGTATGGGCCATAAAACGAGCTGACACACAATTGTCACTCTTTTCAACCAATTGACTGGTGTCTCTTCAGCAGTTCGACTCGAGAGCCCCCACCCTGGCTGGCTGGTGGTCCAACACTTGCCGGTAGAAATTATGTCGTTGCTGTCGTAATCGGTTGCTTGCAACTGTCATCTCGGCTTCCTCCTTGGTCGTGTCGTTTCATCGTTTGTCAACTAGGTATGTACGCCGGCCCCCGTTTCCATTGCCTTCGTTACCTTCTTTTCAATAGCGTCGCCGCTTTTCGCTTTCAAGGTATCATTCGCGCTAGTGTATGAAAATTGCCTTTAAATACTCAAGAGTTATGTCACACTGCTGGAGACAGCCAGCAAAAAGCGACAGAAATCATTGCTTCAAAGGCAGAAACTGCACGAGTCAGAAAGCTGCAATGGAATGAAATGAAGACTGCAATTGGATGTTTGCCACGGAAAATAGGCTGCTGCAGTTCGTGCAACAGTGTAATCCAATTATGTGAATTTTCTCATAACAAGCCGAAAGCGGCTGGGATTTCGTTAGAATCGAACCTTGAACCTCTCAAACGAGTACGGAACGGCAGCTCTGTCTGTAGGATTCAAACTGTGAAAGCTTTCATAATTTTTGAACACAAACTGAACAAATGAGTTGAGATGAATCAGTTGCAAAGCATCATCATAACCATCATCATGAACATCATCATCATAATCCGTCGGAGTGTAATCGTCCCATTTCAATTTTCAATTGATCCAGCAGTTGGCAGTGTAGAGGCAGAAGCTTGAAATTAAATTTTACCCGTGCTCGTCTTTTTGATTCAATTTCCGGCCCAATGCTCATCGGGCTGGAATGCTTCCGATGAACTGCCAGCGCCCGTTTTCGTTTAACCTGTTCCGATTGAATGTAGCGCCATCAACAGAGCATTAGGCTGCAAGCAGGTTTATGAGTGGATAATTTAAATAAGAAATTAATGTTTACTGACCTAAGCGAGATGAAATTCATCTACATCAAATCATATCGCAAAATAATGTCGGGCACTTTACGTTTTTGGTTGATGACAGTTACACGCAAATCATGTAAATTGCAGGGTTGTCACAAGATTTTCGAAATTTGATCCGCAATATCCGCGGTTTCCAAATAAAGAACTGTTTTCATTGCTTAAAAATACCATTTGTATTACTATTACATGGCATTTCAAGCTTATTGCTTAAATTAGATTTTTGCCTGCTTTCAGAGTTCCAGGTCATTTGACCGAATGCCGTTTGGCCGAATGTCGTTTGGCTAAATACCTTTTGGCCGAATACTGATTCGTTTGATTCAACGATTGTTAAATGAAGATTTATGCGACTTTAATTTCTTCACATGCTTAGTACCTTGAGTAAAGGAAAAAACCTTTTATGGTGCACACTACCAAAAAAGCATGTAAATTTCCGTGCCCTGAGACCGACACATGCAAGGGGCCCAAATGACATAATAATCAGTTGAAAGAAACGAGAAAATAAATTCAATCAATCGTACTTTTCGTCGAGTTGTGTATGTTTCGGTTTGGGAACACTTAATTTTACATGACATGTTTGTTTACGTTCCATAATTTACGTCAAAGATGGATTACGTCTCGTGTAAAAATTGTTATTTTTAAGTGTGTGGTAAGCCCAACTGGTAAGTTTTGTGACACGCTGAATTTAATGTGTCAAAAATAATTAGAACAACAAAACTCTAACGAACTGCTCATGAAAGAAGGAAAAATCTCCTATTTTTTTTTTAAATTCTGATTTGTCTTAATGCTATGACAAACTGCGTTTACTGAGCAAAAAATAGATAGAAAAACAATACTTCAAAGAACTGCTCATGTTAAAAAAAGGGTGGCTAAAAAAATACCAATTACATTACTAAAAGCAATGAATTCATCAACAAAAGAAAATTTCAGTTTTATACAATATACAATTTAACAAAAAATCCCATATTTATAATGTCAAAAAATCAGAATTGTAGAAAGTAAAAAAAGTCTACGATCGCAACATTCTACTAAGCTTTGGATAATAATAATGCTAATAACTTGGCCAATAAACAATGGATTTTGATGATTTGTAAGTCGATCGATTTGGAAGTTTCATAAGATTGGTGTGGTATGTCACACATTATAAATGTAAATATTTAAATAGCTAAAAATTAAGAAATATCGAAACATTCAAATTTCACATACATTGTCTTCGACCGTAAGGTGCCCACCCCTATCACAGCCATCAGAAAGTTGGTCCCTAACAACACAAGCCGAAGCCGCATAATCATTCAGCGTTGCACGTTGGACGGGTTGACCTGGAACTTCTTATCTGCAGCGTGGACATCGTAGCATTTTTTCTATTCATTCACCTACATCAGCTAAATACAGAAAAAAAGGAGGGGCATGGAATGATAATCCAAATGCTTAAGTAAGCGAAACGTAGAAAGTTTGACTGCAGTCATCGTTTGGCTGCCGAGTGATAAACAAAGGTGTTCGTTGCGTTGTACACTGAAAACGAAACTAGCTCAGAGAGTGAATAACTTTTACTCAGTTGTGAGTCACGAATCAGTAAAAGAGACTCATTCCCTGAGTAATATTCGTTTCCAATGTATTTACCGTATGCGTGATAATGTTTGCACCATCGTACAAATCAGGTTCCCTTTTCACCTGTGCATACAACGCCTTGGTTTGCTTTGCATGCACGTAACCCATAGCCAGGCATGGCAAATCATTTACATTCATTTCGTGCATTCATTTACATTCATTTGCCTCTAACTTTTTCCATCAACAGAATTCCGTTAAATGATGTATTAAACTTTTGTAGGTTTTGATATTAAATACAACTTTTGTCCATATATCAAATCTGTACCTCTTATGCATGAAGAACTATAGCGGGCAGAACTTGTTACTATTTTTTAGTGAATGTAATTTACATTCACTGAAACACTGTTTGTCCCGGTTCATCATGCATAAGATATACAGATTTGAGTTATTCAAAAAGGTTGTAGCTAATATCAAAACCTACAAAAGCTTCATACATCATTTCATGGAATTCTGTTGATGAAAAAAGTTAGAGACCAATGAATGTAAATGAATGCACGAAATGAATGTAAATGATTTGCCATGCCTGCCCATAGCTCATACCGTAGTAGGCTGTGTATAAAAGAACATAATTTACTTAGTTTGACAGTTGCACCATGACGAAGTGGCAGCGTATTCGTGATTTGTCCTACGCGCAAATGTCGCAAAAAGACATTTCAATCGCCGTGGGAGTGTCCCGGTGAACCATCAAAAGGGTTTTAGACCGAGAAAAGAAAGGACAGCTATCCGCGAAGGTGGCCACACGTCGTCCAAGGTCAGCTCGAGTTCCGAGGGTTATCGCTGCTATCAAACGGAAGATTCGGGTGAATCCAGTGCATTCAATAAGGAAAATGGCAAAGGAACACGGAATCAGTGACTTTACGGCACGAAAGTTCGTAAAGGAAGATTGCGGGGCGAAGTCGAGAGCACGGAAAAAAACTCACATGATTACCAACCGCATCCGGGAGCTACTAGTCGAACGATGCAAGAAAATCTTGAACTTCCTTAAGCGAAAAAATACGGTAATCCTGTTCACCGACGAGAGCATGCTTACCGTCGATCCCGTATCAAATTCCAGAACCGACCGGTATATTAGTTCTCTTCCGGTAAAATACGTGGCCGACGAGCTCAAGAACGTGTATCTGACCAAGCATCCTGCTAGCGTTATGGTGTTTGGATTGGTGGCTTCCGATGGCAACAAAATGGACGCGGTGTTCATTCCAGAAGGCGACAAGGTCAACACGGAGGTCTACATCGAGATTTTAAGGAAGTATGTTCTTCCGTGGATCAAAGAACAGTACGGCACGAAGCCAAATGTTGTATTTCAACAAGATGGGGCTCCGTGCCACACCTCGAACCGCACTCAGAAGTGGTTGCAGGAACATCTTCCGTTCTGGGCGAAGGATAGGTGGCCGCCATCCAGCCCCGATCTTAATCCGTTGGATTACTCAATATGGCACCACCCGAGTACAGCAAGCCTCAGACAAACATTGACCCGTACCTGGAGAGAAATCCAGACTACATTATTAGAACCTGCCGTGCATTCCGGAAGCATGTGGGGGCCATAATTGCAGCAAGTGGAAACTCGATCGATGATTAACATAGTTTAAGACTCTAAGAAACATCCCCCTTTGAATAAATAAAAAAAAAACTCGAAAACGAAATTTTTGATGATTTTTTTTTTTATTTCGACATTGCTCAATTGTGTAAACAATATCACGCATACGGTAGCTTGCCATCTCGGCTATAAATTAGATATTGGATAGTCAAGCTCAGCGTGCAATTTGCATCAAATTCCATGTTTTTTTTTAACTTGACAGCACGGCCAGAAAGCAGTGAAGTTATTCGGATGGACAATACATATCGCATGATTGGCCTCTCAGTTCAGAATTCACTCACCATGCAGCGCTAGTAACATTTGATTCAAAAGGCTTGCTTGAGCAGTCTGCATTCACTGAAAACTAATCTTATTCAGATAGTGAGTCAGTTTTACGTAGGTTATTCATGCGCTTTTAGAAGTGTATCCTTACGAATAAGCAAAAGTTACTCACTCTCTGAGTTAGTTTCGTTTTCTGTGTTTCGACTAGATAGGAGATTACTATCTCTAGTAATTTTATTCAGATGGATAAGACCTATTGTATACTGGACACAGGGTGACCAGTGAACCGGAAAATCGGGAAAAAAGCCGGAAATTCTAAATCACCGGAAGAAATCCGTGAATTTCGATGATGAACCGGGGAAAAATATGCTTCGTCCTCTCTTTGGAAAATTATAATCATTTCAACTACTAGATTTTCCAGACACAATCACTTTGAAGAACTTATTCGATATTTTTGACGAAAATTCCAAATGAATTTAAAGGAAATTTTAGAATGAATTCTAGACAAATTCCAATGGAGTTATAGGAAATATTTTTATAGTTTTGACTACAACGTCAAGTCAATTGTTTAAGATCAAAGTAGAATTATTAGGTGGTTCTGTTGGAAATTACATGGCGATTGTAAAGAGGATTACAGGTTAATTTCTAATGAATATTCTAAATAAATTCTGAGAGGATGTAAAAAAGGTCTTATGAGAACTTCAAAAACACTCCGAGAGTATTGAATTCTGAGGGGATTAGAAGGATAATATCAAGCAAATTTGTAAACCACTTATTTTGTCATTTATATATTATTGAATGGAACAGCAAAATAGTCTCGTAGTTCTACGTCTACAATGTGGTCGTGCTTTGATCGTAACCTTCAACTTTTTTTTTTAGTTAGCGGAGCGTAGCGACGGGCAAGCGTCTTCAAAGAACTTATAAAAGAAGCTTCAAAAAAGGTTCTGTTAGAAGCTGTTTATGAAACAAGCTTACAAAGGAAGCTTTTGACAGAAACTTCTAAAAGAAGCTTATAGATGACGCTTTCCCGTCGCTGCGCTCCTCTAACTAAAAAAATACACGGGCATATCAGAACATTTGAGGGTTACACAGTTTTATGGAATATTTCATCGATTTTTTTTTATTTGATTTTATTATACAGTATCATCCTATAAAATCCTGGTCAGATTGTCGGGTTTTGACTAGTTAATCCGACTGTCGATACTAAAAAATTGAAACAAACAGACAGCATGCTTACAGCATAAATCTGAAAACTAACAGCACATTGTATTCAAATGCGTGTTAATATTTTTCAATCTGGCATTTTCCGGATTAACGGGGTCCAAATTTTCGGGTCGTCACATGGATGTATGTTGTGGATTTTCATCTATGGATCATTAACTTTACAGAGCCCAGGATTCTTGTTCACTATACAATACATCTTAAAACTATAGTCAAAAGGTACAACACCACAAACATTTTATCTTCCGCTATCCAATAAGCCTCCTCCACCAGAACGGCAGCCGCTTCTAGTGATTTCATTGTATGGCAGATTTGCCAACGGGGGTCAGAACGCTTCCATTGCAGCAATGAACGCAAAACGTGGTCAGCAATCACACATTCATTACGAAACGGTTGCTTTCCAAAGTCGACGACGCATCGACTGAAAGAACTGCTGATGAAAAACAATGAAGAGGACCACACAATGGTTGCTGCCGAGTAAACAGACGATCGCGTGACACAAATTGAGAGTGGTCTGCTTCTGTCGACAGCCGAGTGAACACTGAAGCTAACAACGTTATCCACTATCAATTGGCATCTACTCTCATATTGTGATAAAACTATGGACTTTGATCATGAAAAATGTGAAAACAACATCAAGTCAGTTTGTCCCATTAATCAAAGTAATCGCATATCAGTCCCATCCCAAAATTCGATCGTCCAGAAGTCAAGTTACAGTTCTTCTTTTTGGATCGCTATATTTTTTACTGATATAACAAAACATGCAAAGTCCATTGTAACTGATTTCAACTTGAAAAAAAAATCAATTAATTTGCTATGATTTATGAAATTCTACATGGGAAGTGCACTTGGTAACTTCATCTGCTCCATATAGGACTGATATGGGATTATAGGTAGTACACGGCTTGTATACCTGAAATTCTAGTTTCCCATTATCAGTCAGGAGATCAGTTTGCTACTAGATCAAACAAAACTGTAGTATCGAAATATGTCTAAACAGATTCATAGTGACTATATGGATCATGCTCGACTTATTTCCAAATATTCCAGATGTTCTAGGTTCTCCAGATCATCCTGGAGTTCGGGTAATTTGATCTACTATACCAACCCAGACTGCACACTACTAAAAAGTCACGTTAAATTCGGTTCCCTGAGACCGACACATGTAAGCGGGCCTTTTGACATAAGAATCAGTTGAAAGAAACGTAAAAATCAATTCAATCAAATGTTCGTCGACTAGCTGATGTTTCGGTTTGAGAACACTTAATTATACATGAAATGTTTGTTTGCGTTCTATGATTTACGTCCAATATGGATTATGTCTCGTGTACCCTGGGCTTTGGCAAAACCTTGAGGTAGTTTAATTAGGCTACCAGGTCCCAGGGCTGATCTGGATCTTTATCACATTGGAAAGATGCACACTAGTGTTGCCAGATCAGTGTTGATGCTTACCAAAAGTGCATTTGAACCCGCTTATAAAAGCATATTGACAAATTATTTATCACCGTACATTGTTTATTGCTTTGTACTAATAATAAATGATTATGCACAGCATTTTATATTTTAGTAGGAATGCTGGATTTAGTCGCAGTGGAAATCAATTTTTTATTGAATTGGATTTATTTCTATGGATATGCACGTTTGGAAAGTATCATCACAAAGATTCTGCACTCGGTCTACAGATTGTGGGCGGGATGCGTTGTGTTTGTTTTTGTTTTTTTTTATCGATTTATAGAGTCAATTCTTAGAAATACGAAGCGAAAGACAAATCAAGCATTAAGCACAAGACGTTCAAGAAAACTAACAACACGAAGTCTGGAAATGGCAATGTTTCATTCAAAACGTCAAGTATTTCAAGAATATCGGATGAGACCAATATAATTGTATTTAATCTTATTTTAGTGTAGTAGGATATTCAATTGAACCGTTCCGGGTTATTCTTAAGCCTTCCCCTTGGCTAGTTTTTAACCTGGACGTTGGTGGGCGGGCCTAATATAATGCTTCATAGTTCCTCTCTGATGAACCATTGCAGTGATATTATCACACCTCTTACTCCTTGTTTTAAGAGCCGCGTCGTGGTACGCTTACGTACAGGCACTGACGTTGGGTGCGATACTGGCTGATTTTTTTTTCCGCAAATCACTCTTATTTTTTTTATTTTTACACAGATGGGTTTATACGGGAGTTGTACTATTGAGGTATTTTAGATGGTGGGAATAGGTATAGGTCAAAGTCAGAAACAACTTGAAACACGTTAAATTTTGGATATCATGCACAAAGTACAGGGACTTAATAAAGCATGGGTTATGGTTGATTGGGTGGATTAGAGAATTCAATTATTTATTAAATTAGGCTAATGAGATATCATAATCATAAAACGAAAATTTAGACAGCCTAATGACATTAAGTAGATTGAAAAAGGAGTTAGGACGCGGGGGTCCACTTAGGGAGGCAACTAGTCTTTTCAAATATTGTCTGTTTATTTTGATGGTTGCTTTAAAATATCAATTTGGTATATATGTGAAATTATCAATCAGTGGGAGACCTCTTGAATCCCTTCCTTTTCCCATGGCGATCAAGTGGTCCGCATAGACTATTCAGCCATTACCCTTCCTTTATCCTCGGCTTTGGATTGAATTGCCCTCACATTGTCCCACCGAACGCTGCAAAATGAAAAATGAAATATGGATTACGTCTCGTGTAAAAGTAGTTATTTCTAGGAGTGTGGTACAATGTCTGTAGTATCGAAATACTTCCAGACAGATCCACACTAGACTGATGCAAATTTTGAAATTTTCGCTCCACAGTGCTCAAATGGTTCCAAATTGGGTCCTGATTAGCCTCCCAAAATTTGAACTAATTTGGTAAGAAACTGACTTGGCACAAACCATTTGAAGTTTATATGGAAATACTATGGGAAAACCAAACTTTTTGTTCATTGACTTCTAGCCTTTTTCCATATTGCTCTGTTAAAAAGTTCTACAACTATTCTTATAGGAAATTTTCTAAGCTTCAACTTTGCACAGTATCGATTTTCAGTCGAACGTCAATTTAAATAGTTATTAATTGTTTAAGAGTCTGATAATCTTATGTCATGATCAAGCCGCTGATTTGTTGGCAACACTATATTCTGTAGTGTGACATAGCCATGATTTGTGTGCTCTATTCTACGCGCCAGAAACACCAATGTTGCCTACTGAACAGTTGATTGAGCATAATCATAAGACATCGATGACTTGAATCATTAATAGCTTTTGTATCTTAAATTTTATCGAAAAGTGATCTCCAACAAAGTTGTAGCTGATAAAAATTTCCTACAAGCGTGTTATTTTTTTTTTAAAGCAGAATGATATAGTGATGATGGATATGAAAAAAAAAGGTTTTCCCATATTAATTTCCATATTAACTTGAAATGGTTTGTGCCAAGTCAGTTTCTTTCTAAATGAATTCAAATTTTGAAAGGCTAATCAGCACAGTGGAGCGAAAATTTCAAATTTTGCATCAGTCTAATGTACACACTTAGAAATTATAACCGACTTCGGTAATTTGTTACCGGCTGAACGTTCTGTAAAACTGTTTCACTGAATTTCAATTTCAAAGCACTGTCTACCTTGTTTAAATAATCGAGTCTTGTCATTGTATTGAAGTTTTCCTTGTTCGAACCCCAAACCTAATGAATTAAAATGCCTGACTTTTACCGAACAGTTCAGCTGTTGAAGATTCGGTAAAAATTACCGAAGTCGATAATCATTTTTAAATGTCTAGATCATCCATCACCTATTTCCATGAATACTAGATGTTCTAGGTTCTCCAAATCGTCATAGAGATCAGGTTGATTTGTTCTACTAGATCGACCATGATTGGGACGATGTTTGTAGTATCGAAATATATCCGAACAGATTCAGGGTCACTACATCGATCATGATCGACCAATTTCTGAGTATTCCAGATGTTCTAGGTTCTCCAAATCGTCCTGCAGTATACGTGATTTATTAGGCGCTATTTTGTTGTTTTTAGCTATTGTAGCCATCTATTGGAGTTTTATGGTGTCAATAACCATTTAGGAGTTGTTAAGGTCATTTTAGCGTTAGAAAAACTGTCGTCAATATAGGTGAGTCACGAGTTTATGAAATGTTACAAAGTGAGACGCAATCGAAAAAAGTTTGAGAATCACTGCGTTAGATTTTAGAGCTTTTCATGGTACTATATTCAACATCGTTGTTGAAGGAGATTTGGCAGTCATGTCATGCAGTAATGTCCCGTAGATATTGTGTTTCCAGAGATTTCTCGCGTAACATTTGAAAAGGGCCTATGTCCAAAATGTAAACAATCCAGAAAATGAATTGTAAATTTTTCCGTCTGTATTTAATTCCTATATAAATAAATTGAAGTATTTTAGGCATTTATATTGTTCACAATAACAATAGTAACTATATCTCAGTACACAACATCCAAAACATGCGAAACGTTTTCAAAAATACATGAAAATCGATAAAAATTTAATATCACAGTAATAAGCCTTTTTGTGAATCTTTAAATGGTTAGGCCCTTTTTGTTAAGCCGTTTTGCTTGTCATCATAAATTGTAGGTCCTTTGCTAAGCCTTTTCTTAACGTCAAATAAATCATCGGCCCTGCCTCAAGCAGTAGGTCCTAGCTTTGATTTGAAATTTTTCAATCATCGGCCCTTCTACGTCGCTAGGCTTATGAATGGAACCTCATCTAACGAAAAAAAATATATTTTAGGCCCGAGGTTAGGCCGTTTTAGCATGAATGATTGGAAAAATTTCGTGGATCGGCCGTTTTTAAAATCAAGTTATTTTTAATGATTTTTATCGATAATGCGGAACATTCCTATACGAATGGTAGCTAATTACCAATGCTACAGAATGGTATCAAAAATCGGTTTGTTTACATTTTGATCATAGGCCCTATTCAAATGTTACGCGAGATTTATTTCCATTTTACGGATTGATTCCAATAAGAAGAAGTTCCACCGTAGCTCTCAAATAAACAAGGCTTTGAAGAAGCACCAGCAAAAATTCTTCAAGTATGTCAATGCACACTATGATTTTTTTTCAGTAATGACCTCATTTTCATACTGAGGGTAAAACTTTGACAGCTGCGGTAGCACTCTAAGGATAAGAGGAAAAGGAGACAATAGTGGGCCTTTTTTGAACCAATTTTCTGTCAAACACGAACCAGCGTCTGATTCGTACGTATAGAAAAGCGAGATTTTTTACAACAGGTAATCTATTTTCTTGTATTTTGCCAGTCGACTGCGTCGCCCATAATGAAATAGTTTTTGCACGGTCGTTTCCGCGAGAGAAGAAGAACACGTCACAGGCCAAAAGAAGCCAGTTGTCTCCTCTTCCTCTTAGGTCTACGCTAATTTTTCTTAAGATGTCATACAATTAATATTATCAAGCATACTTGTGCAATTCGATGATAAAATGGAAAACCAACAATTAATTTGTTGACATCACAAAGTTTGAAAATGGAATAAATGTCATTATTCCAGTTATCTACAACCTTGGATTGTCCCTCGATTGCTTATATCAATTCAAGAGGCATTTACGCTTCTATAAAAATGTACAATTCTACACATTTTCTGGAATACTTTGACTGTCCCCTCAGTTCTCTTGGCCGTTTGAAAACTGATAAATGATTTGACGGATTGATGTCCATGTATAACTGAAGTCCTCTGAGTAAAAGTATGGCTGTCTGTCAAAAGTTTTTCCGATCGAACTGTCAAAATGTACTGCTTTGCTCGATTGGAACAACTTTTTTCAGTTTTATGATGACAGTCGTCCATTCTTTTACTAAAGAGCTTTATGTATAATACGGCAAACATACTTTTGAATATAAAAACCAATAAATGATCCATAACAAATTTAAAAACACCCAAATGATCCATAATACCCCAGTGAAAATCCCTTAAAATGTGTGAATGATCAATAAAAAATATCCATATGATCCATATTTTTAGTAAAACAAAGCAACACAATTGTAAAAATGTACCGCTAAATATCTAATGAATGAGCATTGAAATTGTAACAAATTACCCAAATGATCCATAAAACATTTTTTTTTTTCCTTGTCGGGTATTTTCATCACTGCGACCATTTTTCTGATCTATTGTGATATATTCCCCATTTTTTTTTCTTTAGCTATATCAAGATGCCGTATCACTATTATTAGGAGTGATCGCCATCGTTTGACTAATAGCATTATCCCAGCACGGCATTATACTTCGAATAAAGTGCACTGCCGTACTGGGAGTTGTTCTCCAAATGTCAAAGGGTTCTATCAGCCCCTTGTCGAAGAACTTACGCCTTTTATTGAAAATTGCCGGACAGTGGCATAGCAAATGTTCCGAGTCTTCCTTTTCTATGCCACAGAAGCGACATACATCATCTTGAAGTTTTCCAATCAGCTTCAAGTGATAACGGCTCGCACAATGACCTGTTATAAGACCTGCATATATACTAAGATCTTTCTTAGAAAGTTCCAGGATTTTGTGGGTCACAGAAATGTTTGGATTAATAAATCGCTTCGACTGCCTAGCAATGGAAGTGTTCTTCCAGTTTTCCTCCACTTTTGAAGATTCCCACGCTTTTAGCTCCATTCTAAGAGATGCAGCCGATAAGCCACAAAAGGGCTCTGGCCCGATGAACTTATGAGAAGATCCGAGTCTTGCTAGTGCATCAGCTCTTTCATTTCCCTCAATCCCGCAATGACCAGGAACCCAATATAAGTTGACTTGATTATGACAAGACAATTTTTGAAGTGATTGAACACACTCCCAGACAAGTTTTGATGTACATGTCGCCGACTTTAAAGCATTTAGAGCAGCTTGACTGTCGGACATGACGCATATATTTGAACTCTTATAGTTTCTACGCAAACATATAACGGAACACTCTAAAATTGCTTGGATTTCAGCTTGGAACACAGTTGGCCATCTGCCCATAGGAACCGATATTTCTATCCCTGGGCCAGTTACTCCTGCTCCCACTTGATTGTTCAATCTTGAACCATCTGTATAAAAAACAATCGATCCTGGACGAAGAACCGGGCCACCAAATTGCCATGAATTACGCCCAGGGTCACTACTCGAAAAAGTCGATTGAAGTTGTATCTTTTCTCCATCCAGTCTTCGTTGTTCCTTACTAGAGAGTTGATACTAACAGTTTTTAGAATCGTAAGATGTCCTCTAAGGTCTCCTTCAAAGAGTTTCACTGACCTTGTAATCCTTAGAGCACACTTTTCGGCTTCTAATTGTACAAATTGATGCAATGGTAGCATATAAAGCAAAGCATCCAAGGCCTTCGATGGTGTACTTCTCATTGCACCTGTTATTGAGAGAGTTGCTAACCTTTGGAGTTTTTCTAACTTTCTCTGAACAACACTCTCTTTTGTTTTTGGCCACCAGACCAATGCACCATAAGTAATCCTGGGTTTCACAATTGCCGAGTAAATCCAATGCATCATTTTCGGTTTCAGTCCCCACTGTTTACCGAATGTTCTTTTGCATATCCATAGAGCATTAGTAGCTTTGTTTATTGCCTGCTCTAGGTGCATATTCCAATTAAGTTTACTATCAAGGATTACTCCAAGATATTTGACAGCATTAGAAAGTTCCAAAAGTGTGCCTTTCAATCTTATGTTGTCTAATGAAAATTTCTTCCTTCGGGTACATAAAACATTCAGCAATGAACCTTAAACTAATGAAAGTGATCCATAGAAAATCAAGTTTGCGCTCTTAAAAATATAGGAATGATCCATAAATTAGACATATACTGTTCATGTTTTGGACACTAACTTTTTGATTTTGTTCCATAAACCTTGAAAAGATGTTACATTTACTGATTTACTGACATACCCGTGTTTTTTGAGTTAGAAGTGCGAAGCGACGGGTAAGCTTAAAAAAAAAAGCTTCTATAATAATATGTTTAACACTCTGAACACGATGACTCTAATCAAATGTGTAACGGCAAACTTGTAATGTTTGAAAAATCATAGCTCAGCTATTTATTGACGAATTTCAAATCTATGGGCGCCACTTGAAATTAAAGATTTTAAAAATTTATTCGGTATGAATAGGTTTAAAATCTATTGATACATTGCTGAGCAATGATTTTTCAAACATTACCAATTTGCCGATACACATTTTACCAGTTGCTTCGCGTTTGGAGTGTTAAGGGGGAATAGGGCGAGGGGGAAGACGGCTTTCATTTGAGCACCTCTTTTACTCAGAG
The DNA here is from genome assembly GCF_037179485.1 of Ochlerotatus camptorhynchus. NCBI lineage: Eukaryota > Metazoa > Arthropoda > Insecta > Diptera > Culicidae > Ochlerotatus > Ochlerotatus camptorhynchus. The sequence goes on from NW_027040890.1 coordinate 2,665,819, forward strand.
TTGCTCAGAGCTACTCTGGTTTGCTCTGGGATCTGATCTAATTTGTGACGAAAAAGAATTAGTAGGTCATATAGTTTTGGAATCTGACCATGCAAATGTCAGTTCGATAATGAAACGAAAACAATGCATGAAGAAAATAAATGGATGCAATATTTAAATAAGGAAATGATCTCGTTTTCTACCAATTCATTGAAGTTTTGGCTATTTTCTTAAATCACACTGATGATGGCTTTCTGCAGGGCACTTTTCTCTTTGCAATGGTAATGAAATTGACCAGGATCTTGCTACCGTAGTACTGGGCATCCAACATGAACATTCCCTTGCGGCTACCAGCTCCGGTGGGAAAGTATACTTGAGGATGAATCCTGTGAGGGTCTCGGTTGCTAGAACAGGAAAATACAAACGTACAAACTATTCCACCCAAAACCCCACTGCCGCCCTCCTAGCCCCATTTATTTTGTATCAAAATAGCAACGTTATTGCGTGATGTTTGTTTTGCTAGCAGGTTCTCCGATTAATTGAGTGTATTTTACGGCATAGATCACCGGCTGAAAAAACTAACGTTCCTTTACACCGAAAACATTGATTGCTTGGGCTGCGCTGTCAAAACAATCGAGATAATAAAATTGTTCATCAGAGAGCAAAAGAGTTCCTCAGAGTTACTCTGGATTGCTCTAAATTTCTCACTGTCTTCCCCCTCGGATTAGGGAATATTTTTAGAAGCTTACTTTAGATGGTTATTCTAGATGCTAGTCCAGAACAGTAAACCAGAGTAGATACGCAGTAATGGGGTAATTGTCCAAGGTTAATGGATCAATTTGTCTTGACGTAGGACTACGTCTTTGATTTCTATATGGGGGTACACTTTGTGAAAACCGAAAATGGAACATGTAACAAATTAAGAAAGATTTTGAGCGTTAATAACTCAGCTGCCCCTGGTCCAATTTCAATAATTTTATCCCCAATCGATCAGAAATATGGCTACGCATCGATAACAATGCTTCCAAATGTTGATTTTCAACAAGAAACTATTGAAAAAATGGTAAATGTCCAGCATTGTCCAAAAGAGTCGAATTAACTAACAAATCCACCAATTACCTACATGCATATGCTGCTTCCCCAGCACAGTCGTCAGAGAGTAGTAAGTAGACGAAACAAGTCGAAGTGGCATTCGCCTTCGATCCTCGGGCGCGTGCGAATATGGAGGATGGAATTGCGTAAAATTTTGCGCACTCATCGCCATATTCAGAACCAAACGCAAATTCTTCGAGATAACTACCATCCGTCGTCTGGCTCGCCGTGCCGGTGTCTGACGTATCTCCGGTCTGATTTACGAGGTGTGCTGAAGGTGTTCCTGAAAAATGAGATCCGTGATGCTGTCACCTACACTAAACACGCCAAGCGTAAGTGGCCATGGATGTCCTCTTCAATAAAACGGCCCTTTTCAGGGCCAACAAGCTTACATCAGTAAAGAGTTGGAATAGAATTTATCTGTGCTTGTTTGTCCATATTCAGAACCACAAGCCCCAACGACCACACAAAATGCTCTCCAGAGTTGTAATCTTGTAACCAAACTTGGAAGCAGGGGTGCATGTGATTTTGATTGATTCTCTTAATCAACTTTCTCTGTGAAAAAGATTACTACAAATTTGGTACGCATACAATTCAAAAACGGAAAGAATTGAGATAATAGATAATTGATCAATTAAAAGAACTAAATGCTCTACACATTTATTCCGTCCACTAGCGGTCCTACGTCAAGCTTCCGTTCGTGCCCCTAGGCACAGACCCTTCTTCTTTTTTAAATAGTGTCAAATACATGAACAATATATGTCTAATTTATGGATCGTGCCAATATTTGTAAGGTGGCAAGCTTGATTTTCTATATCATTAGTTTAAGGTTCATTGCTGAACGTTTTATGGATCATTTACAATATGTTTATGGGTAATTCGTGCAATTTCAATGCTCATTCCTTAGAAATTTAGTGGTACATTTTTACAATGGTGTTGCTAAATTTTACATAAATTATGGATCATATTGATATTTTTTAAGGATCATTCGCACTTTTGAAGAGATTTCCTGCGGTCCTTCTGAATCATTTGGATGTTTTTTAAGAACGTTTTTTAAATATTTTATGGATCATTTTATCAATTCTAAAGGTGCATACTTAAGGCTGCCGTATAATACAATATCACATCTCCCAAAAAAACTTTAACTTTCGAAACTCAAATTCCACATATCTTATGTGCCATGACCCCCGGAGGGATACACCGACCCTCTGATTGTTAAATGCTGATCTAGAGATTTAACAAAAGTAAGTAGGTACTCAAGAAGACGTCAATCTATCCAGCGGGACAAACTTAACGAATATCAAAGTTGATACGTGTTTTGGACTGTACCAATAGCGTACCATAGCGTACCTTCAAGGATTTTGAACGTACCTCAAAGCTTCCCGGAAAACTCGTGTCCCGCTGGATAGACATACGATTTCAGCAATGACCAAATCGATCGACCAGATTTCTACGGAAATGTGACGTACCAAATGCGTACTTTACGAATCTGTAATTAATTTTTAACGTACCTCTTATTTTCACTTAAATGCTTATACTAAACTTTTTAAAACTAATTATATATCAATTCTGGGTACGGAATTGGATTCCTCGGAAAATTTAAGCCCGATTTCATATAACAAACATTATACTTAAGTGCGTTCTAGCCGATTTGAGGACCAAAAAAAGGTTCAAATCTCACCCCCGGATAAGTCACGAATGACCCAAGAGAGTTAAAATGACTATAATAAAAAAAAAACAAAAAAAAAAGGTTTTTTTTTATTTGCATCCCTTAAAAATATACTAACTTCGAACAAAACCGTTAATTTTATGAATAATTACGGAGACGCACGGTGCTGCTTGGAAAACTCCAGCATAAGAAATGCCTTTCTGATCGGTCATGACAAACGTACCTAACTGAAATTCACTTTCTGATATAATTTACCGCTGATTTAAATAAAAATTAATATTATTTGAAAAATCAATTTTTTCGATGATACCTTATTTTGGTACTCAAATTGGCTAGAATGCACTTAAATATAATGATTTTATTTTATATGAAATCGGGTTAAAATTTTCCGAGGAATCCAATTCCGTACCCAGAATTGATATACAATTCGATTTAAAAAGTTTAGTATAAGAATTTAAGTGAAAATAAGAGGTACGTTAAAAATTAATTACAGATTCGTAAAGTACGCATTTGGTACGTTACATTTCCGTAGAAATCTAGTCTTGGTCATTGCTGAAATCGTATGTCTATCCAGCGGGATACGAGTTTTCCGGGAAGCTTTTAGGTACGTTCAAAATCCTTGAAGGTACGCTATGGTACGCTATTGGTACATTCCAAAACACGTATCAACTTTGAAATTCGTTAAGTTTGTCACGCTGGATAGATTGACGTCTCAAGAAGCCTTAAACCCAATCGAGGAAGTAAAAGCTTTATATGCAACAAAATTTAAATTTTTCGTTAATCAAATTTTCCTAAAGTAAAATACGATAATTCGGTGTAGAACGTCTATCAATTGGTTACAACAGTTGCGGCATGTCAAAGCTGGCTTGTTAGTATGAAAAATTACCTGCATTGTTTTCTCACGGTACATCGTTTCATATTAAGTTAATTGCTGTCATTTAATTTATTATAAATACACAGAGTGAAAAAAAGTTATGCAAGCGATGTCATCAAATATGAGACAAATATAAACTGAAGTTTCAATGTACGATTTAAACGTTGCATAACCAACAAACATGAACCGGAATAATTGCAACACGTGCATGGCTGAAGAAACCGAGAGTAGGTAGATATACTCGACATTTTGGACATAACTTAACGACTTCACAGTTGATCACAAAGCCATCTGACATAAACATAACACATTGGTCACAGTGAGTTAAATGAATACGAACACTTAGCACTGGCTGAAGAAACACAACAATACCATACGTACATGACGCGAAAAGCGAGCATAAAATTACCCCAAATGACGCAGCTACAACGGGCAAGTGCCGCACACGAGTGTCAGATTTTAATGGTCGAATAGTGTAAACACACAGAGCGGGATGCCACCACTCCATTCGCGCTGCAAAAAAAAAGAAAAGAAAAAAAAACAAACGCGTGTCCAAACCGCTAAATGACCAACAACTGGTTGTGGGCTGTCCCCTTCGTGAAGCATGCGGAAATGGAAGTGAAAAGTTTCGTTTTTCCCCTCGCGTTTCGATCATTTAATAGTTTACCAAGTGCAGTGCTTTTATATGTATAACTAGACAAAGTTAGTCGTTTCTTGAAGTCCGCTTTTTGTCACACCTGTGCGACCTGTGGTCAGAAATGCGTCTAGTGTTGGGTGTTAGTCACTGTAGTGAGAACGCGAAGTTATGCTGTTAGGAGAAGCATTTCACCCAACCCGATGATGTCAAGTAGCGGAGATAGTAAAATTAACGTCAATTATTACGTTCTCCGCCGTTGGGGATCAATAAACTATGAAGCGCCAATCGTCCACTGGCTCGATGCATCGTTGATGTTGCTCCGGGAGAAACTAGGCCATATCCGTTTGCATCGCGGTAGCAGCGAGCATAAATTGCTAATGTTCAGTTAAACTAACATACTAACCTAACGCAAACGACGCAGGGCGATGAAGTCGCGTTGCCAATGAGTAATCAAGTTTGTTGAAAATTTAATTGTAGGCACAAACGAACGCGGTTATGCATATTAGCGCTGTTCTCCAGCTCACAGCCAGCCGGCTTCGTCCTCACGATAACGTTATTTTTAGCCTTCCGTCTTCTATAGGATTCCCAAGGACGCGGTTCCCTCTCTCGGTAAGCGCTTTTCAACACGTTCGTTCGTCATCATCATAACGTATCAAACCAATTGTGTCCTATCGACTGGTGGGTTGCACACCAGCACCTAGACAGCGATAAAAGGATTATTTGACTGCACCCTTCTGCGCTGGGCTTGTCTATTTTTATAATCGGCTTTGAACAACTCGCGATGCTACCGGGTCTTAACCTGAACTCGAGAGCTTGAACCTCTCATTGCATCCTTCCATTAACCATCCAACGAAATCAGCATTGAACCCAGAACGTTTTCAATCCACTGGCTTGCACCGAACCACGCCATTGACGCCACACTATAAAAAGGAAGAAGCAACAAATTTCTTATCCGCTTATGGTTCACGGCGCTATCGCTCCGGTATCCAAGCGCTATTTTTATAGCTCTGGCATCATGCCAGGCATCGAAACCCCCTCCTAAGCGTCGGTAAGCGTCGTGTGTCAATATCCTTAAGGCCAATGTCACGGAATGAACGCTGTTGGGTGCAAATAGAAGTTGATGGGTGGAAAAGCTGATTTATCGAAATTTGCACACTCTCGCATCATCCACGCGGCCGAATGTTCCGGAGAGTGACGGGTCGAGAGATGGATTTTATTACCGGAAAACGCACGTGCCAAGGATGCCAGAAGAGTTTCAACCGGACCAATAATGGAGAAAGCCGAAACCGGATGAGCATTGAAGTGGTTTTTGTTTTTCTTTGAAGGGGGACTGAAATTGGGGAAATTGGTCTGATGTTTCCTTTTGTCAGCTGAGAAAATTGCGATGCCATAAGTGCCACCCGCCAAATAATGGTATGATGTTGAGTATTGGGGTCTCATCCGGTAGTTTCGCTACTGTTCGTATTTTTATTTTAAAGCTAAATCTAAAAAGCCCTAAACATCAAAATGTAGTTCAAAGTGGAGTGAGCGTGATAGATCAAGTAAGTTATGTCAATTGGATAAGTTTTGCTTCGAATTCGGGAACTCGATAACCGAAATTACCGGATTTCTTTTTAGTAGATTTTGATCTTTAGAGCATCATGTTTAGTAGATTTTTATGGTAATTTAAAAGAAAAATTTAGCAATTAAATAAAATCAAACCTTTTCTGGGTCGAGTTTCTAACGCCTTTGGATACGGTTGTGTGTTAAGTTCGTTCTCTGTTTTGTGCGTGCATTCGCTTTCATAGTTTTCGGCTGCATTTGCCGGATTAGCGCTGGCACTCTGCCTCCCGGACGGTTATACGTGTGTGAGTGTTGGTTTCTCGCTTTCCGAGAAGTTTTAGAATCGAGAAAGAAAACATGATTCATCATGTTTGCAAAATTGGCGTGGTTTGATTGTTTCTCCCGGACCAGAAATTTGTGGCATCGCGAGTGAAAATTTTAATTTCTGTTTATTTACGCGGTGATGAGAAGTGCGCTGAACTATTGTCAGGGTTTTGAGATGTGCATTGCTTTTGAGCACGGAGTGATTTGAAAAAGAAAAGTGAAGAAAAGTGATATTTGGTTGTTGTGTGGTTGGAGTGGAGGGAAAAAAAAAAATATGCGTGTAAGCATCGGGAATACGCTCCCGGGTGAAGTGATTTGGTGAGAACGTTCCAGTTGAAGATTGTTGACAAGTGTATTTGTGGTGATGCAAATTATGGTTTAGATGACGCATGGCTTCAAACATTTTGTGTATCCAAATAAAACATATTACATACTAAATACGCACAGGGCATCGTCTGCTGACCATTGCCGCGGGTATATCGTGGGAGTCCCAGGTACCCGGTTCAAGCTTTAGTTGGCGGCGGTGGCTCTTCTTGACCTTCTACCCCCTGAGTAGTTAGTGTGAATAAGGGCGTCTATGTGATGTTTTGCTGTACCTGTTGTGGACATTTAGTGCATCCTGTTCCCTTAACTTGTTGAGGACACCCTGTCTTGCCTCAAAAGTTACCCTTTTTGAAGTACTAGTCTTCACAACATAAAGGGCACCATTACGGAGCATGAGATTTGATCAAATTATTCGCAGTTCTACTTGTCCAACGCCCCCGGCTGGGTGAGGGATAGAGGATGACACACACACACACACACACACATAAATAAAATCAAACCTTTTCTGCATAACTTGTGCGTCGGAGAGGCTCAGTTGGCTGACGATTAAAAGTACATACAGATTTTTTTTTCCGTTGTTGCACGCTTGTGGCAGATCACTTATCTAAAATAATATTTAAAGTTAAAGTTTACGTTTCAATAAAAAATAATTTTCAAGTCTAAATCATTGTTTAAAGACTAACTAAAAGTAAAACTGTTGCGTATGCAACCGCTCGACGAACCCTTTGAAGAAATGTGTTATATTGTTGTGTGTTTGTTTGTCGTTCTTCGTCGGGGTTTTCTCTAAAACGCCCATGCTGTCAATGATCACAGTCACAATAGATCAGTGAAAGCAAGCGACGGCACTGGAAGAGAAAATTGGCTATTCTAATGCGAGAAAACACCGAAGTTGTAAATACTGTAATGTATTGGATTTTGATGTGTAATTTAATTATATAATATAACAGCATTTGATTTTTTCATATTTTCCCAACACTGCCGTGTACTAATCATTTCATAAGGCTCTTTATCTAATTAATTGCGTTTCGCTGAATTCCGCTCTCTTAAAGGGCCTGACCTACTGTGCTCGCTATTGATCCACTTGCTTCAGTTTCGCCAGGGACGAATCGGGCTGACCGAGGACATCCGTGAGAAGTTCCATCAGGTGGCGATTTGGGACGCAGACCAGAATGCCACAGATTCTTCTGGGTAGACGAGAATGATGAGCTGTCGGTCTACGAGTTGCAGGTTATGAGCTTCAGCGCCTGCTGTTCCCCTGCCTTCTGAGACCATTGCGAAACGCCACTACGAGGACGAGGAGAGTGAAGCAGTTCGGTTGACCGAAGAAGTCAAATACGTTCACTCGCAAGATAGTTTCAAAATCCGCAACTGGATAAGCTACTTCAAACAAGTGCTCGCTGCTCTACTAGAAGGAACCACTGTGGAGAAAGTTCTCGGCATGTGGTGGCTACGATTCACTTCTCCTAACCGGCCAGTGACCACCCACCAAACGGGAAATGCTCCGAGTTCTTATGACGATCTTCGATCAATTGGGGTTTGTGACCCACTTCCTCGTCCTCTTAAAAATCTTGCTTCAAGAAGTCTGGCACGCAAACGTACAGTGGAATGAAATCATTCAAGGGGACCTCTACAAATAGTGGCAACAGTGGACGAACATTCTGCCGCAAGTGGAAATCGTGCGGGTACCACGGTGCTACGGTTACTCATTCGCTGCACAGCTGTACGGACATTCAACGTCATACGTTCGTCGGCGCCAGCGAAAAGGTATTCGCTGCGGTGGCCTTTCTTCGCTTTGACTTCAACGGATCCACGATGTGCTTGATAGTCGCTTCGAAGACAAGAGTGGCCCCGTTGAAGTTACTTTCGATCCTACTGCGGTGCAAGGCTTGCGCAAACAATTATTACTTCTCTCTCTTCCCGAATAACTCGTCGGGTGATCTGGACAGATTCCAGAGACGTGCTCCTCTAAATAAATTCGGATCACCGCCGCTACTCACAGTTTGTAGCTTAGCAATTTGATGGCACTAAGTGGGAAGGAACGCAGGTGGTTTACTGCTCCGGACTTTCTATAGCTCCCGGAATCGAAGTGGCCGTAAACACCTCCACTACGCACGTCAATAGCCACCGAACTTGATAAAATTCTCGCGCTGGAATAGTGTCGCTCTTGTCTTCAGATACGTATCCAACCTGTGACAAATAGTGAAACAGTACCGATTATTCTTGGACCGCTTTCCACGGCGAAGCTTGGCAAAGCCGAAGAATATTTGTCCCGCATCGCACAGTACGAGGGCTTTTCAGATGATGTATCCACCCTGGAGCAAACACGTCCAACTGGATCCGTGAAGCCGCTTCCGAAAACCAGCCTGCTGTACCAGTTAGAGCCTTGACTAATGAGTCTGCGCACCTTCATCTCGCGCAGAGGTGAAAGATCTACAGCGATCGCGGTACGAATTTCGTCGGCGCCAGTCGCGAGCTGAAGGAAGCGATGACAGCGATCGACGAAGAGATCTTTATGAAGGAGTTCGTCAACCCAGAGACGGAATGGGTATTCAACCCTCCCGCTGCACCACACATGAGTGGCTGCTGGGAATGGTTGATCTGCATAGTGAAGACGAATCTGATGACGCTTCGCGCAACTCGCAAACCCACGGATGAGGCGTAACGTGCTTACCGAGGTCGAGGGCATCGTAAATTCGCGGCCTTTGACGCACGCTCCGATTGGCAGCGATTCGGCACCAGCGCTCACCCCGAACCATTGTCTACTTGGGTCGACGACAGTGGTGCGACATAATTGGCGAACATCTCAGATCCTCGTAAATCAGGTCTGGAAACGATGGGTAACCGATTACCTGCCAGAGATTACCAGGCGGACAAAGTGGTTCGCACACACAAAGCCGATAGCCGTCGGCGACATAGTCGTTATCGTTGTCTCCAAGTTACCCAGAAGCTGGCCCAGGCTTAAGGGGGTATTCCCAATCTTTTGCCTTTTTTCGGCCTGTTTTTCAATTAATTTTTTTTTCAAGAAAAATGAATAGTAATGCGCCTAACTCTTTGGGATTCTTGTTTATTGAACATTAAAGTTTACAAATAAATTTTTTTCGACACAAAAAAAGACATTATTGCCGTCACAAAATGGCGGCAAACAGACCCCTGTTCGCCGCAAACGCCTGGACGGGCGAAGACTTTTCTCTGGAACGGCTTCATCTGAAACAGATTTCGTGATGAAATTAATAATCTGCATAAGATTTTCTGGAGCTTCTCCCGTTGGCAGCAAAAAATCTTGCAAATTAACAAAATGGCGGCCATATGAAAAAACAGGCGATTTTTAGCCCGCTTTTTTGCAGCTTTAAGGTGCTTCAAACAATGTTAAATGTTAATATTTTTGGCTGAAAGTGGGAGAAGCTCCAAAGAATTTAATAAGGGACAAAATGCGCAAAGATTCAAGTCAATATATCTTATAGTTTCTGAGAAAAATCTTCGCCCGATAAAAAAAATGTGGTTTCGAGAAAAACGCGTTTAAAGTTTTGACTTTAGTTAAAACCATTTTGGGGGTTCTTACCATTAGTTAGCTATGCCTGGACACCGAATTTGCTGATCGGAAAACGGCTTGGGGGATGAAAGTATATAGTCTAAAGTACAAAAAAACGTGAAAAAAAATTTGATTTTTTGAAAAAAAAAAAGATCGGGAATACCCCCTTAAGTCATCCGATTGTACATTGTTTGTTTGACCATACACCGGTTCAAATGCACATGAAAATTCTATGACAAAATCCCAGTCGTACACGCAAACCAAAAATCTATTACAATGAATGTTAGTTCCATTTCCTATCATCCTCTGTTCATGAACATCGCAACAAATGTTAGAAATTGACCATGCAGGCGATGTAATGGTTTTTTGTCTTTTTTTATTTCGTGTTCCATCTACGCTTTCGACTATACCAGTAAGCTTGTAGAACGACGTACATTGTAGAACATTGTAGAACGACGCACACACTTGTCTCGAATCTCTCCAGCAGAAAAAGCATACAAAGTCGAGCATTTTTATTTCGGGTTCAATCTACGCTTTCGACTATACCAGTAAGCTTGTAGAACGACGCACATTGTAGAATATTGTAGAACGCCGCACACACTTATCTCGAATCTCTCCTGCAGAAAAAGCACACGAAGTCGAGCATGCGAGAAAATGAGCGCTTCATGTTTGCTTTTAGGCTGCCCATGTTCAGAAGCATAGAGAGAGCAGTGGAGAAAACACAGGTCTGATAGTCGCAACGTCCGTGGTTCGAGTCCAGTCGGCAACCTTTTTTCTATTTTTTTCGACATAATTAATTTCACTCACTAATACACTCCACATTTTTCGGTCTCCAATTTTCTTACATCGGACCGCAGCTAGGTATATCGCATCCTCGGTTCATGCGGTCTCCACTTACATCCTCTGATGATGAATCCCACATAATTGTAAGCGAATCTTACATCCACCGGCTGGGTGTACTCTGTACGCCGGAGATCATCAAATTTGCAGCCCAAATCTTAAAAAAAAGTATCATCTCGCACATAGAACCCATCTGGTTTCGACGTCAACTTTCGGAAGAGGCACTTTTGCCAAATCGAAAAATGGTTTATATTCGGTTTTTCGGCAGAATTTCACTATTGTTCGGATTTTCTTCAAACTATCGTCCTCTCCATTAACCACGTGCCAAATCTCGACAATACACGGTGATATTCAAAATTCTGCTTTGGTCACTCATTTGAGCTAACAGTCATCGTTAAGGCATGTCAATTGTCATTGACAATGCTGTCAGTGACGAACATGACCAGGTTTTGTTTTTTATTAGCTAAATTTGTAACGAAATTAAATGACTTGAGCAAAACAATAACATGGAGCCGTTAAATTTAACATGCTTCTACGTCCTGAACTGCTTGGATAACAATAATGTGCCACAGAATGCACGAAATAACACTTTTTGTTACTCGCCTCTAACATCTCATCCACGTCTTGATCAACATGTGCAGTGTCATCATTGGCCAAGAGATTCATCTTGTTTCTCTTCATCATTGTTGAACATCTGAAATATTGTTGCGTTCGTCACACACACACCACACGTTTACTCGAAAACAAAATGTTGAAAGGGAAACCAGTGTATGCGCTTTGGTGTGAACATTGATGTTCGAGCGCCGAAGAAAACGAAGTGTGCGCATGAACTTTAAACGTACGCTCGGGCTCATGTTCATTTGGCTGAGTGTATGCGTAAACACATTATGAATGTTCTTGTGAGTACGAAAACTGGTTTGCTCACAAGCGCCATGCTTCACCTTGAAGACTAATATGTATACATCAAAAGTTGGCTTTTTTGACTAGAAATCGAATGCTTAGGTGGTTGTGTACGGCACAAATCATTTTTGGGTAGTTTGAGGCAAACATAAGGAATTTTACCCTGTTTTTTAGTGCCTCAAACTGTGTTATAGTCAATTACTCAATTTGTGTTATAGTCGATTAGTCAAGAAAGCTAACTTAATAAATATCCCATCATATCCAGCGGCGTTTTGAAATATTAAATTAAATGCCTTTTTTTGAAAAAAAAATCCCATTGTGCATTGTTTTGTGTTAAAAAATTAAAAACGATCTCACCAACTTTCGCTGTTTCTTCACCATTCTGTAAAATTTTGGTGTCTCTTTGTGAGCTCATTGCCCTTCTCTATCACTGCTAGTCACTACTAGTCTTCCGAAAGTCTACCAAGTTATTTTTGATGTGTTCTAAGACATTTTGACATCCTAGTTGCGTCTTATGAAACCGTAGCACCAGTTCACTTTTACTCTGTTGACTCCATAGTACCGGAAAATATATAGATGTATAAATTTTTAGCAATGCTGTGATATAACCACAACGGGCAGGATATTTTGCCTGGAACAGCTCCTAGCATAGCATAGCATAGCATAGCATAGCATAGCATAGCATAGCATAGCATAAGCGATTGCACAAATCGTGGGGGGCTATATAATGGTCAACCATTACATTTTGTATAAAATATCGTGTGTTGCCGTGAAAAAACACTTGGGACTAGTGGTTTTTCCCACGCATCAAAATCTACAAATCAAGCATCGCATTATACACCTGGCCACATCCTTACAATTGCAAGGGATAGGAATTATCTGCTTTAAGCCTGCCTTTCCATGTTTTCGAAGCTGTTTCATGCATTATCCTTGCCAATACTCTCCAGCAACCGTTTTCTTTTCACACCGAAGCATTGAGACCATTCATCACTCTTTCGCCTGCGCTACTGTATTGGACGCAAACCGTAGGATTCACAGCAGAATGCGCAGACCCTTCAGTGTTTGGAGTACATCTGATCACCAACACCATCACAGAACGATTAGAAAACCCAACACTTCCGTCGTAGGCATCGATCGCTTCACTATGCCACACATTTCTGGTCCGGGAGCACACACGAAGAAAAAACCCGAATTTATCCACCTATGGTGTGATCAGACCCTTCTTACTTATTCAAGTTTATTTATTTTATTGTCATTATCAGTGACCAAGCCCCCCACCCCCGTGTCATCCAGTGACGCTACGCCACTGCCTGGGGGTACCCGGAATATATCCGGGTGTAGTCTATTTGGTGAGGCTACCAATCACCTTATCATCGTATTTTAATGTAATTTAATGGGTTTTAATTCAATTCATATTCAAGCAACTTCCCCGGGTACCCGGAACATGTCCAAGTGTGTCCAATGTAGTCTGGAACACTTAACACGACTTGCATTGATCTTATTTTTGAATTCTGTAGTAATTTGATGTGTTTTAATACGTTTTCCGTTAAATCCAGCGTGAAGGCCCATATTCACCGGATCTTATTCCGGCCATATCACCGATTCCAAAACCGTTCAATAGCGTTCAATGGGACCCCAAGACCTATCATTTGGCGCCAAGTTTGTCCAAATCGGTTGAGCGGTTGCTGAGAAACGTGAGCGCATTCATTTCGTTACATACACACACACATACACACATACACACATACACACACACACACACAGACATGTTCCGATCTCGTCGAGCTGAGTCGAATGGTATATGATGGTTTTGATACGTTTTCCGTTAAATCCAGCGTGAAGGCCCATATTCACCGGATCTTATTCCGGCCATATCTCCGGAACCGGTTCACCGATTCCAAAACCGTTCAATAGCGTTCAATGGGACCCCAAGACCTATCATTTGGCGCCGAGTTTGTCCAAATCGGTTGAGCGGTTGCTGAGAAACGTGAGCGCATTCATTTCGTTACATACACACACACATACACACATACACACATACACACATACACACACACACACACACACACACACACACACACAGACATGTCCCGATCTCGTCGAGCTGAGTCGAATGGTATATGACACTCGGCCCTCCGGGCCTCGGATCGATAGTCGGTTTTTCAAGTGATATGAAACATTGTTTATTGTTGCCATACATCAACAGGCTGGCTGTAGCCCAAATGATGTTAATAATACTAATCATAAAAATAATAATAGTAAAATTACATGTCAAATAATCACAGAAAGAAAAACAAAGCAACATGGTCAGAATGTAAAAAAAAACATAAATGGAAATACACTAATTTTCTCTGTCAGTCACTGCGGCCGGCGAAAACAGATGAGAATCTCCGACGAAGCGCATCACGTGTGAGGTGAAAGTCGAATACAGATGCGACTCTATTGAACACACGCTGTAGTCCACAAATCGCACCATATGCCCCGTAGTTCGTGCGACGCAGTGGCAGTCTCATCTATACCCTTCTTTGTAAGAAGGGTAATAAAACAAGTATGCAGATCAGGGCGTCACAATATCAGCTTCAATCGACCAAATCGATGCGACGAAGAGACTGCTGGCTTTCTTTTTCTGTTAAAGTCGAACAGCTTCGCAGCATTCTAGAACCTCAGTCGGTGTGCACAAACAAATGTTCAATCGCTTGTCTCTCTTTCTCCCGTCGCTCCATTGGTCTTCCTTTCAAGCTTCGTCGAAACGGATGAGCGAAAGAGCGCTCGACTTTGATAGTTTTCTCTTTCATGAAACACATCAACAGAGGTTCCATGACGTATATGAAGGAAAATGAAATAACACATTTAAAGCATTTCTCACGTCAAAACACTTGAAGATTACACGTAATGTTTTTAATTTATCTTCCATCCATATATTTATCTAAAAAAAATGATCGAAAACGGGACATAACGCATTTTAAACAAATTGAAAGAGCGGTGATAGAGTGTTCGTGAAAGGGGATTGAAAGCCATAATGAGGTTCGTTTAACTAGAAAATCGACGTTAGTTACATTGAAAGCGATGAGCAAAGCAACAACGAGAAGTTCCACGGCCAGTCTTTCCTTCTAAGCGTCCTGCTTTTTTTATTTTTGTTTCTTGCTGATAGTCTAGCTAGGCGTTATAGAAATGAAGTGTCGAACACGTATGTATGAGAGAAACAAAACACGAGTTCATTTTAGAGCTTCGAAATTGTAGAGCCCTGATGCAGATAGCGACATCTCTTCTGATTCTTGCAAACACGATGAATCACGTTTCCTTCTCGATTCGAAAACTTCCCAGAAAGCGAGAAAACCACCACAATCGCACACGCATAACCGTCGGGGAGGCAGAGTGCCAGCGCTTATCAGCCAAATGCAACCGAAAACAATCAAAGCGAACGCACGCACAAAACAGAGAGCAAACTTAAAACAGAACCGTATCCGGAGGGTTTTGAAACTCGAATCTATTTTGCCGGGAACAACTCCTATGCATAAATGCCAAAACATTATAATTCAATTTTGATATATTGTCCATTATCAACCAATAATAGCCATTTGTATTGTCTATCAGAAGCATTATTCTAAGCCAAATAGGACAACATGAGATGTTTAACGATGTGCGCAATCATAATATTCATGGTGAACATAAAGAGACTGAATTTATAAAGAGATGACATGTCAAAATTGGAACAATCGATTGTCTGTCAAAGTCATAGGAAAAGTCATTCCAATCGAGCAGAAGACCTGTCAAATGGATAAGATGTCACCTCTTTATAAATTCAGGCTCTTTAGGTGAACATATAGAAGGTTACTGTCTTCGACAAAGTTGTTCAGTAGATCAAGACCTTATCGTTGGTGGACAGAAGTTCGGAATTTTCTCACTACGCGGCGCTAGTTTGCATTAATTAGTGATTTCCTTGTTTATGTCATATCTCATAATCCCCAATAAAATTGTTATGGTTATTTTGCTTAACGACGTGTTCCGGGTGTCATCCAAACCATTTGTAGAATAGTTGAACCATTTGGGTTACCATTCGTTTATGGTATTTTTATTAGGGTTGCCATCTAGGAAGCTGCTGTCTTCGGCAAAGTTGTTCAGTAAATCAAGACCTAATGGTTGGTGGACAGAAGTTTGAAATTTTCTTACTACGCGACGCTAGTGTGCTTGAATTTGTGATTCCCTAGTTTACGTTATATCTTGAAATTCTTGCCATCTAGGAAGTTGCTGTTTTCGGCAAAGTTGTTCAGTGGACCAATACGTTCATAAAAAAAAAAAGTTAATAATTCGGCAACTTCGTCCTGCTGCTGTATATGTGAGATGTTATTTGTGCTTTATAACAAAAACCAGTCATTCTAGGAAAATATAACCTAGAAACATTATGAAATCTGCCCTTAAACATTGTTTGCTGCAGGAGACGACTTCGAGCAACACAAATGTCCAATATGGAAAGTAGTCAAGGAGAGTCGACTTTGTCATTCAGCAATATCACTTCTATCATTCCTTGGTAATTTTGACCCAGCTGCTATTTTTAGTTTGCATGTAGATAGTTGAAATAATAATCATATTTGGTATGGTCGGTTTTAAAGCGGTTTTTTTACGCGATTTTGTTTTGATGATGTCTTGCAAACGATACAGCCATGCGACCTAATTCCAATCACATTATCCATTTTAGGCCAAAAGTAATCAAACAGCATCCCTGAAAAAAAAAATTCGGAAAATTTTCTAAGTTCAGAAAATTTATGACGTCAAGAAAATTTTTGAAATCTTTTCCAAATCCAGATTTTTTGAAAAAAGAGTTTTTAAGTCATTTGGCATAAACAAAAAAAAAATAAGTCCACACAATTTTCTAAGGCCAGAAAATTTTTAACTCCACAAAATTTTCAAAGTTCAAATTTTTTTCTAAGTCCAGATTTTTGAGAAAGAAAAACAGTAGTTAACAGCATATCTCGACGTTTTATGCATTTTTAAGACATTTGGAATAAAAATAAACAAAAATTTCTAAGCCCAAAATATTGATTTTTGAAAAAAAAAATTTGGTTAATCCTAGATGTTTCACGCATTTTTATCTCATTTGGCAAAAAATGATGTTTGAAAATTTTCGATGTGAAGGAAATTTTCTAAGTCCAGAAAATTTTCTACAGTCCCGAAAATTTTCTAATTCCACGTAGTGAGTAATTTCCACACTTCTGGCCTCCAACGATAAGGTCTTGATCCACTGAAAAACTTCGCCGAAGAAAGCAATTTCCTAGATGACAAGTTTTTCAAGATATCACAAAAACAAGGGCATCATTAATTCATGCATACTAGCGCCGCGCAGTGAGAAAATTCCGAACTTCTTTCGACCAACCTTTAGGTCTTGATTCACTGAACAACTTTTCCCAAGACAGTAACCTGCTATATGTCTAGGATCGCGATTCGATGTTGGTCCCTATTAGGTTAAATCTTATATGCTACGTGTACTCAATTTACGCGAATTCGATTTACGCGGTACGTATTACTCGCGCTCTTCGGGGGCAGAGTGTAGTGTACTTTACAGTACTATAGTGAAGATTAGTATTATGTGGTATAATACAGATTTTTTACCAATTTACCAATTTGGATTCAAAGATGGCGGACTTGAACAAATTTTAAGGTTTTCGCTATGTCCACGATCTTGAAAAAAAAATGCAGTGCACAGTGGTCCAGAATGCAGATTTAGGTGGAATGATATGTTTTGAGCCTGAAATTGAAACTTTAGACTAAAAGTATCTTCTGCATAGTTGTTCCTTATAGTTAGGCCCTTATTTTTATGACATTAAATTCCAGGGTGGTTCTTATTATCAATAAAATCAAAAAATCTAACTTTTTTGTTTGAATAAGGTATACATTCCACGACAAAGTTATAGCTGAGTTAATTTCAAGCAACTTTGTATAAAAAAACTTTTTTGTATCTCTTAAATTCATATTCATAAAAATTCATACTAAAAGTTGTGGTCTGTATCTCTTCTAATAAAAAAGATATACTCAAATATAGTAAAAAAATATGAATACATTCAAATTGATTTATACGAGTTTAAAAAATAACAAACCTCCAATTTTTTCACATTATTGAGAATAACATACGCCCTTTCAAATGCCGTAAATATTTTTTTTTGTTTGTCCCAACCAGAGAGATTAACATTTGAAAATGGCATATTTTAAGAAGAAAAACGTCAATAACTCTTGATCGGCAAAAGATATTGACAAACTTTGCGCAGCAAAAATGTGCGCCTTCTAAAGATCTAAAAGTTATTTGAATACACCTTTGCTGAGAAATTTGAAATCGGAAAACTAGTTGTTTTTTTTTTAGAGACACCCTAACTCAATTCAAGAAAATAACTCTAAATCGGTCAATTTAAGTGATACAAAAAAGTTTTTTTTTTATTCAAAGTTGCTTGAAATTAGCTCAGCTATAACTTATGTTGAATGTACACCTTAATTTATTCAAACAAAAAGGTAGATCTTTGATTTTATTGATAATAAGAACCACCCTAGAATTCAATGTCATAAAAATAAGGGCCTAACTATAAGGAACAACTTTGTAGAAAATACTTTTAGTCTAAAGTTTCAATTTCAGGCACAAAACATATCATTCCACCTAAATCTGCATTCTGGACTACTGTGCAGTGCACCCACGATGTCCAGTTCACTTTTCTGGAGATACCACGGAGTATAAAGTAGCTGGCTCTATTTCGACGGAGCTCAGAGGCTGAGGGCTACATATGATTCACGACGGCGAATAGGTCTGCCATTGCCATTTCCCAATGGAAGGATCTAAGTAATATTTTGCCCAACATAGTAAAATCGTTTAATTATAATTTGTTGCCATTGTTATCACTTTTGCTTGAATCGGCGCGTTTGGTATGGTATGTCCACCCATTCTTCAACCCCTGTAGATTCACGAAATGCGTCGCTGTTTGAATATATTTATTCAAACTCAAATCATCTTTGCGGAAAATGCAACGCCGTTTTGATTATTGTGTCATATCTCACAGATATGTTGCAAACATCAAAGGTGACACAAAAAAGGATTAAGTGTTATCTAACCAAATCATTTTCCATGATTCTTTCTCGTACTGGCTGCGTTCTTGTTAGATTAGATAAGATTAGAAAAAAATCATACCCCGAAATTTTTTTTTCTTGGATTCTTTTTGTACTAGTTTGAACTTGAGAATTCTAAAACATTTTATGAGATATAAATCACGTTTCAAAATTGGTGTCTTTCAACCTAACATCCCATTTAAATTTACTAGAATCAATAAAAAATGGTCAAAATTGCGGAACTTAGATAAATGAAAACTTAAATTCTGAGGCTTTCTGTGTTCTCGGACTGGACAAATTATATCAATTTTGTACCATGGGGAAATTTAAGCTCTCGCTTCAAAACAGATATAGAATTTTGTTCAAGATTCATAGGCACACTTACGAATTAGTCCCACCGGCAACGCCCGTGTATACGCGTTATAAATCGATTCATTCGCACCTTATAATAACGGTTTAACTGATTTTACCATAGGTAGGTATTATTTCATTAGCATCAAATATCGTGATACATACCAAGATTGATGCAATGTCAAAAGATTCCTCATGCAAAATAATTAGCGGATTACCGTATGAATCCTCAACTAACGTGCCTAAAAGCCGTTTTGAGCAGTTGTAAGCATGTCCGCAAGAATTTCCATCGTCGCCGACGTGCTACAAACGACGAAAGGAGCACTCTACGGCTACGGCATCGAAAATCAATAACCTAGGTTTATTTTTATATCTTCGCTCGTTGCGCCCATCAACGTAAGCAAGCTGCTGGCTGGTTGGCTGTCTGATTCGACCCAAACATCGCGGAGCATGGAGAAAGGACGACGCAAGCCGCCAGCAACCATAACCATCATCCAGCGAGAAGAAATTGATGCTGTCTGCCACCAGCCTGACCGCCAGCCTGCCTGCCTGCCCCAATGTCTTTATGTGTAGCCTATGTACCTATACCAGCAATGATCTACACGTACCTACGTATATGCCACGATGGAGTTTCTTCTACGCCACATTCATTGTATGGAAATGTACCAGATATTTTCGCGAGCGGGTTGAATAACTCTTGTCCCGGGCTCACGAGAGATCAATATGTTTGTTATGGTGGAGCTTCTTTCCGTCGTTGTTTGCGTATTTAGAAAGCATATACAAAACATAAATGGGAAGAAAGCTTGAGTATTTCTGCTATTTCCATATATGTAAATGAACATACGAAACATTGCCAAATTGTTCTGAGAGAATCAATAAGCTCGTTTTGCTATGCTTGATTCGGTTCCAAGTTCAAAGCAGAGAACGGTGATTCAAGTTCATGTCCGTTGCGGAAGCCTTGGCCTTTACCCTTTCACGACCTGCAACATCTTCTGGTTGGCAGGCGAAGTTCATCGTTCGTCATCGTTGTTGTTCGTGACTTGTGGTGATGCATCAAGTCAGACATACCTACATCATGACATCGTCGGAGCTGTAAAACATTCATCCACACAACGACAGCCAGCGAAGGGCCCCGAAAAACCAGTTCCTTGCAAAGTGGCTTCTGACAAAATGCGCTCTGAACTGCACTGTCAATGTCTGGTGGTGGTGCCCGTTGGTCGGGACTCACCGGAATATAGGTTGGAATTAGGGTTGGCATTTTTTTTTCGCTTCCCAGATGAAGTATTCATGTCTTTGTGGTGTTGTGAACCAACCTGTCCGACTCCAGCAACCCCCAGGCGAGAAAGAGAGGTGCCACAGTCGGAAGAAGTGTGAGTTTGTTTACTCAAATGAACCATGCCCATTTTGTTATGGCAAGTTTGCTATAAGAAATGCTCCTGGTGTTTATTAGTGAAATTCACATCAAAGATTGATTAATTGCGTAGGAAATCAGTTTGGCACGGCATTTGTGACCAGCATACACCTTCCGGTCGTATGAAACAGGTCAAAAACTGTCCAAATCCGCAGATAAAAATTTTTGTTTTGAATTTCTGTATGGCAAAATAGTGAACTTTTAGTGAACATTAACGGCAAAGAACTCACCAACACTGGGAGACCGTGAGTTCCTGCCCACCTGTCATTTTCCATCTCGCAGCAACCCTAGGTCGAGCAAAACGTTCACCTCTCACTGTCTCTCGGAGTGACAGCTCAGACTCTTTCGACAGCGAGACTTGTTGCTTCCTTGTGGCGCACGGGATTGGCTCAGCTGGTAGGATAGAGCGTTGACTTTTTTCCTTACCCATGAGCACACACAAATCTCCGGGCTGAAGTTGGAATGTTGGTTGAGCTAACTCGGCGAACGGTATTTTTGTTGTTTTCCGTGCTCGCTCTGACGATATGCACGTGCACATCGATTACAACGACGGAGACGGCGTCGACCCACACGCGTCGTTCCACCCTGGCGAGTCGCAATATACAAAAACCTTGCGAATCCAGATGAACCCACATTCGCGCCAAGACGGAGGCAGTGAAACATAAGAAAAACTGCAGAAAACTGGTTTCGTCATTTTAGAGAAGTCCTACTGCGGTGCAGACATACGGCTTTCGGTTGCGGGGGCAACTTTTCCAGGTTTCAAAACTTTGCACGATTGGCGGAACTGCTCATTTTCTATTTGTGATGAAGGATTCAATTGAACTTCAGCACGTGACGGATCGTGGACAGATTGATCATTATATTGGCTAGGTTTTAACTTTGGAAAATGCTGTAGCGAAAGGTCAGGTATTTACCATGTTGCACATAATTTACGGACAATGAGGAATTCAATCATGGTGATTAATTCTAACTTTGGAATCAGAATAGATTAAATGCTTTAGATCAATTATCTGTTCAAATGAGCAAACGTCTTGGCACTAGCCACTTCGATTTTGATGAAACTTTCAACATGTCTTCAGTATGTGAGAATATGATTTTTCCACAGATCAAGATGCCATTTTGACACAAGACTAATTTTTGAAAAGGGCGTATGTATTTTCACATATGAATTTTTCAAAAAAATTATAATCTCGACATTTTTACATTTTGATTTGATTTTGATTGGGAATGACACTGATGAAGACTGCACATTTGAGTTGAAATACGTATCTGTCATGGATACCAAAATTGATTAAGTGGAATTTAATGGGAGATAATCTTTCTGCTGTTTTATTTAAAATATCATTGTTGGAAAACTTTTCAAAACAATGGGAAAAGGTGTTCAAATAAGGAGTGCAGTTTTGAATTATATATTAATCATAAACGTTTATTTCCATATATTACTAAATACGCACCGGATTTCGAAACATCACATTTTGAAATCTGGAAGTGTGTTTGCAGTACCATTATCCATATGGTAACGGTAGTGTTTACATGCGGGGCTTATTGTATGTGAAACTAACCTCGGAATGGACGTGAATTACCAGGCATTCTGAAATGGGTTACTGAATCTGCAATAGAGCTATCGATTTCTAAATCCCGGACTAAACTTGCTTTAAATTATTACATCAAAGATTGTTGTAAGCAAATCTCTTCCATAATACCACTGCCGGTCAGTGGGGGTTAGATTGAATACACACACACAACGGGAAAAACTGTTCAAATAACGGAATACTGATTTACTGCTAATTTGCATACGTCGTTAAGAATCCAGTGAAAATTGTTGAGCAGAAATCCATAATGACACTGCACAGTGGTCCAGAATGCAGATTTAGCTGGAATGATATGTTTTGAGCCTGAAATTGAAACTTTAGACTAAAAGTCTCTTCTACAAAGTTGTTCCTTATAGTTAGGCCCTTATTTTTATGACAATGAATTCTAGGGTGGTTCCTATTATCATTAAAATCAAAAATCTAACTTTTTTGTTTGAATAAATTAAGGTATACATTCTCCGGCAAAGTTATAGTTGAGCTAATTTCAAGCAACTTTGTTGAATGTCACTTTTTTGTATCTCTTAAATTGGCCGATTTACAGCTATTTTCTTGAATTGAGTTAGGGTAGCTCTTAAAAAAACAGTTTTTTTGCTCTATTTTTCTTATTTCGAATTTCTCAGCAAAGGTGTCTTGAGATAACTTTTAGATCTTAAGAAGGCGCAAATTTTTGCTGCACAAAGCTTGTCAATACCTTTCGCCGATCAAGAGTTATTGACGTTTGTATACTAAAAATATGCACTTTTCAAATGGTAATATCTCTGGTTGGGGCAAACAAAAAAAAGTTTTTTTGCAGCATTTGAAAGGGCGTATGTTATTCTCAATAATATGAAAAAAATGGAGGTATGTTGTTTTTTAAACTTGTATAAAATCAATTTGAATTTATTATTTTTTTTTTACTATATTTGAGTATATCTTTTTTATTAGAAGAGATACAGGCAACAAATTCAGCTATAAAACATTCGTCTTGAAGAGTTTTAAAAGTCTCTAGAAGATGACTTTCATGATTAATTTCAAATAAAAAAGTTATTGGCAAAAGATGGATTTCATAGGACCACTCTAATGACAAATTTATATAAAATGTGCTAGTACATTTGTTTCAATATTTGGACATTTAGTGTCTTTGAAGAAGTTTTTGTTCTTGAAAATTCCCTTCTTTTGGTGTTTGCAGACGTCAGGGTGGTCCTCAAATTAGGGGATTTTTAAAACTAACTTTTTTGTTTTACAAAATATAAACATGTGTTGTTCAAAAAAGTTGTAGTTAAGTTACTTGCAAGCAACTTTGTCGAAGAATTTTTTTTCTTTCTCTTAACGTTCTCATTTTAGATTAATCTTTCGCAGTTGACTTAGGGTGTTCCTGGAAAAAATAGTTTTTTAGCAATAACTTTTTTATTTGAAAATTTTCATGAAAGTTATCTTCTAGAGACTTTTAAAACTCTTTAAAACGAATGTTTTAAAACTGAATTTGTTGCCTGTATCTCTACAACTTTGTAGAAGAGACTTTTAGTCTAAAGTTTCAATTTCAGGCTCAAAACATATCATTCCAGCTAAATCTGCATTCTGTACCACTGTGCACTGACGCATGATTCGAAGCCGTTTTTATGTTTGATAGGGCCCCTCCCCAATACAAAAATAGGAAAAAAATGCAAGCCTCTGTAATTTTAAGGAGAAATACAACAGAAATTCACATTTTATATTTTTATCAAATTTTTTTTTTCAGTGTATATTTGTTTCCTTTAAAGTCCAATCAATTTTCTACAACTTTTTCTCATACACAATTTTGATATAATAAACGGTTTTGGGGTTAACTTTTTTTAAATTCTTATGTTGAAACTCATCATTAATCTTGAATCAAAATGGCCTCTTGATCGGTGGAAAAATCAAAAAATCAAAATTTCTGGCAGATTTCACCTGGAAATACTCTTTATTAGCTTATATTATAACCAGTGATGTCATTCAGAGCAATCATTTTCCTTCTTCTTTGCAACAAGTTTTGTAATTGATTATCGTAGCAAATTATAACCTAATTTTTTACTTTATATCAGAACGCATTTTGAAAGAGGGATTATTTGTTGGAAGGTCAATTATTTGTTGAGATATGATTAAAAACCCAATTAATGGCTGATGTACCCTAGTTAAGTCGACAATGTCCAGTCCTTCAATAGTGTTTGTGTTGATTTGGGCTTCAAATAAACTTCTTTTTCTAGGCTTCTAGACCAAGATAAGAATTTCAACAGCAGGCTGACTATCTGAACAGAAGTGCATGACCTTTACCTACTACAATTTGATAAAGCGTAGATTGCAGTCCACGCATTATTAAATAAGGCTTCTGTATCCTTAAGTCACTAGAGTAAAAACCAGCACCTGGTCTTCCTACAAGTATTTAGGGACAAAAATGTCGTCAGATATACTTCTTTCCAGAGCAGCGGCGGTGGTGTAGTGGTAAGCTTGATTGCCTCTCACTCTAGCAGGCCTGGGTTCAATCCCAGTCGGCGCCGCCGGGATGTTCTGAGGCATAACATCTCTGATCACGCCTTCCTTCGGATGGGAAGTAAAGCCGTTGGTCCCCGGTTCATGAGTTGATGGGTCGATAGGTAGGGTCCAGGTGTGGGAGCTGCCTCCCTGGCGTCGGTAACATTGTTGCTCAGCACGGAAAACAAGATCGACGGAAAACAAATCAAGGAAAAAAATACTTCTTTCCAGATAACCAGAGGACAAACATTCCTTAAAGGGAATCGCGAATAATAAAATAAGTAAAACTACAATTGAATGTTATATCACTTGAACCAAGTGTTGAGAGCATATCTTGTTATGCCCTAGCATTTTAGTTTGACATAACATCACTGCGACCAGCAGTTTGATCTATTGTAGCATATCCCGTGTCGTTTAGTGGATGTCGTATTACTCCATCACTATTGATAAATAATGAAGTATTCGGTTTTGATACAATTGTCATTCTTACCTTAATCGATGGATTGAAAGGTCCCGCTATTTATACCCTTCGAAGAGTGAGAGCACCCTCCAAAGGTGTGCCCCTTTGTCAGTCAAAATTGGAATCCTTAGCCACACAATTAAGCAATGACACCGATAATGACCATGCATCAGAACCCTAGTCTTAACCATTTCAAACTAGAGAACAACGAATAGAAGATTAAGAATCACATAGATGAAGACTAACTAACTCATTTTTTCCTTGTTTCAAGATCATCCTCGGTGGACAAAGCCGAATCTTGTAACTATCAGCAAGGCATAAAAAGTAACAACGTCTAAGATGTGTTCCTTTTGATTACTGAAAATCCTGTTCCCCTAGTGTGAAGCAGTCAGAACTAGGAATCGGTGGTAGATCTTACATCTCGTAACGTACCACGAAAAGGTGATCCACCCACGTTACGGGTAATACATACCATAACATTTTAGTTGACTTCTTCCAGAGATGTAATTTTTTTTTCTTTGGTTTGTTTTTTTCCGTCGATCTTGTTTTCCGTGCTGAGCACCAATGCTACCGACGTGCCAGGAAGGCAGCTCCCACACCTGGACCCTACCTATCGACCCATCAACTCATGAACCGGGGACCAACGGCTTTACTTCCCATCCGAAGGAAGGCGTGATCAGAGATGTTATGCCTCAGAACATCCCGGCGGCGCCGACTGGGATTGAACCCAGGCCTGCTGGGGTGAGAGGTAATCACGGTTACCACTACACCACCGGCGCCGTTAGATGTAATTTCATGTGAATAGCTTTAAGCCAGGCTTCAACAACACTTGTTGCTCAATAGCCTAGAAGCGACCGTTTTTGCTTACTGAACAGAAGAGCGTGAGTTCTATCTCAGGCTCCTTTATGTCCCTGAGTGGATAAGGCCAATGTAATCGATAACATGTTCTCCATGATATTGGGATAGGGCTGCATCAATATGTTTTTCTCTTTAAACACAAGTACATAATTTATCACATGCACATCCCATCAAGCGAGTATCACACCAACAATTTATTTCTCTCTCCCTTGACCTGCATTCGGACGTGGCTGGAGCCGATACTGCACAAAATTCAATCATACTCATATAGCATAGCATAGCATAGCATAAGCGATTGCACAAATCGTGGGGGCTATATAATGGTCAACCAATACATTCTGTGGAAAATATCGTGTGTTGCCGTGAAAAAACACCTAGGACTAGTGGTTTTTCCCACACATCAAAATCTGCAAATCAAGCATCGCATTTTACACCTGGCCACATCCTTACAATCGCAAGGGATAGGAAATAAAATTAGTCCAACATCTACTTAAGAAGGTGCAAGGAACCCATACTACCTTGATAGATGCCACGGGAGGGAACATTTGTATTAGTAGGAAATTGAATATATTTAGGAATCTCTATTCGGCAATATAAAGTAAAGGTTATGTGAAAATGTAAACAAATTTAAATTAATACAAAAAGAAAAATCTCACCAAAATTTTCTGCTATAAGTCAGTCTTTTCATGTTTTTGAAGCTGTTTCATGCATCATCCTTGCCAATACTCTCCAGCAACCATTTTCTTTTCACACCGAAGCATTGAGACTATTCATCACTCTTTCACCTGCGCTACTGTATTGGAAGCAAACCGCAGGATTCACAGCAGAATGCGCAGACCCTTCAGTGTTTGGAGTACATCTGATCACCAACACCATCATAGAACGATAAGTAAACTTAACACCTCCGACGCAGGCATCGATCGCTTCACTATGCCACACATGTATGGTCCGGGAGCACACGCGAAGAAAATAAAACAAGTATGCAGATAGCTACATCTCTTCTGATTCTTGCAAACACGGTGAATCACGTTTTCTTCTCGATTCGAAAACTTCTCAGAAAGCGAGAAAACCACCACAATCACACACGCATAACCGTCCGGGAGGCAGAGTTCCAGCGCTAATCAACCAAAATCAACCGAAAACAATCAAAGCGAAGGCACGCACAAAACAGAGAGCAAACTTAAAACAGAACCGTATCCGACGGGTTTCGAATCTCGAATCACAAAATCCAATCATAGGGTAGAGCGCTACTTCGTCGTAATCACTCATTTCCGTTCTATTGGTCAGAAAAGATCAATAATATCAATGATTTCACCGTGCACAAATCAATAATAGGTTTGTTCCGAAGCGTTAGTTCGTTAGCTACAACATAAACCCTCTTAGAGAGCATTGTATGAATATTTACGCTCATTGTTCTCAAAACAAAAGAAGCGCTCCTAGCGAATCCCCTTTTTCTACGTTTATCCGTAGGACGAAGAAAATCTAATGGCGTTTCAATGCGTTAGGACGGAATTGAAACTCGTAGAACGAATTTAGAATCAAGAAGCAGTGTTAGATTTTAGACAATATCTCAACAATTTGTGACTATTTATCAAATCCAACGGTACGTATGGAAAGGTGAATAAATTTGCAAGTCATTTTTGACAGAAATATTCAATTTTTTGTTTAAACTCGTTCAGAAAAGAGAGGTAAAGTGCGGGTTGTGCTTAGTAGGACGGAAATTAGATCAAAAACCCTACTCATATTCATGCTCAAATCGCCAAAAGAATTTTGTTCGATTATATGGCCCATTCAAAATATGTTTGGGGTTAAGGTGCAAGGATCGGTAAATAATTTTTCATAATTTCAAAAAGAAGTATTATCTTTATTTATCAAACTACGCTTCGAGATACCACGTGGTTTTTAGCAATTTTGAACTATTTTTTCATGATTTTATTAGCATGGATATTTGGCAAAATATATGGTCCCAAGCAACACAACTTTTGATAAAGAAGTTGAACATATTGTCAAATCTTTAAAGAATCAATAATACTTTAAATAACTTCATTTCCTACATTTATACCACCGAAAAATGCGCTAGAGGCAGAGCTTATAAAACTACATCATAATAACCAATCAATTTCAGTAGCAAAAAATGTAATTAAATAAATAAGCCGAGCATGGAATTCGAACGCTGGACCTTGGCGTGGTAACCCGCATAAACAATAACCATAAGAAGCGCCTAACCACCAATTCGGGATATCATCCCAACTTTATGTGATATGGTCGTACCATCTATGATATCGTTAGTGTATGGTACTTGTTTATTAGGGAAGTTTGCCAGCTTTCTTACAAAACCAACTCCGATGAATGATAAACCTATTCTAAGTATTTATCATGTTCTTGTCATTGGTAGGAAAATCACATTCTTAAGCAATTTCAACACAGCTGGTCATAAAGAAGTTCAAAATACTGTTCAACAACTTATGTAAGGAATCAATAGTATTTGAAATTAGTTCATTAAATACATTTTTACAACTCAAAAAGCGCAAGAGGTGGCGCTAATAAAACAAAAAATTGGTCCTATAACATGTATTAGAAAACATCTTGAAAACCCATCAATTTTAGTGGCAACAAATCGAACACTGGAACTTGGCGTGGAAGGTTTGTAGTTTCCTAACTAGACCAACTCTGATGAATAATAAACGTTTTCTAAGTATGCATCATGTTCTTTCCAATGGCAGGAAAATCATATTCTCGAGCAACACGCCTTCAGTTCGCCATAAAGATGTTTTGTAAAGCAGCAGAAGCGTCAATCTAATTACCAGAGTGTAATAATATAAAATTACCCGAGCGTTTATGAATTTATTTAAAAAGGTTCAATCGAATTAACTTGACAGAGCAGAGTATTCTTGTTCACTATAAAAAAAAACATCTTAAAACTATAGTCAAAAGGTACAACAAAATAAACACTTTATCTTCCGCTATCCAATAAGCCTCATCCATCAGAACGGGAGCCGCTTCCAGTGGGTTCATTGTATGGCAGTATCGCCCACGGGGGACAGAGCGCTTCCATTGCAACAATGGACGCAAAACGTAGTCATCACTCACACACTCATCACGAAACGGTTGCTTTCCAAAGTCGACGACGCTTCGACCGAAAGAACTACTGATGAAAAACAATGAGGAGGACCACACAATGGTTGCTGCCGAGTAAACAAACGATCGCGTGACACTGCTTCTTTCGATAACCGAGTGAACACTGCGCGAAGCCGGTTAACAACATGAAAGCAAATTGATACCAAAGTTTGCTGTTCCTATCATAATGAAAACTCATTTCGATATCAATCATCGCGAAATAAGTCTGATATCACACTCAGCTTTCGTTATGCATTCAAGAGTTTTTAATATGAAAGCAACTTAACTTCAAATTTTGCAGGTAAGCCTTTTTGAAAATTTGATTTAATATCACCTGTCATTGAACTACCGATTATTGTATATTCAAAGTGTTTTTATATTACGTGAAGTTTGCGATTTTCAGAGTTGGTTGGCAATGCTATCTAACATGAAGCTTTAGTGTGATAATTTATTAGATAGAGAATGGTCTTTAGGAGAGGGTAGGTAGATAGTTCCGTTGGAGTACGGCAGTATGAAAATTGAATATGAGCGAAGGGCCATTAATGCGACAGTACACGTTACAGGAGCAACACAATAGTTGGGTAAAGAAGAATTGCATTATAATACACCATCGACTGGAAATGCTTTCGGCAACGTGGGGTTTTAGCTAGTGATGAAACGTCCCTAGAACTATTCCACAGCCGCAGACAGTAATGAGCAAAAGGCGGGCGCACACTTTTTGCCTGTAGATTTGAAGACATACTTCAAATCTTCGCGTACATCGTACGGGTTAGGCAAAGAGTGTGCGTCTATCTACCTACCCTCTCCTAAACACCATCCTCTAGCTAATAAATTATCACACTAAAGCTTCATGTTAGATAGCATTTCCAACCAACTCTGATTATTGAATGTTCTGTTTTATTTAATACATTTAAGGTCATTCGAGTCTTTAAAGGGGTGAGATTAGAACCAGGCTTCTTAATATTACAGCCTTCTCGCGACAGTTGGTTTGTACCTGAATTGACGTTAATTTGTGTGCTTTACAACCGCTTGCTACCGTACGTTCAGATCTGAATTCGAAGTGTATTGGCAACAGCGCACGCACGAACGAATGAAAGCTGTATTAGGACAGCCGCATCTATACCCGCTTTGCTAAAATCATCGTGCTTGAAACGTAGTGAACCGAATGGGCTGTATTTATACATTTGTTTATGGCCAGGTTTTCAATTTTTCTGTCGTCATGACAGTCTTCACAAACCGACGACATTTCTCAGCTTACCCAAGTGGCTGTCACGAAAAGGCTATCACGAGACATTATATACAATTGATATACGGCAGTAGAGTCAATGTCGAGTCAACATCGGGTTGGGGTTTGGTAGAAGTCAGCTTGTTGTCGGGTAGGCTTATATTTTTCGCCGTAATGTCGGAATGTCTAATCTGCTCTCAAGACTGCGCGTTGAAAAAAATATCGGATGAATATTTTGCAATGGGCAGCACGAACGTGATAGCAACGGAACGAACTTCGGCGTCACACTGGTAGTGTAGTAGCAGTCTCACGACAAACGAACAAAATTTCAAAGACAGCAGCAACGAATCGGAAGTTTGACGGACTGCTTGTTGTATATACGAGGAACGTTACGAATGACCATCCGAGGCTGTCATAGCCGAACGAACAAAATACATGAATAAGAACGAGCTGTCGTGTACTGCACAAGACGGTAACGTTGCATGTCGTATGACAGCCTCACTGTGGGCAGTCACTTATAGCTCAATCTCAAGGCTGTCGTAGGAAAAAGAAAGCGACAGCCGTTGGAATACTGTCATGAGGCGGTACTTTTGGTATGCCTGATTAGAACTCAAGTTAATGATTATGAATGCAAAATCAGTAATCAAATTGATTTCATTAAAATCAGAACTAGTTTTCCGTTTGATTAAACTTTGTAAAAATATGTTAGCTATGGAAACTCAATATTAAAACGATGAAATACTTCATAAACCTTGAAAAACACTTTCGATGTTTCGTCATCGTTTGCTGTTGGCCAATTTTTAATTTTTAATGAGTGACTACATTTAGATTTAAGTGTTTCATTGAGACTATCAAGTCAGATGGAGTATAATAATAATAAATATAATTTTCTGTCCTGCCCTTGATTATTTTAATAAGAGGAGTGCTCCGACGAGCAAGCGTCTAGAATGAGTTTATTATAGAATCTTCTTTACAAGCATCTTTTATAATTTTATATAGAAGGTTACAATCTACAATCCTATTTTAGAAGCTTCTTTTAGAATCTTCTCTTAGAATCTTCTTTTAGAACATTCTCTTGATATCTTCTTGATATTCTTTTAGAATCTTTTCTAGAAGCTTCTTTTATAATCTTCGTTAGAATCTTCTTTAGAAGCTTCTACTAAAAGAAAGCTTTTTATTTAGAATATTCTTTTAGAAGCTTATTCTAGACTCTTGCCCGTCCCTCCGCTCCTCTGGCAAAACACACGGGCAGAACAGTCAATCTGAGTATCTTCGCAATAAAGGAGCATTTCATCGTTTTAATGCTACAAAAAACATTTTCTCGTAAAATTATGCTCTCAGTTGCATACAAAACGAGATCACAGCAAATTTTGATTTCGATTTGATCTCTTGCTTTGCTCGCGTAATTACTTGCATATGCCATAAACAAAGTGTTTTCAACATTCTTTGTGATAAACCAAAAAAAAAATCCCATAATAAACTGCCCTCCATTGGAAAAACAAAGTTTTGAGAAAAACGCAAATGGGACCGACTTGCGATGAGTGGCAGAGCTGTTTAATTATTTTGACGTAGGACTACGTCTGTGATTTCTATATTGGGGTAAACTTTGTGAAATTCGAAATGGAACATGTAACGAAATTATGAAAGATTTTGCACGTTAATAACTCAGCTGCCCCTGGACCAATTTAAATAATTTTATCACCAATCAATCAGAAATATTTCTACGCATCGACAGCAATCTTTTCGACTGTTGATTTTTAACAATAAACTATTGAAAAAAGGTAAATGTCAAGCATTGCCCAAAAGCGTTGAAATAACTTACAAATCCACCAATTACGTACATCCCCTACACAGTCATCAGAGAAACGTTTCTAGACGAAACATGTCGATGTAGCACTGCTGCTTCCCCAACACTTTCATTAAATAGTTGTTAGTAGACGAAACAAGGCGTATGCGAATAGAGAGCATGTAATTGCGTAACATTTTGCACACTCATCACCATATTCAGAACCACACGCCCCCAAAGATCACACAAAATGCCCCCAGAGTTGTAATCTTGTAACCAAACTTGGAAGCAGCGGTGCAAGTGATTTTGATCGATTATCTTCATCGACTTTCTGTTTCGTTAATAACTCGACGGCAAACACATTCATTGATACGTTTTGTTGTTCTGGATGATATAAGAGCATAGCAGAAATAGTGCGAAATAGGTTAGTAAAGCCATGGTCATCAAAAGAGGAAAGCGATTAGCCCCTTTATACAGTCGTCGTCATAGCAATGAAAACTAGCATCGCACCGCTTTTGGTTCTTGGGTTACACTTACTGGTTGAAATTCTGCTGTTCGACATTTTCGATGGACACCAAAAAATATTAAATTGCACTATTTTCTAGGGATGCCTAACAGTTCAATTATTCGATTAACGATTAATCGTGAAGATTTTTCCAGCTATTCGATTGAATATTTTCAATTATTCGAGGTCGTTACCGACATCCCTTCTTATTTCTACTTGTTTGATTTAGCGCAGTAGAAAAAATAAATAAACGTACTAATTTATCTGAACAGGCATAGAGAAGAATTATGACGTGAAACAGGATCATAAATTCGACGAAAAAAGTGTTAAGCGTCTTTCTGCTAAAGGTTAAGATTGACCAACTTGTTGAGAGAAGGAGTTTAACGAAAAAACTAAAAAGGGGAGGAGCTTTAGCTAAGTGGACACTGATATTCTGCGGCCTTCCAACCTGTCGCAGACACCAGCTCACCAGTTCTAGCAGTATCGGGATAAGGGTTCTAAAACTCGATAGCGAGTTAATTGACATCGAGTGGTGTTCATTTTCTCAAAGACACGATTTTTAACGACACGAGCACCCTTTCGTCAACGCCCGCTTCAAAATTGCCCACTTTTAACACAGCAATTTTTGTGAAAAATGCGAAATCATGTTTCCAGTTTATTCGGTTAAAAATAAAATCCAGGCGCTTTCCAGGTTTTTCTGGTACAGTTGCCACCCTGTTTTCAGTAACGAATCTCGTGTTTACCATGGCGCCTTCGAGAAAACCTCTCTCATATAATCACCCGGCAGCTGGAGATCAAGTTCGACACCTCAAGTTCAACGGCTCGGCACTTTCATAGAGTTCCTTGTTTAGCTTAATCCCGCCAGAAAAGATCAAGAATATTGCCTGTACCAATTGCATCATCTTCTTAACCACAATCACGGCTGATGACTATCCATTCCCAAAGTGGGAGATCTTTTCATGCAAAAACTGGAAACACAAATCCGCTTAAGTCCGCTTCTGCCATAAATCCACATGCCACATTTCAAACGAGCTGTCAACTGCAAGCGCGCAACAATCCTTGTGTGGTTTCGAATGAGATAACGAATTCAACCGTCCCCTTTCTGGAAGATTCAACCGTACAAAGATCTCGCATGGGGGGATCATCTCTCACACAGCCGCCACGGTGCGGTTTAGTAAAATGTCACTTTCAATTCACGATCAAGTCGACGAAGAGAAAACCCACACGCGAAAGCTTGCTGACAGTGGGAGTATTGTTTCGCTGGAAATGGCGATAATCCAAAAATAGCTGCTTGTTCGATTTTTCCGAACGACTCCTGAAATCCATGTGCCAAGGCCAAACGAGTGTCGTGAAAATGCCTAGGTACCAACGATGTGTGATATGTGAAGCATTCAATCCAATTTTCAATTCGACCCATTTGGAATCAATCAAGCGTGTATCATAGCGCGTGACCACCGGCATTTTTCATTGTCATCCACGAATAATGGGAAGCCGATTGGAACAGCCAATAACGTGTGCTGGGCTTACCGCTTGTCGACGGAAACATCGTGCCAGCAAGCAGCGCTTTAATTCCGGCAAGGTCGAACTTGAATCACAGCAGCAGGCCCTTTGCATGTTCTGCTGCATGCGGTATTATTTGGATAATGGTACATAGCGGTCGCCAGCGGTCCAACTCTGTCCGAACTCACACCTGTAACCCACATAAGCCAATTAGGTTCGATTATTTTGCATAAATTAAAGCCGACACGAAAACAAGCCCAAATCGATACCTGGAGTGTGTTTTGTAAACACTGGCGTAAAAGGCAAATGTAGACGATGTTGACGGTCATGTGTGGTAGCTTTTTGCTTGCCATGGATGGATGTCGTCTGGCTGGCTCCACTACTCCACTAACACGAGAGAGAACGAGTGCAAAAGTGCAACTAATGCTGCGCTTTGTGTCTGCATTATTGGACTTGCCGGTGATTGAAATGAAGGGAGATTCTTGTAGTTCAATCGTTTTTCTAAGCACGAAACGTGTTTCAACATCGAATATATATCTTTAAAGTCTACACGTCTACAATCATTCTAATTGTGCCTACATGATTGATTGTCTTTTTAAGTTATGGTGGTGCCAATCAAATTCAATTAGGTGAATTTGTTTAAAACTAACCGGAGCTGTTTGTTGGTTATGTTTTCTATAAGTCAATTGTATACCGAAACGAACCTTAATAAAAGATTCGCTTAACGCTTTAAAGTGCTAAAAAGCTTAAACTAAAGAATTGCCAGAATCGCTCATGTATGTTTTTCTATGACAACCAGGTTTTGTTAAATAAGCAAAACATTTAGAGGAACTTCTCTTGCGTTCCAACATTTTTCCTGGTGGAAAATTAAACTTATCTGAAGAAATAACAGTTTTCCAGATTTTTTTTGGAATTTATAAAACTTTCAGAAAATTTTATAATTCCTCGGTTCTTCTTCCTGGAATCATTCGAAACATCCTTGATAATAATGGAACTGTAGTTATCTGGACTGCCTTGAAACTCCCGGACCTTCTTAAAGTTTCTACAATTTTTTTCTGAAGCTTATGGTGCTGTCCTGAATTTATTAAATTTAACATTTACAGATCTTAGTACACCGAAACCTCCATCTACGAAGTCTTTTTTTTTTTAGACAGTATTCAGAGTTCCTCATTTTAAGAAGTAAATCCCAAATAAAGTGTTTTTTTTATGTAATGTAATGTTGAGTGCAGTTTCGAACCCCTTTGGATACGGTTGTATTTTAAATTTGTTCTCTGTTTTGTGCGTGCGTTCGCTTTCATAGTTTTCGGTTGCATTTGCCGGAGTAGCGCTGGCACTCTGCCTTCTGGACGGTTATACGTGTGTGATTGGTGGTTTTCTCGCTTTCCGGGAACTTTTAGAATCGAGAAAGAAAACGTGATTCATCATGTTTGCAAGCATCAGAAGAGATGTCGATATCTGCGTTGTTTGATTTTTTCTCCCGGGCCAGAAATTAGTGGCATCGCGAGTGATAATTTTTAATTTCAGTTTATTTACGCGCTGCAAGGTGTGTGAAAGAGCTCGGCACGATCGGTGTTGATGTTGTTTCGCGTGTAACTATTGTTGCAAAAAAAATAAATTAGTGTTTTCGACCGAAATTGATATCGAAAGTGTACCAAAAGTGCTTCTGAACGTTTTTCGTGAGTTCGCAGTTGATTTTCAGTGAAAATTCCATATCACAAAATTACTCACCGAGTTCCTTTTTTTGCCGTTCGACGAAGACGGGTTTGCCAGAGAAAAATAAGCATCGGGAATGTGCTCCCGGATATATTGATTTGGTGAGTACGTTCTAGTTGAAGATTGTTCTTATACATTTCTCGATTGCATTTTCGAGGGGACGTCCGGAGAGCATTGAGATTTGGGCGTTCGTACTTTTGCAGGCAGACGCGTTGGTTGTCGATTGCTCGCGAGTAGGGGCTCAGTCTCGCAAACAGACTATACAAAATGATAGAGGAATCATGCCTCTACCTGTTTGTGTTGTTAGTTTTTTAGGATGGGCTTTGATTCGCGGGGGATCGTTGATTGCCGTGTCTGTTTTTGTGAGGAGTGCGTTTGATGACCGGTTTGGTGTGGCTGGCGCCGCTATCAGGTAGGGGAAAATATCCCCTATCTGATAGTGGTGTTGGCGAGTTTGAGTTCAAGATGTGTGAAGCCACCCCATTGAACATCAGTTGTGGCTGGATTTGGTGAGTTTGTTCCAGTTGGTTGCTTATAAATGTGTTGTCACTGATCTTGATTTTCACGCGACGTGTGTAGTTCGGTTGTTGAGATTTGATGCGTATGTTGAGTTTGAAATTTCGGAAAAGGGTGTATTCGTGCCCAAGCCTCGTTACATTACTGAGTTGATCTATCCAGGCCTATATTGAAAAAAATCGTGGAGGTGCCGGGTAAAGGTGTTATATCCTAGACAAATGGTAAGTTACAGGGTGCGTGACGAATTTTTGCAGTAAATTTAAAATAGTAATTTCTCATGCTTGTGCATCATGATTTAGATATATTTAGCAGCACTGGATAGCTAATACTGTTAGGTGTAAGATTTAAACAAACAATGTTGAGTAAACGTAAAGATGTCCAAACAAGAGAGCAATCTGTCAGCCGTTGTCGCTTTGTTGCGCGCCGGAGTATGCATGAAAGAAATAATTTGGTCGGTAAATGTGTCTGAAAGAACAGTGTATAATATTA
The DNA here is from genome assembly GCF_037179485.1 of Ochlerotatus camptorhynchus. Classification (NCBI taxonomy): domain Eukaryota; kingdom Metazoa; phylum Arthropoda; class Insecta; order Diptera; family Culicidae; genus Ochlerotatus; species Ochlerotatus camptorhynchus. The sequence goes on from NW_027040890.1 coordinate 2,702,604, forward strand.
AAAAAGGCTTGGGAAAGTGATAAGACGGAGCACCTGCTCATACTGCTAATAAAGCACAGAAATGGCTTACGGAAAATATTTCGTAAATTTGGGAGGAAGAAATTTGGCCCCCAAGCAGTCCAGATGTCAATTCGTTGGATTATTTTGTATAGGGCGTCGTCCAACGGGATACCAATAGAACCCTTCACACCACACTTAAGTCGCTAAAAGCTAAAATCAAGGCAGTGATGACATCTATGGATCGAAACATTTTAAAACGTGCATACTGCAGTTTCCGGAAGCGCCTAACTACAGTTGTCGAAAGGGAAGGCAATTTTTTTGAATAAATTTACTTACAACTTCCATATGCTGCGAAAGAAAATAAATCGCACAAAATTCATTGCTAGAATAACTAACTGGTGTATTTTTTCTCAAATATGCCATTTACTGCAAAAATTCGTCACGCACCCTGTACAAATTCGCTGTTGTCGTCGTCGTAGGCGCCGTCGTATTCGCCGTCGCCAAGTGAAGTGGAGTGTTGTGGTTGTGAAATGCTCGATAACCCTGGAGGGATCGGTTTTGCTTAGTGAGCAAAATATCATGGGTTTAATCCCAAGCCCTCCCACAACAGAATAAACCACCATCGTTGGGTTTCGAGAGCATAAAGCGCAGTTAATAACCAAAAGTTGAATAGTTTAAACCATGAATTTCGGAAAGGGTCTATGCATGATCCAAATTGGAAGACATTGTTTGCTTTCAGAGACGTCGCTTTTGAATAACTTTTTGTTGAGTCGGTCGTAGATTGTGCTAATGTAAGGGGCACGGTGGCTATAGAGCAACTGTTTTTGCTTAATGAGTAGAAGATCATGGGTTAAAACCCAAGCCTCATTACATTACTAAGTTAATATATCCAGACCTCTATTGTAGAAAATCGTAGAAACTGGAGGAACGATTCAGAAAAGTAGTAAGTATATTTAGACAAATGTGACGTACGCCTGAATCGGTTCGGAAGACATTGTTTACTACTTTGGATGATTTAATTTTATTGTAATAGCTTCTTGTAACCGATAATGAACGATCGTCGGTCGTAGCTTGTTGTGACGTAAGGGGCATGGTGGCCTTAGAGCGACCGTTTTTGCTTACTGAGCAGAAAATCGTGGGTTAAAACCCAAGCCTCTTTACATTACTGAGTTGATAGGGTCGCGTCATTTGCTTAACAGGTTTTAAAAGATCGCATCACTTTCCAAAGTGAATCCAGATCTAATTTACCCTTCCCACTAATAAAAACGTCCTTCCCGTGCCAACCGTGGAGATGCAGAGGTATATTCAGTCTCTATTAGCAACGGTTGTTAAAATAACAATCCTTTCCCTCCCGATGATCGTAAAGACGTGGCCGGCGCCGTTATTGACCTCAAAAATATGGATTCTCCGGATTTTGTACATTGAGAATGGATTGCCAGTCCCAAGCCCCATTCATATGGTTCTTTGTGCAAATTTCGCTAAATCTGATCAATCACGGAGTAGCAACTACTGAAATGTATGGTCGTCAATGCTCATGCTCATGCTAAGTAGGGGAAATGGATGTCGGCCGAAATGCCCCTAATTTGTGCCCATACATAAATTCAGCAATCGACTAAATTTTCAATAGCGACCAAAAATATCTATTGAGCATTTCTAGCTCAAATCGTTAAAAAAAATGTCAATTTTGTCTCGACCCCTTCTGATTTGAATGAAACATTGCTCACGTGTTCGCTGCTACTAATGGTTGCATTTTTCATTTAAATATGATTTTTTCCTCCAGAGTAACTTTTGAAAAGGGCGTATACAAAAATGGATTATTTTTTTTTCAAAAAATCATAACTTGGAAACTATTGATCTGATCAAAACGGCATATGAGAAGAAGTTTTAGGTTGTTAAATTATCTTTGCGGAAAAAATACACTGAAAGAAAAAACTTGGTAAATTAGTATTCAAAAAACGTAGAACGATGATTATCTCAAAACACCCCCCCTTCGATCTTTATAATTTTTTTTTTCAAGAAAATTGATGGAATATCCTTAAATTTCGTGAAAAGTGTATGCTGGTAGCTTTCTTAAAAAGAAAGCTATAATTTTTTAAATTTTTGTTGATTTTTACAAGTTGATGAAAATGCATATTTTTTTTATAAAATAATAATTTATTTGGATTCTTCACATAGTTTTCGATAACTTTGCATATACAAACTTTTTTCCTAAGTCCAGCCGTTCTCAAGTTAATGCGAATTAAAAAAATATAATTATAACAATTTTCAACATATTAGGCCATTTTCAAATGTTCGTCGAGATTTCCAGCAACGAGATTTTATTTCATGATTGTATATTAAAAACCAAACAATTCATTCTCAGATATGGTAGCTGTCAGACTTACCCGTTTCTATCTAGAGGCAGCTTAAGAGAAGCACGTTGATGTGGTCAAATGAAAGATTTGTTGAGATAAGAAACAGTATATATTTATTATTTTATTTTACAACTCATATTATTTGAATACATTGAATAATTTGGGTGTATCGTTTGAATTAGATAATATTTTTACTGCAATTTGTTGTTTGAAACTGGAATATAGCAATGATATTTTCGAGTTCCAGGAATTGGTTTCACTTTCTTAAAGATTGGATCAAATTCCGTGTCAGCCTTTTTGTATTCTTCCGTAGAAACATAACAAAATGACATTTTTGTTTGAAGATCTTCTTTACGACTATTTGCCCAGTCGTACAGTTGTTTAGGGTTCGTTATAGGGTGCTCGTGTTGCTTAGCTAAACTTGCTCTGGTTGCCATTTTCTTAAGGGTACCGTCAATCGCATCACAAGGACCTTTGCCGTGTGAAGTTGCAAAAAATGCCATTCCATTTCTACATTATGCTTATCTTTAAATCCACAAAGGCTAGCAAAATTTTTTATGTTTTTGTATTGTGATGCTGCTCTATCTAACATAAAAATACACTTTTGGACTGTTATTTGCGACTTTAATAATTCTAATAATTTTGAGATAAACAACTGAACTGCTACTGTGTCATGCTTTGAAATTGATTTAGGTAGAGGTTTACAACACTTGAAATTGTTATCCATCGTAAAAAACTACTTGCTTTTTAACTTGAAACGCTAAGAGAGATGAACTGAATGGAACAGGTGGCACTTGACTTAAATGATCTTTATTTCTTGTATTGTGTGGTTTACATGTATACCTTATCAAGTGACACAGATGCGTCTTTTCAGCTTTAGTTCCTTTTCAATTAAAATTATTATTAATTACAGTTCCTAGTCCTATCAGGCCTGTTTTAAGAATGACCACCTTGGTGGGATTGGTTTGTTTAAAATTTGAAAAAAGGAGACTGTGGTCACGACACTTATAACTACTATTTACAACTACAACTAACCTACAACTACTATATACACCTAATCTACTATATACAAATTGCTTATCAAAGCATGTTCTGATAAATTACATTTTTGTGCAAATTTAGTCTTAATTTCGTTAATTCGGGAATCTATTTTGGCAATGCCTGCCTCTTCATGTAAATTTGTTATTCTAGTGTCGAAAGGACGATCAAGAACCATCCTCAGCACTCTATTCTGAGTGATTTGGATTTTGTTCCTGTGAGTCTGTGCACATGATTCCCACAGGGGAGCTGCAGGTGCTATGATTTGTTTGTAGACAGCCAGTTTGTTCACCCTTGAGAGGCGGGATCTGCGGCAAATCAGCGGATACAGAACAGGTGAAGAACGTCCCAATATATATATATATATATATATGTAGCAGAATAATTACAATATTGACATTATACCTATCTTCATTAGGTACAATGGATTATAGCAAACTTTTTTAAGTGTGAGTGTAAGAAGCCTCCACGGGGTGCCTTTTTATGTAGTTGTGATATCGCGGGATGAGCTCTTAAGGCACAATATGGTATACGTCAGAGAAGTACCTAGAGAATTTATCTCAATTACAGGTTTAATAACATATTTGTTTACCTGTTTATGTTTTGAGCCTCTGTTATGACATACACAATTCTATCCAAGCATACAACTAATAGAGGACAGAAAAAAGGCACATCAGTGGGTTTGTTGATTATTTGGGTATATTTGAGAGTATTTACTTATAAACTTGTTTCTTTTCCGCTGCGTCTAAATAGAAACGGGTAAGTCTGACAGCTACCATATTTGAGAATGAATTATTTGTTTTTTAATATACATTCATGGAAAAACATCTCGTTGCTGGACATCACGACTAACATTTGAAAATGGCCCAAAATGTAGAAAATTATTATAATTATTTTTTTTAAATTGCATTAACTTGAGAACGGCTGGACTTAGGAAAAAAGTTTCCATATGCAAAGTTTTTGAAAATTATGCGTAGAATCCAAATAAATTACTATTTTACTAAAAAATATGCAATTTCACCAACTTGTAAAAACCAACAAAAATTTCAAAAATTATAGATTTTTTTTTAGGAAAGTTACCAGCATACACTTTTCACCAAATATTAGGGCATTTTTTCAGTTTTCTTGAAAAAAAAAAATTATAAAGATCGAAGGGGGGGTGTTTTGAGATAATCATCGTTTTACGTTTTTTAAATACTAATTTACTAAGTTTTTCTTTCAGTGTTTTTTTTTCGCAAAGATAATTTAACTACCTAAAACTTCTTCTGATATGTCATTTTGATCAGATCAATAGTTTTCAAGTTATGATTTTTTGAAAAAAAAATAATCCATTTTTTTAAACGCCCTTTTCAAAAGTTACTCTGGAGGAAAAAATCATATTTAAATGAAAAATGCAACCATTAGTAGCAGCGAACACGTGAGAAATGTTTCATTCAAATCGGAAACACTCATGACCAACCGGTTTGCGTTTTGGGCTGGAAATGCTCTATTAGTACCGTCCCAATGACGCATTCAACTAGATAAAATTGATAAATAGTATATTTTTAGCGATGGGCTCAATCTTAGATCCATAGGCCAACATTAGAGCCATTTCCCCTAAATTTCAAATAACAAGGTTTTTCGTTATTCTGAAAAACTGGAAAGTGCTGTGAAATACCCCACGATATGGGTATTTTTGGATACAAGGTGACGCGTAGGGACCGGAAATCGATGTCTGACGCCATTTTGATATCCAAGATGGTGACTTCCCGTTACAAAAAAAAACTGGGAAATACTGTCGCAATTTACACGGTACGTTTTTGACAATTTCTCGATAACGAAACAACCTATCGACTAGATTCGAATCACATTATCCGTTTAAAGCCATAGGTAATCGAATGGTATCGAAATTTTTGGTGCAAGGGGTTCTTAAGGTATTGCTGCCGGATACCGAAATACCGGTAATCGCAAAAAGGGTTCGGTACTGACAACCCTAGTCACTATCATCGACCTTCAGTAATTACTTTTACCTCATTCCAAATCTATCGCATTCAAGCGCTCTTCCTAATCCATCACTTTGATAAACGACGTCTTAGATTATAAGGGGGTGCAATCGCTCGCATATTTTTCAAACTGTAGCAAGCGTGTCTAGATGTTTATCTAGTTGGAATTTTCCTTGCACGCGTCCGTATCTGATTTAATCGAGTTCGAAACGAGAGTAAAAACGTAAATCACAATTCCACGGTCAGTGTGTGGCAACTCGCCATGGAATTGATTGATTCTGCTAGTATATTTTTAGGTATCGTAATTTATGAGTGTCATTGGTGTCGTGGTGTAAATTTAAATTGTTCGTTGTACCAAGGGAGCGTCACATCTAATTGTCAATCTTAAGATGCTTAAACAATTTCAAGCAGGTCGATGGTAGCTACTCTTGGTTCTCCATGAGTAACCAGCTCCACAAACCAAGTTGTTTTTTTTTGTCAAAAGGGGGGGGGGGACATGTGCTGTATACCAAAATGCTCCAGTGAATTAGTGGACGTCCTACTTTTACTGTGTGCTCATAAATAACATAAAATAACATTAAATAACAGACTTATTAAATTGGTGTATAACCACTTTAGAATTCCCAAATTAGTGGAAAGTGGCTAAAGTTATTCCTATTGGAAAGATTGGTAATCCAGTATCTGAAAGAGATTACCGACCTATAAGCGTACTTTGTCAATAATGTTTGAATCTATTCTTTCTTCTTTGTTGTTTACAATCAGAATATCGTAAGAACTGTAGCACGATTACACTGCCGTTCTTGACATGTTGGTCCCATAGTCATTTTTGTCAAAACTGAGTATTTCAATCAGTGCCAGTGTTGTGAAAATCACTTGCATTACAAATTTCACGTCAACCAAATATCTGCACTGATTAAAACTCATTTGATATTTTTTAATACGCCACTCATTTGAGTTACTGACAACCCAAGCAATGCAACTTTACAACTCAGCACTCACTTATTCTTGTCTTCTTTCATTCTCAATGGATTATACATACTATGCACTTTCCATTCAATGAAACGAAATACACAAACAATTCCTTTTCAGTACAACTCCTTCGAGTGGTATCCTCGGTGATATCACTGTGCGCCGTCCATTCTATATGCGCTACACGGTAACCGCAAAATACCCAATAATGACTACAAAGTAAGAATTTGCGAGGGAAACTGGGACTACCCATAAAATGAGTAAAATTTGAGTAATTACAACTACAAAAATAAGTAGTAAGTATTCATTTTTGAGTAACAAATACTCATAAATGGGTAATATGTTTACTCATTTAATGGGTAGTCCCAGCCTCCCTCGAAAATGCTTACTTTGTAATCATTATTGGGTATTTTGCGGTTACCGTGTAGTATTGTTGTTCCGAAACTGAGGATAACAATAACAAACCAATATTTTTGGCTGGAGCGAAAGTGAGGATAACAAACTACTCACTTGAAAATGGGATTACTCAAGTGTGCGTGTTATAAACTTCAGAAAGATCAATGAAAAACAAACTGTCAAAACGTCCAGCAGCAAGTAGCTATAAATGGAACCTAGCGCCTATGTTCAGATAAACAGATCGTGTGTTTTAAATTTACCGCCTCTTTCTTTCCTAAGTTGTTCTTATGGAGCTTTTGCGTGACATCACAACAACATTAACAAGAGTAACAAGAAAAAAATATATCAAATTCATGTTGCAGCACCTGTTTTTTTTTCCACATTGAGCATTCATAAGGGCCAATACCGCAAACGTAAATAAGCGCTTCTTTCAGAAAGTTCTGGAAATTCATAGTATATCCATGCAAGCCACCGGATATGGGGACTTTCTATCTACGCCCTCAACACAATTATCATGGTGGTCTACTTAGGTGAGATATCATTCTCGAGAAATTCACGGTTAAATTTATTGTTAACGTTTGCGATATTTGTGACATTGTCCCTTATGAAAGCTATTATTGTTTACCCTTTTACCAAAAGTGTAAAGTTGTTTAATATTTTCCTCTGACTAACCTAAAAAATGTATGATAGTAGATCAAAATGAGTTTGACATCGATTTGTTATGTATTTTCCTCGGATATTCACTAACATGCTCTCACATATCGCACCAATACAACCGGACGTGAAAATCTCTATGGGATTCCACAAATTTGACAGTACCCTCTTAACTGGTCTTTAAATTTATGAACAACACATATTGCGCATTTCACACCAAATTGGACTTATAAGCGCGTTTTCACTTATTAAAAAGTGCGATAAAACTGCAAGTTTACGTCTAATCGTCTTGTTGTCTTCGGTGCACTTATTCCTTATGATACAAGCAATAAGTCATAAGACATCAAAACGATTTGACGGAAACGTGCACTTTTATCATACTTTTTGCATTTTTGGGACAGTCCAGTTTCAGATGCAATCAGCAATACTAACTTTGGGGCTGTATTTCATATTTTACAGCTGTCGCTTACACCGCATGCGTTTGTTTTGCGTTGTTTATAAGTGTGTGAGTGAAAATAAGCAGTCAACCGAAAAATGCTGGCTTAGCAGCCCCTTGAAGAACACTGAAAATATCTTAATGACAGAAAGTATAGCCAGAGATCTCACGGTTGATTCAAAGGCCGTGCGAGTGTGAGTTTTATAAGTAGAGTAACAGAAAATGTGAGTGCGGATCTATTGTGAGGGCAAATTGGTATCTTTTTTGTCATCAGTGAAACAACACTTATCAGTTTTGATAAAAATCATTCCTTCTACACTCAGCTAATACCTCGTTCACATTACAGCCTATATCACGTAATATAGGCTGTCTTGTAATGAGCACTCATACATAGGATTTCCAGTGACAACTAGATGTATGAATGCTCATTGCAAAACAGCCTATATTAAGTGATATAGGCTGTAATGTGAACAGGGTATTAGCTGAAAATGAAGACAACCTTAACAGATAGACCAACTACCTGCAATGATTATATTTATATTACACAAATATAGCGCTATGTGGTGGTGGTTTTTATACTCAGATTGATGGAAAATTATTGCCTCATGCTGAATTGATGATAATATCGAGGTTTTGGGCTCTATTGGGACAATATTCAAAATAATAATTTTGCCCAAAATGAATTTGATTATTTTGCTTTTGACGATCACTTCTGATTTTGACAATTTTGGGTTGGATAATCAAGCAGTGGTGAATAACAGCATACGCGTATTCATTGCTGTATAATGAACTCATTTGTTCGTTTCGCTCGTACTTCACAGCGAAGATATTCAAAACGAACGCAATTCATCTACACTGGGTTGAAGCGCTACTCCTCGCGTGTGGTAGCTAATTACCTATCTTTTCATAATACTCATACTTTGATACTTTGATGATACTGCGATGGGTCGAATAAAGGCTACGAGGATGACAGTTGTTGTTGGTGCAGATCCACTTGATTATTTGGGAGAGATCATTCCTTTTTATTTATTTATACAGTAACCCCTCCCTATCGTTCGGACATAAATTCAGCTTATCGTTTACCAAAACGAACCCTGCTGCAAACCCTACCCTCTTATGCAACATCCCAGTGCTTCCTCGTGGAAGTGCAGAGGATTTCTCGATTTCTATCAAAGTGATTGTCACGTCAACAGATTTCTACCCATTCCTTTCTTGACCTGCGTTCTGGCGCTGGTATTACCTAGTTTGAGATCTCCCGTTTTTACACATTGAGGATGATTTCTAGTCCCAAGCATCGTCTATTGGTTTTATGTGTAATTACAGCTGATCTGGCAATAACAGAGTAGCAACCGTGGGCGGTCAATCATGGTCATGCTCATGTACGAACAGATTATGTAATGACGAAATAAATAAATAAATAAATAAATAAATAATGTCGTGTAGTGATCTGCACGGTTATTAGAAGTTTTACATGATTCGATATTACCGATGTTTGAACTGACAAAGTTGTTTCAAATAAAATTGTATCTGAATCCAAAAATTCACTGGTTCATATGCCCGGCCTACCCTTAATATTTCCAAATTGTAGATCGTTTATCATAAAATGCCAACAATTGTCACTTATTCCCAGGGACAACAAAAGTAAACACCTATAATGATGTCCTAATCAAACCAAATAGATACCAGACAAATAGAGTATCATAATGTAAACCAAATTGTCCCTCTAGCCAGCTTTATCGCGTGAACCTACTTGTTCGCACACGACTTCCCATGTCTAGATTGTTATCGTCTAACAAAACAGATGTCAGCTCCACGCTTAGATAACAAAACAAAATTCCTTATCACCTGCTATAATGCATTTAAACTAAAGCTAATTACACGCGACACTGGCAAACGAAGAACGCAATTACTCTCCCTATCTCTATTATTAGCCTAAAATGCCACCTTCAACTTGGAATCCGGTGCCACGCAGCTTCCACATTTGTACAGCAAGCCCACACCAACCGAGCGTCCGACCGGCACGGCGTTCATTATGACCATAAATGGTAAAGTTACATGGTGTACCTTCACAGCCAGCAACCAACATCCAAACGAGAGTGAATGAGATTGGCGTAGGGTTGAAAGGCAAAAAAAAAAGGCGCGTAACTGACCACGACCACGTTTGGAAAATATGTACTTTCCTACACGTTTGGGCCAGAGTGGTAGGTTTCCTGATCAACTTGCTCGTGGCGGGGTTGAGATGCTGGGTGTTTCATTTTTTGCCTCGCTTCGTGCCAGTCAACCGTGATGGATGGGCAGCGAAAATCAGCGTAGAAAAACGGACATCTCTTGACAGCGAGAGTTCGGCTCGGGAAACTTTGTTGGTACTTGAAGTTATAGAAAGGAAAATAGGTGCATTCGATCGCAAGTCGCACACTAGCCACTGAGAAGTTAGTGAAAAAAAACTAGAAGTGAGAGATGTGGCTGCGGTTCAAGGAAGTGCGCACGTTTGGCTTGCGGATCAAGCTTTTACGTAGTTTATGGGAATTATCGATTTGAAACGGTTCGAACGCCATAATGTGTTCGAGAGTCAAGCAGTTCACATAATATTAGGGTGGAAGTTGATCTCATGTTCATAGTTTGACAAACAAGTGCATCAACAATGTTTTCAAACGCGGATCGAGCATATGTCACATTCAACCCAAAATATTAATATATCCGTTCCGTTCAAGACATCTATACTTAAGCATGGGATTGACTCCAATATCTTCCACTCAGTAATCAAAACAGGTCACTGCTAGGACATTGGGCTCCTTGCATTACAAAATACTATTATGAGCGACGATCGTTCAAGCCAAGCGATTTGAATATATTCAAACTCATCACGTTTCATCTTGAACAAATGCTTAACCCTTCACATGAATTCACGAATGTCGTCAGGTAATTAAAGGAAATCAATAATAAAGATAAAAATTTAAAAGTGTGCCAGCATAGCTGTTTTCTCTTACTTAAAAGAACTGCACAGGTAAATCCCACACACTGTTTAAGGATTTTTTCAAATGGAACCTATTCACTAAATCAATCCATGATCGATGTCCAATGGTGAGGATTCATACACTTTCAAACTGCACCACCTTTGCATTAATTTGATCAAAAAATAGCTAAAATAAACACCATCAATACTAACTGTTTCCACGCTTCTTGGAATTGAACGGCTCTAAACTTTATTGAACTTTGGCAAACATGCTCTAATACGATCGTAGCACAGCCACACGGATATCGGACGTACTCCGGAATGATATCCGTACGACCGTAGCACGACTCGAAATCCGTTAAAACTATACACAATGATTACATTCTACATTAGGCAAACGGGCCCCACAACATTCACCAGGAACACGGATCCCTGTCCTATTGTGCAGTCACGGACATAATTAACTCGAGCCAATTCTTCCATATCATTTTAATTTTTGAGTGCCTGGTGATCACCACCCTTGGTCAGTCAAATCAATCAGCCATTTTCCAAGTCAAGGTAGATCGTGATCGCGGTATCTTTCCTTTTAAGAACACTTCCGTCTCACGCATTCCGTGCTACATGTGGTGTTTACATCTGTGCTTTTTTTTGCTAGCGTACCAAAAAGTAGCCAGTATAATGTAAACAGGGCGTCAACATCTAACAGCATGAGATTTCAGGAATAACTGAAATTCGCGCTAGTTGGTTGAGCTGGTGGAGCTAGCGAACTAGCCCAACAAGAAGAGCAACTCCCTGCACTGCGCACATTTGATATCCCTTCGCATTTGTATAGGGATTCAAACCCCTGACACAGTGAATGCTGCGTGACTGGAAGTTTTATCCAGTGTTGTGGTTGATGTGATTTAGTTCCGAAAGCGTTCATGAAGTATACAAAAATTAAGGAAAATTATGGAAAATTCAAGGCAATTCAGTTAACTTCAGTAAAATTGCGGGTACTTATAAAAATACTGAGAAATTCACGGCAGTCTAGAGAACTTCAAGGAAATTCGGAAATCTTTTGGACAGTTTTAATAAAATCAGTCTGCACTATTGAAAAAGTTATGAATTAGTGTCGATAATTTAAAGGCAGTTCCATGAACTTCAGTGAAAGTCTTTGATTTTTGTTTTATTTTGCGCGACAGAAGGGGGCCAAGTCTCAAGTGCCCAGGCCACACTCCAGACGGCAAGTGACACATGCTGGTCGGTATGAGAACTTCGTTGAAAATCTTAGAACTATATTAATTATATCGTTAGGATTCCAGAAAAATTTAAGAAACTTAAGTTCAGAAATTTCAGGGAAGTAAAAACATTTCAGAAAAACTTCACAGAGGTCCAGAAAACTTTGAGAACTACTTAGAAGTCCATGGAACTTCAAGGAAGATCCGAGAACATTGAGAAGATGTGGGAACGTGTCCAAGAAGTTTCGTAAGCTCCAAAAATTCTTGAAATCCATATGAATTTTAGAAAATCAGTGGCAGATTTTGAGAAATTCCCAGATTTTCATAGAACTTCAGAGATGTTAAGAAAATGTTAGAGTTCTTCATTTTTTCAATTGTTAAAACATCAGGAGTTTCCTAGGGTGTGTGTCATTTCGCCGAATGGGTCATTTCGTCGAAAAAAAATCCGAAATCAGTACTATTCGAAAGAACTGTTCATGTTTAAAAGAAGAAAGCATTGCTATAAATCAAAAATATTGATTTAAGAATTTCCGAAATCAGTACAACTCGAAAGAACTGCTCATGTTCAAAAGAAGGAAACATTACATTTCAATAGCTTGCCAGGTTGAAAAAATCGAACTTTTTAATCTTTTTTCAAGACTGTTTTCAAAATTTACTGATCATTAAGAAAAGTTCAAACCCGTAGAAAATGGCTTGCTCTTCAGCGAAATAACCCATTCGGCGAATTGACCCATTCGACGAAACGTCCTTCGGTGAAATGTCCTGCTCTCTTTTTCAACGTTCATATTTTAAGCTTTGTTTCAACAGTTCCAGTAATCAGTTTGATGATTTTCGCAATCATTGCAAGGTTAAACAATAGTATCTGTCTCCTGAACAATTCACTAAATGGATTTACGTCACATTGTCATCTCACGGCAGTTCAGTGAAGATCCATGACCGTTCGACAGTCGAAAAAAGATCAAAGAAATTAAAAAAAAATTGGAGAGAAGTATTCAGGATGATGACTCAAACTGAAGAATATTAATCTTAGATTACAGTTTGATTAGCTTTGTGTTTAGTTTGTATTTTGTGTGTGTGTTTTTTTGGAATGGATGTTTTTGTAATAATTGTGTAATTACACTGCTGATATCTAGTTGGATAGAAATAAGTTAATTGTTTTGGAAATGCATTGCATTCATAAAAATATACTTAGAGGAAATTCTCTGTTCAATGATGGATAGTAAAATTCCCTGTGAATTCCTAGTTTTCCAGGTGTTTTCAAGTAGCAGACACCCGGTCATATCCCTTGTACCAGTTAACGATTATAAAGTACTATGAACTAATAAGATGTGTCACTACATATGACATTATTCTTATGGTAATGATAAAAGGTACGAAAATAAATGATCTAATGTTTCATGACGCCACGGTTTTGATCACGTTATCGCCATTTTAATCTTTTATATGTGGCACCTAAATAAACAAAATAAATGGCACCCAATTAACTCAAATTTTACGATGACAGGACTGCTTTCATTACTCTCGGTAATTCAACCCAATCATCGAAGTATCAGCCCAAAACATTGCACGTTCTATGCTGTTTTCTGTATGTTATAGTAAGATGTATAGTAAAGGTGATTTCAGTTCTTACAATAGGCTGTAGCCGACATGCAAGTTTACCAGAATTAATATGTTTATTTAAAACCTTCACAAGATTTACTAGCCCCAGTGCATCTATCCTCCTTTGTTTGAAAATTTAGCGAACATAATAATTATAAAAATATTTTAAAAAAACCTTCCGACGACCACATAACAGAATCTGTTTATGCGGTGAAATATTGCAACGTCTAGAAGCTTTTTTATGGAAATCTGCAATAGAATCTTACATTTCCTAGATGGGAATAGAAAAAACAATAGATCACGCGCGATCGAGGTCATATTGGGCAAATAAGAGAATGCAATAGCAGACATCTTCAAGGGCTCTCAGGAAAATTCCTTGGTAGGTCTGAGGAGAATTTCATGTTTATCACACTCTTTTCCAACTAATCTGTGAGCAAGCGATCCACACAATGAGCGGTACACTCTGTTCGGTGCAAGGAGCGAATTTTATACAAGCGCTAATGTCTTCTTTGAGTATGCCGCAAGTAAGTATATCACCAAAACAACTCAAGATCCAAAAATAAAAACCGATGGCGCTGCAGAATAATAAGGTAACTTCTACAATGTACTGTAATTTGTACAATAATACTCATACTACTCATATTACTTTAAACAATCGTCACATCGGTCAAAGCTTGTTACGATTGCCTGAACAATGCGTAAAGAGCAAATCGAAACATTTAACGTCGCGTGAAAGTGGAATTTAATCAAGGCCTAAATACTTTTTCGTAGCCTTTTGTTTTCGGATTTGAAAGATCGTCGGTTGCAGTGGCTTGCTTACTGAGCAGAAAAACGCGGTCCCAGGTTCTTTCATAATAAAAATGTATGGTAAGATCGCTTGTTTATCGTGTATTTTGCTAAACCTTTCGTTGTCGTCGGTGCCGGGTTTGAATAGTTATAACAACTTGAGTAACGGTATGATGTGATATGAGGGGATCGGTGGCCTTAGAGCAACCATTTTTGCTTACTGAGCAGAACATCCTGAGTCTAATCTCAAGCCCATCCACATCAAGATTCGTCAATCGTTTTATTTGTTAACATGACTACATGGTAATAACAGCAACTCGATGATTAAAAAGGAGCTTCCCTAATAAACGGGTACCATACTCTAACGATATCATAGATGGTACGACTATCCCACATAAAGTTGGGATGATATCCCGAATTGGTGGTTAGGCGCATCTTATGGTTTTTGTTTGTTTATGCGGGTTGTTTGCCTAGTAGCAAACATTTTTGCTTACTGAGCAGAAGACCGTGGGTTCAATCCCATACTCCTTCACGTTATACGATCGTTAGGACATCAATTCAGCTTATCGTTTACCAAAACGAACCCTGCTGCAAACCTAACCCTCTTATCCAACATCCCAGTGATTCCTCGTGGAAGTGCAGAGGACTCCTCGGCTTCCATCAAAGCGAGTGTCACGTCAACACATTCCTACCCATTCTTTTCTTGACCTGCGTTCAGGCGCGGCTGGCGCTGGTATTGCCTAATTCGAGATCACCAGTTTTTACACATTGAGGATGATTGCTAGTCCCAAGCATCGTCTGTTGGTTCTCTGTGTAATTACAGCTGGTCTGGCAATAACAGAGTAGCAACCGTGGGCGGTCAATCATTCTTTGCAGACTTTGCACACCGACAAACCGACATGAAACTTAAACTGAACTCTTGACACATTTTTCGCGAACACGGCGGCAGATGTCAGTTTTGTGCTTCGATCTGAAATTTGATGGTACTTTGTATGGTCATTCATGTCGGTTTGTCGGTGCTTTGCGCTCTTTGCGTCGGAGCCGTAAGAGCGATGGCTACACATTGAGCTTTCGTTATTTCTAAGTGGGTGTCTGTCTTCTCTTCTCCGTTGCTTTACACTTGCGCAGAGTGAAAGACAAGCAAACTTTGTGTTTGCTTGATTCTCACTTTGTTTATTTCAGAAAATAAGTCCATTGCGCGCATTGAGTGATCAGATGACAGCCCTGCATGTCAATATCACAGGTATAACAATGAAACTACAACGTACAAAATGGGAAACTACCTAACTAATAATAACCCAAGAATTAAGTAAATAAAAATCCCCAAAGGCTTGGTAGCCATAATGATGAATTAATTAAATTGGGTTGTTAGTGGAATGTTTAAATGAAACAGATTGTTTTATATTCCTAGAGAAATTAAATGAACCTAAATTCTGAAAAAAGCTCCCATGGAACTCCGAAGAGAACCTCATGGGAATTCCAAAAAAATCGAGGGAGCTTCTGAAACATGTATGAATTCTAGGACGACAGAGTTCTAAGAATTCTAAGATTATTATGAGGCAGTTCTGAGGAGGATTGCAAGGAAATTTTAGGTGAATTCCAAGTGAATTATGAAATATAAAAATTATTCGGAGTCTTGCGAGAATTCTGTGTCTGTCTGTCTGTCTGTCTGTCTGTCTGTCTGTCTGTCTGTCTGTCTGTCTGTCTGCCTGAGAGAAGTAAGTGAGTGATAGAGATTTATAAAATTAATGTATCAAAGGGGACGGTCCCGGCTCAATGGTTAACATCCATATCACTCACGCCAAAGTCACAAGTTAAAATCACATACCCGGACGAGTAACGAATGACCCAAGAGTGCCTAATAAATATTGGAATGGAGTGTTCTACTGTGAATATAACTATTTTTTTTGGGTTTCGGCTTGGCAGCCCTATATACTCTAAACAGAACGAAATTGTTGTAGTTTGTCCCAGAGTTGAAACGTAGGGACGAACTAAAACAATTTCGTTGTGATAAGAGTTTATAGGAATGCGAAGCCCAAGCCCAAAAATCAAGTGCCTAATAAAAAAAATGTAATTGATGAAATTTTCCCGAGCAACGCCTAGGGAATTTAGCTAGCATTAATATTGTAAATAACTTTTATATAAACTGATCCCAGAATTATAGAAAGATAAACGATTCAAAGTTAATAAACTTCAATACTTGGCCTCTAAATCTCAATAATATGAGGCAATTATTATTGACCTATACTGGCTATAATCCCATATGGATATGGCAGTCGAAGTTACGAAGTGCAATTTCCATGTAAATATTTGACAAAAAACAGTAAATCAATTGATATTTTTTTCAAGTTAAAATCTGTTGCAGTGAAGCTTGCATGTTTTATTATACCAGCAAAAAATATGGCAATTTAAAAAGCAGACCTTTAACTTGAACTATGGGCGATTGAATTTCAGGATGGGACTGATTATTTTGCTTGATGGGACAAACTGACCTGATGTTGTATTCAAATTTTTCATGATCAAAATCCATAGTTTTTTCACATAATATGAAAGTAGATGCCAATTGATAGTGAATAGCGTTGTTATCTCAAAATTGACGAAAATCCATATGGGTCTGATATGCGATTATAGATGATGTTTTTCATTGAAAAATTCATCAGTAATATGATTTTTTAATTCATTGGAAAATTACGCCGATGTTGTTGAATAGTGAACCAAATTCTGACACTGTGACCGTAAATCGCAGTTATCCAGTGTAACAAAATATCAAAATATCACCCCACACGACGTTAAGCTACAAATCATGACCTTTCTCCTCATCCATTCAGATACCCGTAGAAATTCACACACCCTAGTAAGCTTATCTTTCTAAATGCAATAGTAGAAACCTACTTTGATTTTAACAGCTCACTTGAAAGATAAGCTATCGATATCGAAACAGCAAAATCCAAGGCCATATTATTCACGGCTGCCTTTTTCACCGAGTTCTTGGTGGTACGAGCATATAACGGAGCTTCTACATTCTATGATTTCCAGTTTCCTGCCTCATAACATCAATTACCAACCACCTACATAAACCTCATCCCACGAAAGCTAGAATGCATTGCAAGAGCAAGTTTGTGCTGATGGAGATGTAAGCAAGCACTAGAAGTTTGTAGAGCAGATGTTGTTAACACCTCTCTTCCACCTCCATTATTATCTATTGAATACTATCGAAATCGTGCCTTCAGTTCGTTTGCATACTTTACATTTACCCACAAGCGAACAGATCTCAACACTTGAAAACTTTGAGTGCGGCCTCAAGCAACGTTCACCAAGAATCTATCAGCCCTAGATTGGTAGTTAATCTACCGTCATTTTTCATTGTACCATGGAATGAAATCGGTCAACGTTTACAGTTATTTGGTTATCAAGTGACTTTTACAACAAATACTGGTAGTCATCTAGGTAGTGAATTTCTTCTTCGTCACGTTTCAATGATTGGAAAAGTTATGCTTCTGGCCCGAGAGGAGATATGCCGAGAGAATTTTTCTCTCCACCACCCACTACACTGAACCCACATTGACTGAACGACCGACGACAGTAACAGAAGAATACATAAACCGAAAAGAAAAATCAGCCCAACCTCATCGGTGTCAAGTGTGCGATGCTCACTTGAATTTTCAAGTTCCAACGCTCTTTCCAGTTCAAGTTTATCTTCCTCTAACCCGCACACGAAGTGCCATTTCGTGAGTATGTGAGCGGGCGCGCGATAATCATCAACCGACAACACGTGGAGCGAAGATAGGTCGCGGCAAGAAACGCTCTTCTAATCGAGAAACAAAAGTCGAGTAGATTGCCGACGATGCGGCCGGCGCTGCCGCCATTGCATACACACTTACCACTAATGAGCGAGCTGCGCCAACTGCTTGTGCTCACTTGCGAGAAGCTTGGATCGTCTTATCTGTTGCGATGCTGCGAACTGTAGAATCTGTAATCAGGAGAACAAAAAGATTGATTAGTTCGGTGGGTAATGAGCGGCTGCAGAGTGGACGTCACGGCTCACGAGGTCGATGGGAATTTGCGTTTTTGACGGGCAGTCAAAACGCAAAAAGGGTAGGTAATTGAGATTGATAATATAAGTGTATAGTATAGCAAAAGAATAGCTATTTCTTCCCAAACATACCCACTAAAGTTATCGAAATTTAAGGTCACACGCGATTTTTAAAGCAAGATTGCAGCATATTGAAAGACACCAGAATTGTATGCTGATAACATTCTTCTCAATTCCCGGCAATACAATACCCATCCGATCACCTAGATTACATACACCTAAATTTTAAAGACCTGGTTTTGTCCATAACTACTATGTCTTAAAAAATGTCCAGTTTATGAGCAACACCTTATTCAGCCATTCTAAAAGGATATAGTGGTTTATAGTGATTCTCAGAATTTCGTAAAAATTGGTAGTAACCATTTCCATGTTAGCGTGGTCCAAAAAACCGATCCTGGGATTCAGCCCTAAGACATCCTCAGAAGAACCCCAAGGGAGTTTTTGTTTAGAGAATTCCATGGTAATTCTAAGGAGAATTGTATCGGGATTATTAGGAGAATAGCAGGTGAATTTTAGGGAGAATTTAAAGAGAATTATAATTAAAATTTAAAGGGTGTTCTGGGATACTGAGAAGATTCAGAAAAGAATTTCAATGAAGTTCCGAGAAATATACCAAAGAAATCGTATTTTGAGGTTCATTTAAAAAAAAATGAAGGAGAACTTGAAATAAATTCATACAAAATTCCGTAGAAAAAGGTATTCTGATGAGAATTCCCAAAAATATCTGAGGTGAGTTTTGCGTAAACTTCAAAGACCTTTTTGAAATAGTGTCAAACAGACCTGTCATGGTGGTTACACATGGTTACTCTATGTGTAACCAGCTCCGAAAATCAACTATTATTAATAATATTGTTTTAAGTAAATATATACTGGGCGCAGAAATATTGACTACAATCGCTACTCTTATAAAAGCTGCGCTCGGAAATACATACATGAATAGTTGGACGCCTTATGATTAAAATTGCGCTGAATACATACACCATGAGAAATGTTCTGTCTTCAGCTAGCTTCAATCTGATTCAATTGTTGCAACTTTGAAGAAGTTCTGAAAGGCTGAGAATTACAAGAAAATTTCATAAACAAATTGCGATAACATAACGCGAGCAGGAGAAAATAACTTATTAATACCAGGTATGAAAATAGGATAACTGTCAATCAAAATTTGGTATTGACGAGCCTGGAATGAATATCTCGATAGAGGAAAAATACCAAAAAATAATACCAAAAAAATGTTCCCAAAATGCCATTCCAATACCAAATTATGATAATGAAATACCAAAACAATATAATTTTGGTATCCAAATATCAATTTTTGTTATTTATAAAGTATTTTGCATGCAATTTTGAAGTATTATTCTTTGGTATTTTACCTCTTATGTCATGCTGATCAATACCAAATTTTGGTATCAGATCAAAATTAGGTATTCATTAGTTATTTTCTCCTGCTCAGGAATACCATTCCAATACCATTCTAATACAAAATTATGGTAATACAATACCAAAACAATGCCATACAGGTATTCTTTTGGCATACAAATATCAATTTTTGTTATTTACAAAGTATTTTGCATGTAATTTTTTGGTATTATTCTTTGGTATTTTACCTTTCCCGAGTAGGAACCGATAGCTAGTCGATAACAAATGAATATCTGTATGATACCAGTTTTTGTATGCTTGTGGTATAAAACCTTGTTTTGATATTATTCAGTTATCGAAATATTTTGTAAAATATCAAATGAGTACCTATATAGCAAAATGTGATCTTTCAGTTTTTAGACAATAACACATAATAACAAACTATGGTATTCCAGCATCTAAAAAAGCGTCTGTTATCCGTTTGTTATTGTTATAACTAAGTTATTTATTAGTTCGTTATTCGAATATTTTTGAGGTATTATTTTTGGTATTTTACCTCTTATGGCAGCCTCACTAATACCATATTTAGGTTGCCAGTTATGCCATTTTCATACCTGAATTTGGTATTAATAAGTTATTTTTTCCTGCTCGGGTTATGTCATGCTGGTCAATAATACCAAAAAAATTGCATGCAAAATACATTGTAAATAACAAAAAACGTTATTTGGATACCAAAAGAATACATGTGTGGGTATTGCATTTTCATAATTTGGCATTGGAATGATATTGTTGGAACATTTTATGGCATTATTTTTTAGAATTTTACCCTTATGTCAGGCTCATCTATACCAATTTAGGGTATCGAGATATTCGTTCCTACTCGGGCAGTTCCGAAAAATTCTGAAATATTTTGGAAACTTCAGGGAAAAACTTCAAGGCGGTTCCATTTGCTTAAGGAAAACTTCAGAAAGTTTTAAGAAGATTTGAGTACTTAAGGAATAATCAGAGAACTTCAAGGAAGCCAAGACAACTTCAGAGATCTAGAGAAAACTTTATGAAGAGATAAAATTGTGTATTGTTTAAAGAAGTTCAAAGTACCTCAGAGAAGCTAGGTCTAGAGATCTTTGAGAAGTTTCAGAGAGCTTATGGGCAGTTCCACAAGAAATTTAAGACTTTCGGTGAAGTTTTAAGATTTGCAAACGTTTTATTTAGATAAATGAACAGTTCCATAAACTTCAGGAAAATTTCAAGAACCCTGAAAAAGTTCCGGCAATTTGAAGGTAGCTCAGAGATCTTCAGAGAACTTAAGAAAACTTCAATGAAACTTCGAGAACATCACAGAAGTCCAAAGAACATCAGGGCGGGGCGCGCACATCTAAGAAATCAATGAGTAACCAGCTTTAATTTTACCATGACAGTACTGGTGTCAAAGCAATCTAATCCTCGGTCTAGTTTTAAAGAAATTTGAAGTGGTATTCAAAGGGAATTTTTACTAGAGTTTCAAAAGAATTCCGGGGAAGTTTTTTTTTTACTTGATTAGTTTCAAAAGAATTCCAGGGTAGTTACGAGAAGAGTTCCAATAGTATTTTCTGATAATTATGAGTAGAATTCAAAGGAAAAACCATGGATATTCTGAAAACATTCTGAGAAAAAAAAAATCCGGTCCGAATGTCACATGTCTCCGGTTTCTTGAATATGTTTCTTAAAGATATGCACTACATCGGGATTGGAATTGACTATTTTCCCAAAGAATCCGGATATCTGTAAGGGTATTTTATGGCCATCGGGAGATCGAATCAATATGGTGCTGAGATAATATCTCTATTTTGCTCAGGATTCTTCAGGGAAGTTACGAGAACTACAAGAAAGTCAAGACTTTCGGTGAAGTTTTAAGATCTGTAAGCGTTTTATTTAGATAAATTTAGACCAGTTCCATAAACTTCAGGAAAATTTCAAGAACCACAAAAAAGTTCGGGCAATTTGAAGGTAGCTCAAAGATCTTCAGAGAACTTAAGAAAACTTCAATGAAACTTCGAGAACATTCCATACTTTCAGGAAAATACCAAGAACTTCAGGCCAATTGAGAGAACCTTAGGGATGCTCCGGGATCATTAAAACATATCAAAGAATTTAAGGGCAGTTCAATAAATTTCAAGTAAATAGCAGGAATTTTGAAATAGGAAGGAATTTACGAAGCTCCAAGAGTTTAATTAAAATTTTGAAATGAAACATGCACATCAGGGGGCCTCCCTTAGCTCAGTCGGTAAAGGCGCAGCTACAAAGCAAGACAATGCTGGAGGTGGCTGGGTTCCATTCCCGTTCTGGTCTAGGAATTTTTCGGATTGGAAAATTTCTCGACATCCCTGGGCAAGTATGATTGGACTTGCCACTCAATTATACCAATGCAAATATGGTACAGGCATCGAAAGCTCTTAATTAATAACTGTGGAAGTGCATCTAGAACACTAAGTTGAGAGCACGCAATAAGCTAATATGCGATATGCAATAAGCTTTAAATGCGAAGAAGAAGAAGAAGAAGAATGCACATCAGGAAATTGTGAGCACATTTTAAGGGAATTCCGTGGTTTTTTATGGTAGTTCCAAGATCTTCGAAACAAAGTAGGAACCTCAGCGAAGATCAGTACAATTCTGAAAAGTTAAGAGATTTTTATGAAGTTTCATTATATTCAGGGTTCAATACTGAGTTGTAAGGAGGATCAGAGATCTTCGCAGTTCCATTAATTAAAGTAAAATTGCAGGAAGTTGCAAGGACTTCAAGGGCGATTAGAGATTTTCAGAGCAGTTCCATCAATTTAAGGAAAATTGCAAGAAGTTTCATGGAGTTGCAAGGAATTACGAGATATTCCGAGAATTTAGAAAACTGCATGGATATAGATATCCAGCACTTCAAGAAAAAAGTAGCGTTCGAACAGTTTTCAAAACTTAAAAAATACGGGAACTTCAAGGAATATTAAAAAACTTCAAGGCAATCAAATTATCTTCAGTATAATTTCGGAAACTTTCAAAATACACGGATAAATTCAAAGAAGTCCAGAAAACTTAAGGGTAGTCCAAAGATCTTTCTGATAGTTGATCGAAAGCAAAATAAACATCACGAAAGTCACTATTGGGGAAATTTCAAATGATGATGAATTGGTTTCTATGATTTTAGGGCAGTTTCATGAGCTTCAGGGAAGTTTGAGAACTTGAGTGATAGTCATAGAACAACATTTATTATTTCGTTTTAATTTCAGGAAAATAGCGGCGACTTACAGAAGTTCAAAATAATTGAGGAAATCTCAAAGAACTCAAGGGAAGTAACGAAATTTTCAGAAAAAAACTGCGGGAGTTTCACAAAATTCCAGCCAACATAAGGAAAGATCAGAAAATTACAGGGACATCCGGAGAACATCAGGAAAATGGAAAAAAAAAACATTTAAAATAAGTTCCGTATGCTTCAGGGCTGTTTCGAGAATGATGAGACTAGCCAATTGGCTAAAAATTTCAATAATAAAGTTAATTTTTTTTTTTGGAGAATTGAGGAAACGTCACGGAAGATCATAGCAAATATTAATTTCAGAAAAATAGCGGAAAATTTTAACATGTTTCAAGATTTTCAAGAAGCCCAGAGAACTTCGGAGATGTTTAAAAAACTTAAGACAACTTAAGGAAACTTCATAGAAATTCAAAAAACTCAGAAGAAGGAGAATTGCAAGAACTTCTTGGAAGATCAGATAACCTTAGAACAGAGTTGGTTAGAAATACTATACTAATATCAACATGAAGCTTTAGTGCGATAATTTATTAGCTAGAGAAAGTTCTGTAGGATAGGTTGATAGTTCCGCTCGAGTTCTTATTGCAGTGTGAACATTGAATAGAAGTTGAAATTGAGCGAAGTATCATTAATGCGACAGTACTAGTCAAACGCACACTCCTTTACCTAACTCATACATTAATGGATGAGGGGACTTGAGGTTTTTCCTGAAATCCACAGGCAAAAAAAATGTGCGTTTGACTAGCTCATATAGGGTAACCAACTTGAATTGGACCCCTACATATTTTGGACCCTTTTCATATATTTTCCTCGCTTACTGTCTAGTTTCTTCAAATTCATCTGGGTTGATGTTGTAATTACATTCTTTCAATTACTTGCTATGTCTCAAGATCATTAGTTCACCTCAAATTGCTTACAATTGCTCAATTTATGCAGTTTTAGAAAATGTTATCGAAAAAGTTTCATGTTTCGACGTTTGTCTAGATGAATCGGCGTTAGTGTACTTGTTTTAAATTTGGTCTAAAATATACAATTCAATAATTTTTTTTATCAAATCAGTTTATCTGACTTTGGAAGATGTATTTTACGTGTTTATAAAGATTTCACCTTAAGATTTTACTTAAAAAATATTAAATAAAAAGTGTCCAAAAAAGATCGTAAAAAAATGTTACCAACTTATTTTGGACACTTATCAAATGAGAATCATCAAAAGAGCGACAAAAAAATCCGGTTGGTCGATCGTGCTATTATATCAGATTTCTGATTAAATTGGTAAGTAAATCAATCAAAATTATATGAATTCATTGTTTTTAAATATATTTCTTGTTTATCAGGCGATTCAAAATGGGAAAAACGGCAAAACACGTAGAGTGGTCCACTCTGAGTTTTCCTAGTTTTCCTAGTTCCTAGTTTTCCACAAAAGTTTTCCTATCTCCCAAACGCATTTAACTAAGGGGCTGTTCATAAACTACGTAGACGCTTTAGGGGGGTGAGAGCGCTTGGCAGATGTCTACGGTCCATACAATTTTTTAAATTTTGTGTTTGAGACTGTCTTCTACGGAAGGGGGGGGGGGGTTGAATCTCTCAAAAACCGTCTACGTAGTTTATGAACAGCCCATACAAAAATAATATGAACTGCAAGCATAGAGTCAGGTCTCCGTATTAAGATTTACTTCTGAATGATTTTTTTTATGGTATGATCAGTTGTTTTCTTATGTTATATTATATTTCCTCCGTTACTCGCGCCAACTTTTGTAACACGAGTACTCACGCGTTGTACTTTGTACAACAGTGTGAGTTTTCCATTTCCATTTTGCAGCCGAGCTACCAATCGATCTGAAATCAACGAGTATTCCTCAAAAAACTTGCTTTTAACTAAACAAGCTAAATATTTATTACAGTTAACCCCCAAAGTTACTGTATTCGAATAAGTTGTTCAGGAGTTCAAAGCCTATAGTTCAGAATTTTTTCACTATATGGTGCTAGTATATACGTGAAATTCTCATATAAAATATCTCGAAATCCTGATCATATAAAAAGTTACTGTCTTCGGCAAAGTTGTTCAGGAAGTCAAGGCCTTTTTGCTGGTGGACTTAAGTTCAGAGTTTTCTCACTTTGCAACGCTAGTATACATGAGGAATTCTCGCATATAAAATATCTCTAGATCCTGACCAGACAGAAAGTTACTGTCTTCGGCAAAGTTGTTCAGGATGTTAGGATCTTTTCGTTGGTATACAGTAATTCAGAATTTTCCCTTTACGTGGCACTAGTATGCGGGTCATTCAGAGATATTTTATATACAAGGATTTCACGTGTCTTTCAACGTCACCTAGTGAGAAAATTATGTACTTTCCACCAACGATAGGGTTTGATCTCCTGGACAACTTTGCCGATTACAGTACATTTTTAGCAGGTCTTGAGATATATCATATGCGAGAATTGCACGTATATACTAGTACCATGAAGTGAAATATTCTGAACTACCGTCCACTAGCCAAAAGGCCTTGATCCCCTGAACAACTTTGCCCAAGACAGTAACATTCTATCTTGTCATGCTCTCTAGATATTTTATATGAGAGAATTTAACGTGTATACTAGAACTACATAGTAAGAAAATTCTGAACTATTCTACACCAAGCAATAGGCTTTGACCTCCTGAACAACTTTTTCAAAGACAGTAACTTTCTATTTGGTCAGGATCTCGAGATATATCATATGCGAGAAGTGTATATGTATACAAACGCTACGTGATGAGAAAATTCTGAACTACTGTCTACCAGTCGAAAAGTCTTGACCCCCTGAACAAGTTTGCCCAGTACAGTAACTTTCTAGCTGGTCAAGAACTCGAGCTATTGTATATGCGAGAATTACACGTATATACTAGCGCCTCGTAGTGTGAAATTTCTGAACTACTCCACCAACGAAAAGAGCTTGACTTCCTGAACAACTTTGCTGAAGGCATTTACTTTCTATCTGGTCAGGATCTAGAGATATTTTATACACGAGAATTTCACATGTATACTAGCACCACGAAGTGAGATAATTCTGAACTATTGTACACTAAGAAATAGGCTTTGACCTCCTGAACAACTTTTCCGAAGACAGTAACTTTCTATCTGGTCAGGATCTCGAGATATTCCATGTTGTAACCAATTAAGTCAATCCCACGTAGTATGGACACCGTTTACGCGGTTTCCATTTACATTTTCTCTATTATCCGCATTTTGGGGGTTAATTGTAATCAAAGTTTAGCTTTTTTAGTTCAAAACAAGTTTTTTGAGGAATACAAGTTGGTTTCAGATCGATTGGCAGCAACAAAATGGCAATGGAAAACTCATATGTGTTGTACAAAGTACAACAGCGCGAGTAACGGGGGGTTAACTTTTATGCATACCGTAAAACGGGGTGTAATTGATCAGCGGGGCAA
This sequence comes from Ochlerotatus camptorhynchus, assembly GCF_037179485.1. NCBI lineage: Eukaryota > Metazoa > Arthropoda > Insecta > Diptera > Culicidae > Ochlerotatus > Ochlerotatus camptorhynchus. Next base: position 2,729,138 of record NW_027040890.1, read on the forward strand.
AATTGATCGCTGAAATTTCTCGTGATATTTTTTCATGTGTAACATGTTTTTCTTTACTAAGCGTACGAATGTATCTTTGTATACATTGTAAAAATATTATGCATAAGTACAATATTGGGTATACTCAGCGATCAAATTCACCCCGCTGATCAATTTCACCCCGTTTTACGGCACCTTCTTTGAAAATTTTCTCACCTAGACGGACCTAACAAATGCGAGATAGGAAGAAGTGACCGTCGTAATTAATTTTAGGCTCATAGGTTGAAAGAACTTCAGCATGTCCAAAATATATTCGTTCCCATTCAGTGTGTCCAAAATATATTATGGACACTGTCCAAAATCAAGTGGAAGGGTCCAAAATATGTGAATATCATGATGTGAAAAGAATTATTTTTTCGAGTATATATCAATAAATAAAACATCTAGTGACATTTTACATCCAAGATGAGTAGCTTTCGAACACAACCGCATGTAAATTGCATAATAATAATAAACAAATAATAATATTTTGACATAAACGTGATCTCACTTCCTCTAGGGGTCCAAAATCAGTTGGTTACCCTACTGTCTGGGGCTGTGGAATAGTTCTAGCGACGTTTCATCACTACCTAAAGCCCCACGTTGCCGAAAGCATTTCCAGTCGATGGTGTGTTATAATGCAATTCTTCTTTACCCAACTATTGTGTTGCTCCTCTCGTCATGACCACCGTAGTCATCTTAGAGAGAAAGCAGTAGGGTGGTGTTGCGTGCTGTACCATCATCAGTATTGTTGACGGTTACTCACGCCTTGAGTGAGACAGTTAAGACAGTTCCATTAATTTTAGGTACATAGCAAAATGTTTACAGTAGTTTCGAAAACATCAGGGAAATTAGTAAGGCTTCAGGACGATCCTAGAATTCCAGAAAAAAATGCGGGATCGTTATGGAAATAAAGGGAACGTCAAGTTCAGAGAAATTTTAAGAGTTCAAGGGAAGTACCGAGGGTATCAGAGATTTTTCGAAATCTTCGGAATAACTTCATGGCAGTTCCATCAACTTTAGGAACATTGTGTAGCTTTTAAGAACTTCCGGTGAACTTCAAGGAAGTCCAGAGAATGTAAGGAAATTCTTAGAACTTCTTCAGCACTGTTCCGAGAACTACGTCTCAGATAGTGTTATGGCGAGCTGAATGCAGATAAGCTTTACTCGTACATATTCCAGTGTCAGTTTGAGGGAACTAAATTATATGTTGGTACTTGCAGATAAACATAAATTCCTATATTAAAATCAAGGGCCCTTATTAATGGAAGCAAATAGCCTTAAGGTGGGTGGGGCGTTCACATCTAATAAATTAGTGTGTAACCAGCTCTAAATTTACCGTGATAGTACTGGTGTCAAAGGAATCTAATCCTTAGGATAGTTTTAAAGAAATTCGAAGTGGTATTTAAAGGAAATTTTTACTAGAGTTTGCATATTTTTGCATGAATATGGTCTTATTCAGCTGTCAATGTTTGTTGGGATATGTTAAGGTTAGTTAATTTTTCCCGGATCCTCCGTCTATTTCTCGGGGTTTTCCTGGCAAATTTAAAAATTCCCGGTTATCTCCCGGTCTCATGGTTTTTCCGCTAGCCACCCTGTACTCGAATATGAGGAAAATCGACGAAAATTCAATTCAGTCCAGAAGCAACCTACGTTTTTGCGAATTTGAGTGAACGAAACTCAAATTTGAGTTGGTTTAATCGGCCATGTAAAAAGAAGGTACTGCCACATTGGCGTTTTTAGGCTTTTTGGTGTATTTAGGCTACTTAGGCGATTCAAGAATTTACTACATCTATCTTCAATATTGCAATCAAAAAAAAAATCCTATAACCGCTGATAAAGAAAGATCTCATTTGACAACTGTGAAAGTACTCAAAGATCACTTAGATGACGGGAACAGGCGCATAGTTTCAGTTTAAATATAATAGACGATGATAGAAAAATGTGTAGAAAAATTATATGAAGCAGCCTGTCCTTTTCGTGGATTGAAATATTTACAGATTTGTATTAGTTCACGATGCGCTATATTAATACCCCTTGTGCTTAACGTTAAACACACCTTCATTTACACAACTGCACCTCGCAAAACAACCGAATCGCACTCGATTCTACACGTTTCCAAACAGACCGTACATCTTGATACAAACAGCCATCGATTACGCACCGCTAAAATTAACCAGATTGCCCAAATGAAAAAATAAAAAAGTAATAATGCACTGCATTTGCTGCACCGGACAAGCAAAATGCATGTTTACATCGGCGCCTGTCGGTCGGTCGGCGCGTCTCGATTGGATCTTGGCAATGCGTTGAAGAAAAGCGCAAACAAAAGCAACAAATTGCTACTTCACACTCGCGCACTGATTGGTTGGTTCATTCAATAATCGTAATTAATTCGTCGAACCGTTTTGTACGGGTGTAAACCGTATTTTCTCACCATTTCGGACACCTCCGCATACACAAAACTTCTAAAAACGCGGTTGTAGCAACTCCCATATCGTCTATCGGCTCTTTTGTACGATACGGCGCTATTGCTTGATTCCGAAATGAGCCGGCGGGCACACGCGTGGTCGAACGTGTTAATTAGTTGTTAACCTGCATTCAGTATTTACTTGATCGGTGCGAGATAGCTATGTGGAAATAGCTTCATCGACCCAAAGGGAAGACCTCGTTCTTCTTCTGACGTTGGGTGGAGCCTTTGCAGGAATGCTGATCGAGCTGAAAGGGCTTGGCTTGCGATTTATTAATTCTGCCGAGACGGACGCGTGGTCGGTTGCGGGAGAAATGGCTCACGACACATAATTTAGTCAGGTACCGATGGCTGCGAAGCCATTCAAGGTAGTGTTCTTCAATGAAAAACAGGCAAGCCCAATTATGACGGGGCACGGCGCTGTAGATTGAACCCCCGCTGGCAACGGAATAATTATCTAGCCGTGGTTTGTATAAAGTAAAAATAACAATTTATGATGAGCGTCATTATGGGAATGATGTGCACAACCGCGGAGGGAAGATTTCGGTGCAAATGAGACCTTGATTTCTTCATCAAACCGCACGGCTTCTTGGTCTTGGCTCACCATCGCCGCCGGGAACCGCTCAACAACAGTTGGTGGTGGACTTGCTGTTGAGGGTTGTAGTAATAGTTTCTAAGTAGAGTGAATGTGCAAGCAGAAGCCGCCGCTCCGAATAGTGGCTTAAGGTAGGCGTGCTTGCACATTAATTTTTTGTTGAACTCCCAAGTGGCCTTATGCAACGTGGTCTATAGGTCTAAGGCAGTAGTGCGTTCGGTCGCAGTCAAGGGTGTGATGTTTCCATGCTAACAATCGGTGTGCTACATTCTTAGATGCTAATGACCGTTTTGTAAATTTTAAACGAGCTATATATTGTAATCAAATGCATGAACGATAATTGAGTGCGTTGCGTTTTTGCGCGAGATTCGTGAAAGCGAAATTACTGTGATCATCCGATTTTAAACGGATCGATGCGCGTTACATACCTACCTTATGAGTTATGAAATTTTAGCAAATTGGTTGCATCGATGGCGCCATTTATCGGATATTGAGCATGAGCATTAGGGTAGCCCAAAATAACACATTATCTGGAAACCAGGTGGCTCACCCTCCAAATGATAGCTGAGGGGGTTACAAAAAAAAATCGTAAGGCGGTAACTCTGCAAAACGTAATTAAGAGGTAGACCCGATGAGATTTTAAAAAAAAAGTTGATTTTTCATAGTCATAGTCAAGAGGGTAAATAAGACTTATAAGCGATTTAATACAACTCATGGATAGAAAATTGTATGAGTAACAAATTTGATGAAAAAGTATATGTATAATTTTACACTAAAAAAATTCCACACTTAATTTTGCGCTTATTGTGAAACACATCCATTTCATGTGTGAATCTTATGCTATGAATCATGCCTGAACACTATGGATTTGAATTGTGACACACTTGGATTCTATGTGCCTCTTGGTTATATCAATAGCTTTGCACATCATTGTTCAAAATTCTACAATATTCTACTTTATCGACTCTAAAAATGAATCGACAAATATATAAACAAAACTGCCAGAGGCCAGAGCTTTCACATATCTTTTTAATGGGTCTGATTTGGAATTCGATCATGGACTGTTGGGGTGTGCTGCTACCGGAGTCTTCGTTCGATCTCACTGTGCCACGATTGTTCTCATATATGAGGCGGGTTGATAGGATAAAGTCACAAGTCTTGTTTTCGATGTTTATCTTTCTGAGCAAGCAATTCACATCGCATTGAAATGCAAAACACTTTAAATCAATCTGTTTTGAACAGTAGTGTGATTAAATGTGCAATACACTTGAATAGATAGTGAAAGATTTTCAACATTTCAAAATTTGAAACACTATTATTTAACGTGTCTAACACATTTAACCAAGGTGAAATACACTTAAAGTAAAAGTGATTGTCCATTTAAAAAAAAAACAAGCATTTGAGTGTAGGGTATAGTGCCGGACCACCTGTAATTAAAGGCTGACTAAAAGTACATTGGTACGCCCCTCTCACGCCGCTAGCACGCCCCTAGTGTTGGGAATCGAAAATCTTTGACAGTGGTTTGTTTATACTTCTATAGAGAACAACTGGTGCAAGTTTGATCAAAGTAATCGATCGCGTTCACAAATAACGTCAAATGGAAGCTGCGGGAAGGTGCGTTAAAGCCGACCCCGGTCTTTCGATCCGAAATGTGCCCAGAAGGTACAACGCCAACTTTCAAACGTTGCGGAACATCCTTGCCCGGGAAAGATACAAGTCGTATAAAGCCAGTAAACAACCGAACCGGCACATGAAGCAGAATTCTGTGACCAAAAAGCGTGCAAGGCTCTTGTACGACCGTTTTTTGACGAAACATAAGGGCTGCACGTTGATCGACGACGAAACATACGTCAAACTCGATTTTTAGCAACTTCCCGTTCAAAAGTTGACATCGCGATGTGTGATTTACGTGGGGATGTGTTTTCCGACAAGTTCGCGAAGAAAGCCATGATTTGGCAAGCGATTTGCAGTTATGGCCTGAAAACGGAACCATTCGTCGCATCCTCGACGATAACATCCCAAGTTTAAATCGAAAAATGCCTGAAAAAGCGTGTTCATCCGCAAGCATAGGGGCTAAGTCATCTTTTGGTCCGATTTGGCCAGCTGCCACTACTCCAAGGTGGTTCTGGAGTGGTATGCTGCCAACAAGATCGATTTTGTCCCAAAGCTAATTAAGCCTCCTAATTGTCCGGAATTTCGACCAATCGAAAAATACTGGTCAATTTCAAAGCAGCGACTTCGAGAAAGCGGCGGAGCAGTCAAGGACATCCAGCAAATAGGGGCAGAATGGAAGAAATGCGGTGATTCCGTGTCCGCTGAGCGGGCGCTGATGGGCTCCATCAAGAAGAAGGTTCCAGATTTCGTTCGAATTGGAGAAATGTAACCATCTAATGCTGTAACTTTGAAGTTTTAATAAAGGTACTGTAATGCCGTTTTGTGCGTACCAATTTACTTTTAGCCAGCCTTTACACAAAGAACCAACAGATGTTGCATGGGACTAGCTATCATCCTCAATGAGCATGTGGCGGCGTCTATCGGATATTAAACATTACTGTTTTGCATTAGTTTTGAACAGAGGAAAGTGCAGTCAACAAACCAAGAAATCCCTTTAACTACTCTCTCCGGTCAACCGAGGTATAAAATTCCTGCCCAGGAATTTGATCGAAAACTGCCACGCAGTACGTTTCATTAATTTTCGTTTCGTGCGTGCAGTGTCGAATCGCGACGTGCTTGCTCCGGTGAAGCAATGATGTAAACAAATAAGCTTATCCTGACAACCAATGCCTACTGTAATTCTATACACTCATAGCTTGATTCAGTGAATTTTGAAAAAAATACTTAATGGCAGCGTTTTTAATGTGTCCGGATTTTTTTTCGTGTCTTTTTTCTTTTTTTTCTTTTTTTTTTATTGGGTAGGGTTAACTACCCCATTTCCGGCCTATTAAGCACAACCCGCACTTAGTATTTCTTAATCTAGCGCAGTTTAGCATCAAACGGAATGTTATTGCTACTGATGGCTTCCAAATTTATTTACCTTTCCGTATGTATCGTAAGATTTGATAAAGAGAAACCAATCGTTGAGATATTGTCAAAAGTCTAACACTGCTTCTTGACGCCAAACTCGGCCTACGGATTCTAAACTCGGCCTAACGCATTGAAACGCCTTTGAAACGCCAATGAATTCACTTCGGCCTATCGGAGCGCTTCTTTTGTTTTTGGGATTAATGGGTGCAAACATTCATATCACGCGTTCTCATTGACTTCGTTCGGAAGCTTATTAACTAAAGTATCGTACCAAACGCATAATTGACTTGTTAACTTTGAAATCATGGATTTATTTGAAGTTTTCTGCTCGATAGGCCCAAAATGGGCGATTAGGCCGAAGTAGTTCTCTACCCTATCAAGCTGGAGCTGCGTGACAGCTTAGTTTTCAAGACTTGACCCATTTGAATAAATTTTGCTTCTATCTTTGACAATACAGCAGAAGGACTAGCCTACACGGAGATGAAAAACTACCCAAAATTAAGTACTTTTCCCTCAATTCCGGGGTTCAGCCCAATAAGCCAAATTTGAGTAAATCGCATATAGTAGTTTCCATTTAACACCAGCAAAAAAATTACCTACTCCTAAGTATATTCTACCCAAAATTAAGTTTAATTCACGTAAATTTGAGAATATGGAATTTACTCAAAAGCAACTTATTGGGCTGAACTATATCGTTGGTTCGAATCTCTCGTTCCTTTTTTGACAACAATAACGAGTGCAAGTGAGAGGCTGAAGTCAATATTAAGTAAAAAGAACTCAAATTTTGGGTAGTATTTTTTCTCCGTGTATGTTGGCTGCTTCAACACTGGATTCCGTGTGTATTGTTTCAAGATAGTTATAGAAAAAAATCTGTGACGTGTGCGCGTAGTTACATCCGCGTAGTAAACCGATTGAATAAGTAAATCCGTTTCGATCGAAATATCTAAATTATGTAAGTTACGAAAACGATCACGAACCCGAATGCTCGCCAATCTACTGAAGGACCGCGGATACGGCATCGTAGCGCTGCAGGAGGTGTGTTGGGCAGGTCGATTCTTCAACTTTAGCATAATCAACGTGCACAGCCCTCACTCCGGAAGCACTGATGATGACAAGGACGCATTTTACGCGCAGCTCGACCGCGAGTACGATCGCTGTCCAAGCCACGACGTCAAGATCATCATAGGAGACCTAAACGCTCAAGTAGGCCAGGAGGAGGAATTCAGACCGACGATTGGAAAGTTCAGCGCCCACCAGCTGACAAACCGGAACGGCCTACGACTCATCGATTTCGCCGCCTCCAAGAACATGGCCATACGTAGCACCTTCTTCCAACACAGCCTCCCCTATCGTTACACCTGGAAATCACCACAGGGCAGCGTTGCCAGAGGAGGGCGAGCTCGATGTGCCCCCTCTAGAGGACTGCTGGAGTACAGTAAAAGCAACCATCACCGACGCAGCCGAGAGCACCATCGGGTACGTGGAAAGAAGTCGACGGAATGAATGTTTCGACGAGGAGTGCAGAGCGATTTTAGAGGAGAAGAACGCAGCGCGGGCGGTAATGCTGCAGCATGGAACCCGACAGAACGTGGAACGGTATAAACAGAAGCGGAAACAGCAGACCCGCATCTTTCGGGAGAAAAAAACGCCGCCTGGAAGAAGCGGAGTGCAAGGAAATGGAACTGCTGTACCGTTCCCAAGAAACACGGAAGTTCTACCAAAAGCTCAACGCATCCCGCAACGGCATCGTGCCGCGAGCCGAAATGTGCAAGGATCAGGACGGGAGCCTCTTGACGGACGGACGTAGGCACGGGAGACCAGCGCAATGGAGGAAACGACTACGTCAGTGCAGCAGAGGACGGAACTGACCCAACTCCCTCGCTGAGGGAAGTTAAGGTTCAATTTACTTTGACGCATTTTTTAAAAATTCAAAAGCAGTTTTTTCGACGCATTATTTTAGATTGCAAAGAGCTCGCGTCATTTTGTGTAAAATATCAAAAGGAATCGAATAGTGCGAACTTTTAGCAATCTGAAATAATGCGTCGGAAAAAACTGCTTTTGAAATTTTCCAAAAAGCATCAGAGTAAATTGAACCTTAAGGATGCCATTCAGCAGCTCAAAAACAACAACGCAGTGTAGTAGATAGAGTTGAGTTAAAAATAAAATAAAATAAATGATTTAAAATAAAGACAAAACAAATAAACTAACCCTTCATTATTGAGAGAAAAAAAAAATAGTAAATAAATGATACCCAGCGATAGACAAGTTTGCAAAAAGTCATTATGACTCGCGAACATTTCTCATGGATAACTAGATGTAATAGAAAAACGGTTACTAGTCAACCAATGAGGATCGCCTATAACGCGGGGGAACGGAAAACCGCGGGCACACGTATCATATAAAAGCGCGACCCGTGTCGCGCATTAGGCATTCATACAACTGATGTGAATAGAGTAGCATCCAATAGCAGCAATAACCGCGAGCAGTGCCGCGCATCAAATCAGCGAGAGGACGCCTTCCAGCAGCAGCAATAACCGCGAGTAGTGTCGCGCATCGAACAGAGAGAGAGAGAGAGAGCAAACGGCAGCAAGACCACGACCCGTTGCCGTGAAACGGAGCGGTGAACCATCGGTTGCGAGAGAGCGCCTTCCAGCAGTAACCGCGAGCAGTGTCGCGCATCGAATCAGCGAGAGGAGGCCTTCCAGCAGCAGCAGTAACCGCGAGTAGTACCGCGCAACGATCCAGCGTGTTCAACAAACAGCCTTTTTCAAGGCTAACAGTTGGTTTTGAATTTTCACATCGAATTCAAGTTGCACTCCGAGACGGTGTGGACAGGATCCAGCGTATCAGCAGTCACCATGGCCGAGATTGTCGACTGGCAAATTGAAAGCGTGCCCGGACACGACACGCAGCTGGTAAGGATTGTATCGCAGCCAAACTCATCAAGATGGGCCCAGAAAGTGGGCCACCTGCCTGCACCGGATGATAGTCAGGATCTGGGAAACAGAACAGCTACCGGAGGAGTGGAAGGAGGGGGTAATCTGCCCCATTCACAAGAAAGGCGATCATTTGGAAAGTGAGAACTTCAGAGCGATCACCATTTGAATGCCGCATACAAAGTGCTATCCCAGATCATCTTCCGTCAACTATCACCTAAAATGACCGAGTTCGTGGGAAGTTATTAAGCCGGCTTCATTGACGGCCGATCGACAACGGACCAGATCTTCACCATGCGGCAAATCCTCCAGAAATGCCGTGAATACCAGGTCCCAACGCATCATTTGTTCATCGACTTTAAGGCGGCATACGACAGTATCGACCACACACAGAGCTATGGAAAATCATGGACGAGAACGGCTTTCCTGGAAAGCTGATCAGACTGATCAAAGCAACGATGGACGGTGTGCAAAACTGCGTAAGGGTTTCGGGTGAACTATCCAACTGCGAAAAGGTGACGGATTCTCATGCCTACTCTTCAACATCGCTCTAGAAGGCGTAATGCGACGAGCCGGGCGCAACAGCCGGGGTACGATTTTCACGAAATCCGGTCAATTTGCTTTGCGGAAAACATGGACATTATCGCAAGAACATTTTGAACAGTGGTAGAACTATACACCTGCCTGAAACACGAAGCAGCAAAGGTCGGACTGGTGGTGAGTGCGTCAAAAACAAAGTACATACTAGTAGGCGGAACCGAACATGACAGGATTCGTCTAGGAAGTAATGTCACGATAGACGGGGATAATTTCGAGGTAGTGGAGGAATTCGTTTACCTTGGATCCTTACTGACGGCTGACAACAATGTGAGTCGTGAAATACGAAGGCGCATCATCAGTGGAATTCGTGCCTACTACGGGCTCCAGAAGAAACTACGGTCAAAAAAGATTCACCCCCGCACCAAATGTACCATGTACAGAACGCTAATAAGACCGGTGGTCCTCTATGGACACGAGACATGGACTATGCTCGAGGAGGACCTGCAAGCACACGGAGTTTTCGAGCGACGTGTGCTAAGGACAATCTTCGGCGGTGTGCAGGAGAACGGTGAGTGGCGGCGAAGAATGAACCACGAGCTCGCTGCACTCTAGGACGAACCCAGCATCCAGAAGGTGGCCAAAGCCATAAGGATGCGGTGGGCAGGGCATGTTGCAAGAATGCCGGACAACAATCCTGCAAAGTTGGTGTTCGCTACTGATCCGGTTGGCACAAGAAGGCGTGGAGCGCAGAGAGCACGATGGGCGAACCAGGTAGAGCGTGATCTAGCGAGCATTGGACATGACCGAGGATAGAGAGCGGCAGCCGCAAACCGAGTATTGTGGCGTACTATTGTTGATTATGTCTTATCTTAAATGTGATGTTGTACAAATAAATGTATGTAAGTTACGAAAACCGTGCGAGTTCCGAAAGCCGTGAGAGACAATCGAAGCGAGAAAAAACAGCTTATTATCACTTAAAGAGTGCCATCAAAATAAATGTGACAGCCTATGTTGGTTAGTTTATTAATTTTGGTTTCCTCCCTAGATATTCTACTTATTTGACGATTGAGCTTTGTTTCAATTTAGTTATTTTACCGCACGTATCAATCATTTCAAAATTTCACGACCGTACCGAACAAATTCTAAACTACATTAGCTCAAAACACTTTTGGCAAGTTTTACCGAATTGCGAATCACTTCTGCGTAAGCTCCGTAGACGTAGGCGCGTTGCATCCGACAGCCGCGAAAAGTCAAACGTGCATCGATGCGTCAATACCGCATAAGAAAAGATCGATTTTACAGTCACGTAGGGTTTAGTTCATAGATTAACATTGACTGCTGTTTACAAATGTAAGTACTTGAACACTAAGAAATAAGTTAACTCAAATGCTTTCATCGCATATATCAGAGATTTCGCGTATTGAGACGTAAACCTACCGTCTACAACACTCCACTATAAAGCATGAAATTAAGCCCGCCCACCAACAGCAAGGTGCAAAAACTAGCCAAGGGGAGGGCCCTGCTGGTACATCTATCTTAACACAAAATTCAAAATCAAGTTTTCAACAATAATTACTACATTACTTCACATATCAGTTCAACTTTGTTGCACACTGATGTAAAATTACATGACTATTTCGAAATTTCTGATGAGCATTGTTCTTGATATAATATTGCAAAATATTTATTTACTATCTACTTACTGATTTATTCCCCAAATAAAAAAGGTTCAGCTACGAGATACACATACCTACGAATTAAAAAGAGAAAAAAAAATTATATAGCGAACAACTTCAAAAACTCATTATAATGTTCTGATTGAAATATGCTGCTAGATATCATCTGAAATTACTTTCCTGATTCCCCGAATATGAAACACCAAATCACGGCACCATACCAACTGAAAAGAAATAATGCATCACCTTTCTATTTCTATATTGGATGCATTCAGCTAAGTAGGATGGAAATTGTTCCAAAATGTGCTTACACAGTCATACCTCCCCGGTATGATCTAATTTTGTCGCCCGTAAAAACAACACATTTCAGTATAAATCGAGCCAACTTTGTTTACAAACGCACACGTCCATAACTGCGCACCCTACGTATAGAGTAGTGTACTACGGCTCAAAGCTAAAGCATTGACTTTAGCCGTTTGTTTACTCAACAAATTGTTTAGATAAGACAGCAACAATCGGTTCCATTCATGACACATATAAACGAACGTCATCTCCGCTCGGCCTACTCCGCAGTTTTACGAGACTGAAGGGTAATGAGTATGCTTACTGGATCACTCCTAGCTCCAAGTCCAACGGAGTGCGGGAGAAGCGCCTCGTACCTACCAATAGTAGCTGCTCGAATTAATCAGAGCTGTTGTCTTTATGAACCGACGACGAGTAACGACGCAAAAGTAATGCATGTCGGTCTTATGCAACTTACAAACCATGCGTTGATTGCTTTAGGTCCTGATAGTAACATCGCACCACACAGCTCAATTTATGCGGTTCGAAAGGGCAATGATGACACAATTTGTCTCATGCTTGCTTAGGGCTTGCCGCAATAGATTCCTGAAAGCTTACTTTTCTAGTACCAGCACCTTACAGTCACCTAGATAGTATAGTAGGTAGGCTTTTTGCATTGACGTGCTGCAAGAGAAGACAGACTCGGGACATAATTAGCCCCGCCTACGCTAAATGATGAAACGTGCTGGAAAGTTAAACTTTATGAATTCAATGAACACTCCGCTCAAAAAGTCATAAAATTTGCAGCAGAATAACTATTATAACAAACAAATGTTTTGCAATAGCCTGACAGGCTATGGGGAAGTTGTAACTACTGAATTTCTACCGATTAGGCCGCTGCCGTCGTCGTCAGCGCGGCTGTCGAGCGCAAACTAGAGAGACGCCATTGTTCGACGGGAAACAATAGTCAAAACATGTGTTTCATAATTGAAGTTTACGACTATTGCACGTTTCATCGGATGTCAGGCTTGCAATCTAGGCTTGTGAAGCAGTTTTCGATTAAGGCGATAGAACAATAACATTTTCGATTGAAATAGATGCTGTGTAAGGGTAAATGAGTTCCGGTTTATATTGCTATTATTAAAACGAAATTGCCCCGTACCAAGCTACTCATGAGCACATTGCACTGTAAAAGAACCAATCCAATTCCAAAACGACTTATGAAAGTCGAGTTTTTTCTCCAAATTGCCGCAATGTTAAACTGCTATAAACCATGCCTGTATGATGATTTCACATTAAAGTTTCACATTATCCATCTAACCTTGACTCAGCTTTGAATGGCAGTCGAAAAAAAAAACGATGACCATTATTCCATCGAGGAGAGTACAAAGCAATTAAGTCTCCGATAAACATCAAGAGGAAGAGAAACTTATGAATTGCTCCCCCGCGATCAGCTGCTCAATTGGCAGACAAACATCGCCACGGAAAAGCCGCTGATCAGTCAGTGGGTAATGTAATGCGTTCGATTGCGAAAATTTTGAAATTTTCCTCCCATACCCATATCCGCACGTAAACAAACTCGAAACATCAGATTTTCAAGGTCCGCAGGCGCCCGCCACTTGACCGTATCTTTGCGCTCACTCACGACTGCACGGCACCACCATTATCCGACGACCACATCGCATCTGGTGGGAACTCTGGCGGATGCGCCTGCCAAGACGACCAAGGGGGAGGTAAAATGGTTTTTAACTACTTTCGGATGGTGGTGTTGAATGTTTCCTAATCGCGGATGGTTCATATGTTGGTACATTTTTTTCCATCTCCTAGCGTCACGCGAACAGTAGTCGGAACGAATCGAATCTTTTTATGACCCTAGGATTGGTGGTTTCAAGAGCACCGTCCTATCACGGCTAAGCAGAGAGCTTCAGAAATCAACAACAAAAAACAGAAACCTGCGAAAACATCCAAACGAAAGCCACATGGAGCGTGATCAATCGACTGACCCTGCCGCGCTGGGGCGGAAAATCAAAAATTGAATCATTCAGCTAAATTGAAGTGGAGGTGAAATTTCCGTTGATGAATAGATTTTCATTACACTTGAATTCAGTTTTGATATTTATTGGTTTCAAGACGAACTTATCGAACTGTCTTAAAATTAAGGAGAATGGCTTACATTACTACATAAAGATGATTGCCTGTTCGGCTAAAGTTTAAAAAGTTTATGGCAGCGGTTTCAATTCCCGGCCCGCTTTAGAAAATCTTTTAGGTTACAAAATTACTCGATTTTCTCTGTACTTAAGGTATTATCAACAATTAATAGGAAAGTTACGATTTTTGATGTGCTTATCACTTGAATTATGGACATCTCTATTGGTCCCAACTACGTTATCTATTGATATCACCCACCCCGGGAGCTATTTGACAGCCCCAGTGTAATGTCAATATAGTTCTCTACCACCGTTAGTATTAGTGAGAAGTTTCACTAATACATGCATTTTACTGGTTGAAAATAAAAAAAAAAACAAACCGCTGTCAAGTCGAACACTTTGACAGCTGATTTCGTGGTTGAAAATAATAGACAAATCGATTTTACACGGCTACGCTAGCTAGGTTGTATAAGTGAGATCATGCGTCGAGAAGTCAATAGTCCACTCCAGGCGGGTTCGTATTGGAGCCATTTGCTTGTGTTAGTGACACGAAATTTTTTGTTAGGTGTGAGATTTTTTTTGTTTGCTGTAAGACCTGTCATTCGAATGTAAAAATAAACAACAAAACGAAAATAAACCGCACGTTGGGTCTATACTATATATAGTTGGGTCGAATCTCTCGTTCCTTTTTTGACAACAATAACGAGTGCAAGTGAGAGGCTCAATTCAAAATTAAGTAAAAAGAACTCAAATTTTGGGTAGTATTTTTTCTCCATGTTCCAATCGACTTAGCTTGACGGGATCGGAAAATGTCTTTCTGTGTATGTGTATGTGTATGTGAGAGCGCGTAACACAATTTCTTAAACGTTACTCGGTTTGATTTCAACCGAGTTTTTATCTGAACGCTCAGTAGTCTGTTCGGTTCAAAGAAGAATAACCGAGCTTTCGTTATTTCTTCTTTTACCCACAATCTGTCAATGTTACCGAAAATCTCGGTCAACGAAAAATAAATTTAAGCAGAAATAACCGAACATCGGTTTACTCAAGAATTACCGAACGCTGTCAAACAATTACGTAATTACGGAATACGGTTCTTTTGGGCAGCGCTCGGTTTTCACTTCGAATCCTGCTTTAAATTTTGGATTTTCATAAAAATAAAACCAGTTTTGTCAAAGAAATGTATGAAATATATTAATTTGATTCGATTTGGAATGCAGAAATGTGCTTTTATTATTGAAAATTATTAAACAAAACATGTTCCCGTAAAAAAAGAAGCTGTTCAAAAATTGTACCGTCACTACCATGGGATGGAGAGGCTCAATCGAGGGATACTAAAAACTGCTCGCATGTAGTACTGATGCTTTCTACACCATAGACTGCTCCGGTAACAAAGGAATGGAACTACTTGTCCTGTTGCAGTGGTTCTAAGTGGTATAAAAATTCAAGGTAATTGTATAATACGATAACCTATCCAATAAACAATAATCTAATAATCTTACATTTGCACACGTCCGACGAGCACACGCGAGAAAAAAATGGTTGACTACCCAAGTAACAATCTAAATGCTTGGAAGATTTATTCTTATTTTATCATTGTTTTATCATAGCATCTCTTCCAGCCTGTGGTTGTATTACGGTTTTGTGTGCTTGTCATAAAATCAGGCCGTCAAGTCGTCTATAAAACTGTTTTATGACTACTAAATTAAAACTCAGACTTCATAGTTTTAATGGTAGCTGTAAGGTGGTTCTGCATCACTACTTATAACTGAAGAATAAAACCAAAACAAAACATACAATTATGTTTTATGGTACACTTTTTATGACCGATATAAAACTTGAAGCAGTCTTAGACCTTCATTAAAGCTTCATTACAACTATCATCTTTATCAGAGGCCTAAGATTCACAGATAAGAAATATACTGCTACAACAAAAAATACTCTGAATTTTTTTGTCATTATAAAAAGCAAATCTATTCAGATATATGAAATGAAAACCCCTTCAGTGCTTCTGAACACGATGAAGATGAGACGATCGACAATATGAAACTCCTGGAGGAACTACAGTTATACGATCCCTACATAAGGCACAGTGCGGTGAAGGAGCTCTTAAAAATATTGAACAAGCGGCTTTCCGATACACTTCCGAAAGATCCACGAAGCCTTCTTAAAGCAACGCTGGCAGTTTCACTAAATCCGTTTGGAGATGGCCAGTATTGACATCACGGCTTTAAACCTTGTATTGAAAAAGCTTTTAGTGGATCCAATAAGCATTTCTTACATTTTGATTACAAGCGAAAATAGGAGGATCGCTTGGAATGTTGACTTTTTGACAGGTGGTCATGGTTTTTGTTTTGTTTTGATTCGCTGTACCGAATAAAACCAGCAAGCTAGTTATATAGCTTAAATATAACTTAACGCTCTCAATTTGGACTACGAAATGCTAAGATACAACCATTAGGTTTATGTTATGCTATAGAATTCCAATCTAGGAGGATATGTTATATTGAGGTATTTTTAAGGAGTAGCAAGTTATAACGAAAAAAAAATGTCGCCGTATGAACAAATTTCACACAGTATGAATAATTACGCTTTAATTGATAGGCAATAAAACACTTTCATACATCTATGTATAATTAAATAATATGTGACTGGTTATTGCTCAACAGTAGTAACAGTTTTGTACTAAATAGATAATCTTTGAATGACTCTTTAATGCATGGTGCTAATGCAGACAAATTAAAAATATCCCTATCTTTTAGTATTCATATGGCGCACTAAATTTATGCTCCTATTTGGTATAATAATCACCATAAATATTGCACGGCATGCTGTGAAGCACATACAGATTGGTTTAAAATTATAATTAAGTCGTCTTATTTTCAATGTACAATAATATCAGCCATTATAACCAACTGACAAGGATCATGATTTCACATCAAACATCGAAAGAATAAAACCACAATAAAATATTTCTCAATATTAACTATCATCCAAAAACCCCAACTTAAAACCTTCAAAGTTGTCAAAATGTTTTGCGTATCATGTTTTATCAACTTCTTCAGAAGCGATTTATGCGGTTGTAATATAGTATTATGGTAGTCATTAGAAGGCTGTTAAAACTTTCTGACCTGGAGGAGGTTTTATGTTTTCATTTTTAACAATCACGTCTAGAGTGTGATAAAACTGACATAAATCCTATGCTCCTAAAGTAGTTCGCATATCAAGTTTTAATGACTGCATTAAAACTGGGCCAATTGGCCATGACACGGCTGTATTGCGGTTCTCAGGAGATTGTTAAAGCAATGTGGTCGTCAGTGAAGGTTTTATAATTTGGTTATATCAACTGCTATAAAACTTAAGTAAAACAAAAATTGTTGCTTGGGTAGTTTTAGACTCAGAGAACCGAGTTTTCGGTTAAAATTTCCGTCGCGAAAATGAGTGCAAGTGGAACGTTTGACGCTAAGCGTTTGACGGTTAACACGTTTCACCGAATATTCGGTTCAGTTTACCGAGTTTCTCGGTTTTCAAGTACCGTAAAACGGGGTAACATTGATAGTTTTTTTAAAGTGTAGGGTAGAGCGCTACTTCGTCGTAATCGCCCATTCCCGTTCTATCGATCAGAAAAGATCAATAATATCAATGATTTCACCGTGCACAAATCCGATGCGTTAGTTCATTAGCTACAGCATAAATCCTGTTAGAGCGCATTGTATGAATGTTTACGCTCATTGTTCTCAAAACAAAAGAAGCGCTCCTAGCGAATCCTCTTTTTCTACGTTTATCCGTAGGACGAAGAAAATCTAATGGCGTTTCAATGCGTTAGGACGGAATTGAAACTCGTAGAACGAATTTAGAATCAAGAAGCAGTGTTAGATTTTAGACAATATCTCAACAATTTGTGACTTTTTATCAAATCCAACTGTACGTATGGAAAGGTGAATAAATTTGCAAGTCATCTTTGACAGAAATATTCCATTTTTTGTTTAAACTCGTTCAGTAAAGAGAGGTAAAGCGCGGGCTTTGCTTAGTAGGACGGAAATTAGATCAAAAACCCTATTCTAAATTATTTTTACAGCAATGAAAGTTTTTCAAATTTTATATTTTTAAAACAAGTACTGAGGATCCAAGAGTTAATTCGTTAGTAATATGTTTTACGGAAATTAAAGCATTTGCACTTTTTTTTTAGTTTTGTGACCGAACTTCAGTTTTTTGATTTGGGGTTACTTTGATAATATAATATAATATAATGATAGAAAAAAATGGGTGAAACTCTAACTTAGTTCTTTAAATATGAAACTAAGTATATAATCAGAAAACATCTATCATAAGCAATATGAATATAACATTGAATTTGTCATGGCTATATCGGAAAAACATTTCATAAGTGATGGTTTGAGTGCTTTTTTAAACAGGCGAAAAACACGAAATTGTCTTTTAATATGTTTGTAAAATATGTAACACATACTATATAAAAACTATATACGATATCAACGAAAGTACCCCAAGCTACAATATGGAACCAATGTTTCTAATTTGGAAAAAGCGTAGCGAGTAAATTTAATCTTTGCATTACACTATCAAAGTTACCCGCATTATCAAAGATACCCCGTTTTACGGTACCGTAATTTTCGGTTCAGCCTCCGGTCTGATTCGATAAATACACCTGAAAAAATGTGTTTAAACCATTTATTCGGTTTCTCGTTGGTAACGGAGAGGTTCGGTAGAAAATTAAACCGAGTTCGGTAATATTTTCTAAGAGTGTGGTTCCGGAGGTATGGCCCGTGGAACAGGCCTTGGCCTTCATGACGCGCCATATTGAGTAAGCCAGCGGATTAAGATCGGGCCTGGATAGCTGCCACATATCCTTCGCCCAAAACGGAAGATGTTCCTGCAACCACTTCTGAGTGCGGTTCGAGGTGTGGCACGGAGCCCCATCTAGTTGTAATACAACATTTGGCCTCGGACCGTACTGTTCTTTGATCCACGGAAGAACATACTTACCTAAAATCCCGATGTAGACCTCCGTGTTGACCTTGTCACCTTCTGGAATGAAAACCGGATCCATTTTTTGCCATCGGAAGCCACCAATCCAAACACCATAACGCTAGCAGGATGCTTGGTCAGATACACGTTCTTGTGCTCGTCGGCCACGTCTTTTACCGGAAGAGAACTAATATACCGGTCGGTTCTGGAATTTGATACAGGATCGACGGTAAACATGCTCTCGTCGGTGAACAGGATTACCGGATTTTTTCGCTTAAGGAAGTTCAAAATTTTCTTGCATCGTTCGACTCGTAGCTCCCGGATCCGGTTGGTAATAATGTGAGTTTTTTTTTTTCGTGCCCTCTACTTCGCCCCGCAATCTTCCTTTACGATCTTCCGTGCCGTAAAGTCACTGATCCCGTGTTCCTTTGCCATTTTCCTTATTGAACGCACTGGATTCACCCCAATCTTCCTTTTGATAGCAGCGATAACCCTCGGAACCCGTGCTGACCTCGGACGACCTGTGGCCACCTTCGCGGATAGTTGTCCTTTCTTTTTTTTTTTTGACGATCCACCGGGACACTCCCACGGCGGTTGAAATGTCTTTTGGCGACATTTGCGCGTGGGACAAATCACGAATACGCTGCCACTTCGTCATGCTGCAACTGTCAAACTAAGTAAATCATTTTCTTTTGTACACAGCCTACTACGGTATGAGCTATAGGTTACGTGCATGCAAATAAAACCAAGGCATTGTATGCACAGGTGAAACGGGAACCTTATTTGTACGATGGTGCAAACATTATCACGCATACGGTACTTCCCTTCCGAAGGAAGGCGTGATCAGAGATGTTATGCATCAGAACATCCCGGCGGCGCCGACTGGGATTGTACCCAGGCCCACTGGGGTGAGAGATAATCACGTTTACCACTACACCACCGGTGCCGCTTACTCGGGGGTAATATCAATGAGTAACTGAGAGAGGTGAAGCAGAGCGTGAAATATTGTTGTATTAGTGAACCCAAAAATCAACGTAATCGCAATTAGCGACGTCGCTAATTGCTTGTATCGTAGAGGGGTTTCACTCACACAAATTAACCGGTTGTATCACCTCGGTAATCCAGCTCATTGGGGTAATATCACCTGAACTTGTCATATGGTATGTCATTATGACTTTTGCATCTGTCATCTCGTTTGCTTGGCACTACACAGCCACTGACTGTGAATAGCTCAGAAAGAGTGTTACTTCTACTCACATGAATGAGAAATTTCTAAAAACCGCAGATTGAACCCGGTCTTAGCCAATTCTTTGACAAAAGCAAAGAAAAAAACTGCAGGTTTTCAGTGCTGGGTTCCTGCAGTTTTTAGAAATTTCTCCATACCTTTGAGTAGAAGTGAATCTGTATCTGAGTTATTCTCAGTGGCCATGTAAAACTACCCAAAAATGGGTTGCATCCGTTTAGCTCCCCTCATAATTATTTTCCATTTCCATGATGTAGACCATACCATGATGTATACCAAAGTTGATCTATCTTACACATTCAGAGGAGGAAGCGTAATTGGTGACTGTTCATGGTTCATAGATTTTTCACCAGGTGGAAAGAAGTCTAATATCTCTTTAAAAAAACTGTCTGAATCAGATCAGAATTATATATTTTGTTAAATGACATTCCCTGAGTTTTTCAGGTTTTTTTCCAGAACTTCAACGGAAAATTTTCAGGATTTTGAAGAAACATTTTTTAAAACGTTAAAAAATATGCAATTTTGGCAACACAATGATTCAAGTGTCACAACCGTTTTTACTTATTGTGCATTATTAACTTACTGTCAGCCTCAGATCCTCAAAAAGTGAGATTGTTTTGGTGAAAACAGCCACCAAAAACTTCCGAATGAGTATTTCAAAGCTTGCTCCGATTGATTATCTTTTTAACTCATCTTTTATTCAAGCAGTATCTCATTTCTTTCGGTAGAAAACTACTTTGACCACTGTACCAAAACATCATCCTCTGTTCGAATGAAAACTAAGGCCACTCAAATCGAAAAATCGAAATCGCTTTTTCGAATGATAGCTGCAACCGGATGACCGTTGCTTTATAATCAGATGATGCTCCTCTCGAATACAGGTTACGAGAAGTGAACGGACCTCAGTTGTAATACGTAATGCTCTCTATCAGGGCCCAACAAAGTCACTATCAATCGAAAATCGTCTAGCGACGACGAAGCTGTCAACCATCACTTTCAATTGAATGTCATTCTGTCTTCACTGCGAGCAGATCCCCTTCAACATCAACAGAACCACTTTCGATCAGTTTTCATGCCGTTTGTTTTGGTTTGACTCGTGTTCATTTTGTCTTTCATTGCCAAATGAACTTACGTTCCGTTACGTTACGTCAAATTGATCATTGTCGGGCGATTTGTTTAGTCATAAATATGGGTTTTTTTGGAATTGGGGTGACGTCTAAAGATCGAAAATCGATATGCGACGCCATTTTAACATCCAAGAAGGAGGCTTCCAGTTTAAAAATAGTGGGAAATACTGTAAAATATTCATCAATATGGGTATTTTTTAATCGGTATGACGTCTAGAGGCTGAAAATTTATATCCGACGCCATTTTGAAATCCAAGATGATGGCTTTCAATTTCAGAAAAAGTGGAAAATACTGGCAAATACTCATCAATATAGGTATTTTTTGAATCGGGGTGACGTCTAGAAGCTGAACATCGGTATCCGACGACAATTTAAAATCCAAAATGGCGGCTTCCGATTTCCGAAAAAGTAGGAAATACTGATGTCTACTCATCAATATGGGTATTTTTAGAATCGGGGTCACGTCTAGAGAGCAAAAATTGATATGCGACGCTATTTTGAAATCCAATATGACAGCTTCCAGTTTAAGAAAAAGTGGGATATACTATCCAATATCCATTAATATAGGTATTTTTGAAATCATGATGACGTATAGAGTTAACAGATAATAAACACGATTTTGAAATCCAAGATGTTGGCTTCCGGCTTAAAAAAAGTTGGAAATACTGTCAAATACCCACCAATAAGGTATTTTTGTAATCGGGATGACAGCTAGAGAATGAAAATCGATATTCGACACCATTTTGAAATCCAAGATAACGGCTTCCGTTTTCAGAAAAAATGGGAAATACTGATTCCGACCCATCAATATGAGTATTTTTGGAATCGGAGTGATGTCTAGAAATTGAAAATCGATATTCAACGCCATTTTGAAATTCAAAATGGTGGCTTCCGATTTCAGAAAAGTGGGAATTACTGTAAAATACCCATCAATATTGACACTTTTTCTGAAACCCGATGGTCGCCATCTTGGACTTCAAAATGGCGTCGAATATCGATTTTCAGCATCTACGTGTGTCCCCGTTCTGAAAATACCCATGTCGTAGCGTATTTGACACTTTTTCTGAAACCCGATGGCTGCCATCTTGGATTCCAAAAGATGTGTCTAATATCAATTTTCGGCATCTACGAGACGTTCACGTTCAAAAATACCCATGTGAGACTTTTTCTTTGCTCGATGGCCCCCATATTGGACTTCAGAATGGTCTCGTTAATTTAATTTTCGTTTAATATAAAATAACAATTTATTACTCCATATAATCCGGATGCCATCCCTATCGGCAACCGATATTGTGCGAATGCTATCCGGATACTATATGTTGATGCCTGACGACGCGACGCGTGACTAGTCTAATGAGCCCCTAATTGAAGTGAAAGTGTAAAAAACGAAGGAAGCAGTTTTCGAGTCATTCATTGCGTCAATTGAAACAAGTCTTTGCTTCAAATGAAATGAACTGATGCACTTGACGAACGAAATAAGCGATAGCCAAGTCATGTTTGACAGGAGGAATGTTCATCGTGACTCGATAACAAGAAACACAATGACTTACACGAAAATGATATTGCTCGACATGAAGCGATTATTCGGAACGTTCATTTACTTGTCTTTGTTTCGAAAATGCACAACCCTGCTCTCTATAGAATAATTGTCATCCCAAATTGAAATGCATATGCAGCCGATAAACCAACCAAGGCGAACAATTCCAGTTATAGTTCTTTACCTATACAAGATAGAACGATTAAGTCTTCAGCAAAGTTGTTCAGCTGGATAATATCCATATGGCAGTGGATAGTTTCGCTCAGAACCAGAGCTGGTAAATATCACGACCGTCATGCGACAACGAGAAAACAAGTCCTCTCACTATCACGAGACGAAACTGCCTATCATGAGCTTTCTTGTCATTTCCCAATGATCAAACACTCATGAAAACAATTCTCTTATGGTTTTGACATCAAAATTTCTATCCGATTTAGAAGAAATTTAGGCAATCAATAGTATGTAATCGGCAGAGTGAATATGTTTTTAAGATTACCGTGGTAAAAGAAACAATAATATCAAAAAATGAGTTAGTTATTGCGATATTAACAATACTGTCACGTTCTGTCATGACAAAAAATGGACGAGATTTCTAAGAAAATCTCAATCGTCGTTTTCTCATTCAGCGATAGTGACATAAGTATCTCTGTAAAAATCACGTGAGATCTGTCCTAGATAATGACATTTACCAGCCTTGGGTGGAACAGATATCGACGGATAATAACAATTTTATTAGAACCCAGGTTAGGTTAAAATATTTTCTCCTAAAAAACTGGTGCACATTACATATACCAAGTCAGTAGACTTGATCACATGAAGCACATGAAGTTTCCAAACAACTGGATTCAGAAATCACGAACAACATCAACTTTCCTATTCATTCTTAACTTTCTTTTCTCAACCTTCCATCAAAAAAACTGTGCTCCAACACAATATTTCACTCAAATCAAGCTCTTTACGACACTGTATACATTTTCATTGTACTTCTTCCGTGGATCACTCCAATCTGTCGAGAAGCCCTAAATAACGAATTTTAGGGCCATTTCTTCCGTTTGATCTGTCCCGAAAGTCGCCTCAATTTATAGAGGGAGCCCCAACTGATAGCTGATGGAATGCACGGCACATTAGAACGGAACGAAAACAGAAAGAATTCTTCCCCGAGCCATCTTCCGTCACTACCTTTAAACCCTAATCCCATTAGACCCAATTTCCAATCCCATCAACGAAATAAAATTGCCGCCAGGTTTGATCTCGCCTGGACGGTTATTACTGAACACAATTTTATCATTCCACTTTCGTCCGGTTGGTTGGTCCGATCTCTCTCGCCACGTCTCTATCGCATTTGCTAGGTAGGTGGCCATAACGACGGGGTATTGCCACCAGCAACACTCTACTGCCATATTAAATCGTATTTTTCAAAGTGTAGAATCACCCTAACATCCAAATCAACCCTACCCATTTGAAATCAACCAACTCACGGTTGGTGCTGATGCTGCGAGGTCCGGTCAAAGTGTCATCGTCCGAGTCCCAAACCAGATTGCGCGACGTAGAATCAAATTGAAAAGCATGAAATGCACTGCACAGCACAGACCCATTAGATTGGTTACATCCGGAATCTGAGGCAGTCAGGCAGGGAGGAAAGCAAAATTCCCACAAACAATCTCTGAACACATGTGCGCGAACGACGACGGCGAATGAAGAAGAAAAAATTGTTGTTGTTTGTGAAGGCAACCTTCCCAAACTAACAACGTGTGGTACACGAGCAAGTGCAAGTGCATGGTTTGGCCTCCAGGAAAGTAATGACGAAGCAAAAGACATCAACGGCCACTACAAAGAAAATTCAAACAACCATAACATTAGTCGAGGAGCGATGAACGAAGCCGATAGAAGATAGAAGATGGTAGAAAGGGAATAAAATATGATGCAGCGTATCTCCTTTTTAGCATCAAAAGAAGCATGCAAAAGAAATGAAGGCAATGAGAAGAAAAATCATAACACGTAACCGTCGGAATAGGAGAAATGAGTTGAATAACTTGAGATGAAACGTGCAGCAGGACCTTGGGTTTATTTCTTCCTTTGGTTTGGTTGTGTGTATGACAGATGTTTTTCTTATCATGAATGGAACTGGGATGAATAACTTGATAATAAAGGATGGAAAAAGGGTTCTCTGAACATGCTCTGCTGGTGGGAATTCTTAAAATTTCAATTGGTTCTGTTGGATTTTGATAGCAAAACATTCCTATCATAAGATACTCTTGAAGTGCTTCTAAGTTTTATCTATCTATGTTAGGTTGGTGTATAGGGTAAATGAATGAAAGGTCGGCCTAAATGCCGCTAATTTGGGCCCATACATAAATTCAGCAATCGACTAAATTTTCAATAGCGACCAAAATATCCATTAGTACCGTCATTTAGATACAATTGATACATAGCAGATTTTTAGATCCATAGGCCAACATTTGAGCCATTTGCCCTATTTTTTTTGTAAAAACAATTTTTCATTGTCAAACTATTTAAAAGTTGAAGAAAATTAAAACAAATTGGCATTCTACTTATTTTATTTGTGTAGGCTGGTAAACGGCTGAACAATGCGTACCATCGATACTTCGCGTATCTGCAGGTAGAAAATACCTGGAATCAATCTAATAAAAGTTATTTTCTATGCTATAGTTTAATGCAACACACCTATTTCACTGACCAGGCATATTTTATATATGATTCTAATGAGTGAGTCATTTAATGTTTTAACTTTGAGTTTTCTCGTGCAATTACTTAATTTTTATTACCCATCAAATGGTCAACTTTAAAGTCGAATAAAATGAAGTTGAATGAACATAACCTACAGTTTCGCATTTATTTTGCCTACACCTATTTTAATGACCAGCAGTGATGTATGTTACACTCACAACATTCACTGCGTACGTACTACACAATTTATTTCTAAATGACATCAATCATCACACTAAATGACTATTATAGATGAAATGTCATAACAAGATAGCTTATCTAACGTAATATCAACTCTAGACTGAACTTGGCTTAATTTGCACCAACTTTCCTATGATCCGCTATATTTGAAACATTTTGGTGAAAAATGAATCGATTCAAAAGATCGGTTCAAAATGATTGATTAAATCGGTGAATCAATTATTTTCAAAAGAATGAATCCATTAACTAAGATCGGTTTTTGCCTCAAGATCGCCCAATGCTAATGCTGACAGGGAAGGGGGGACTCCTCTCTCCGGAGAGTGCAGTCTTCGAACGTCTGTTCTCGATGTTAGGAGCGGCTGATCAACGTCCTGGTGCCCGCGTGGGACTCTTAAACAGTGCTGTGTACGATGGTCCTCCGGCGAGACAATGAGGATTGGTGCAGGCCCTACAAGCCAGCCGTTAAAAAAACTAAAGTACAGGAAGCAAGCAATGTAAATACGGACCGGAACAATCGGCATAGACCCAGGCAACGAAAACGGAATAACGATTGCTAACTCGGAACATGAAGCTTCAAGTCTCTCAATTTCGTGGAAAGTACCCGCATTCTTTCCGATTTATTGAGGGTCCGCAAGTTCGACTATTCGACTTTGTAGCGCTGCAGAAGGTTTGCTTGAAGGGATCGTCGGTACATATGTATAGGGATGGTTATTCCATCTACCAGAGCTGCGGCAATCCACATGAGCTGGGTACAGCTTTCATCGTGATGGGCGAAATGCAGAAACGCGTGATTGGGTGGTGGCCAATCGATAGCAGAATGTGCAAGTTGAGGATCAAAGGCCGTTTCTTCAATGTCAGCATAATCAACGTGCACAGCCCTCACTAAGCAAGTGACGATGACGATAAAGACGCTTTTTACGTGCAGTTGGAACGGGAATACGACAACTTCCCAAGCCATGCCGTCAAAATCGTTATCGGAGATCTTAACGCTCAGGTCGGCCAGGAGGAGAAATTCAGATCGGTTATAGGAAAGTTCAGCGCTCACCAGCTAACGAACGCCAACGGCCTCAGACTCATCGATTTCGCCGCCTCTTAGAACATGGCCATACGTAGTACCTACTTCCAGCATAGCCTCCCATATCGGTACACCTGGAGATCACCGCAGCAGACAGAATCGCAAATCGACCACATTTTGATCGACTGAAGGCAATTCTCGGACATTATCGACGTCGGACCTATCGCGGCGCAAACATCGATTCGGGCCACTACCTTCTAATGGTTAAGGTGCGCCAAAAACTTTCCGTTGCCAACAACATTCGGTACCGACGCCCGTCACGGTACAATCTGGAGCGACTAAATCTGCCCGAAGTCGCAACTGAGTACGTGCAATGCCTCGACGTTCAGAGTAGAATCTTTAGATAGTTTTTTTTTTGAAATTCATGACGATTGTGAAGCGGATTCCAGGTCCATTTCAAATGAATATTCAAAATAAGTTCTTGGAAGAATTGTGGTGACAATTCGAAGGAAATTCTTAGAAAATTTAAAGTAATATCAAGTGAATTCTAAAGAGAGTTTCAAGGATCTCACGATAAATATAAAGGGAATCGAATTTGAAGGGAACAATTTCAAAGCAATTCTAAGATGAGTTTTATGAGAATTCCGAGTTTAATTTCAAGAGCATCTCGAGCAGAATTTCAAAGGTATTCCGAGGAGAAATCCAAGCGACTTTCATAAGAATTTAGTGGAGAGCTCCATGATAGTTATGAGCAGAATTGTATGACAATTCTGATGAGAATTGTATGAAAATTATAAGGAATATCCAGAATAATTCTAAATGGAATGTAAAGAGTATGCAAGGAAGTTTCAGTAATTTTTTTCAAAGCGAATCTTAGGATGAATTCTTCGATCTTTTTTTTTTTTGAGTGTTCAGAAATTTTGTATAGACATTTTCAAGGGTCTCTCGAAGAGGATCTCAAATTAATTTTAGGGGAACTCTGAAAATAACTCTGTGATAGGAAATGATTCTAAAGGAAAGTTGAGAACATTTCATAAAAATCTTTTTAAGAGTTTTGAGTGAACTTTTTTCAACATAGTTAAAACATCGAAAAATCTTAATGACTTCCTGTAAGAAACTAACGATTGGTATTTCCAGGTTGTGAAATATACATTTAAATTAAGCATATAACCGGATGCAATTGAGCCGAAGAGATCACTCGGCTAAATGGGCTATAATTTAGAAATCAGAAATTTCCCTAGCTTTAACCAACCGGGAAAATCACCAAAATTCCGGGAAAACCCCGAAAAATAATAAATTGAGATTTGCTGGTCACCATGATTATGACTAATGCAAATTTTATTTTTGTTTTATGTCACCAAAATTTGATAATTTAGTTCTTTTTAAAATCGTTTTCCACACTACGCTTTATCCTAAAAAGAAACAACATATTTTTTTTATTAATTTATGAACTTATCATTAAATAAGTAGCTTATACGTAAATTTATTTGTTTTTTGTTATTTAATAATTGCCCGTCATCGACCTATTTGAGTGATGTTGGACATAAAATGAAAATGTTATTTGCATCAGCATTATGCCTTATTAGGTAATCAAATAATAGTATGAAGACAAATGTTGACAATTTTAAAGATCACGGATATAGAAACTTTTGAAACACTTCAAATTTTCACAGCTCAAAAATCTACACAAGTTTCATTATTCTGGATCGAGGAAAATGTTCTAAGATGGAAAGATCGTGAATGCACCCAGCAAATTAATCTGACTCATATTTGAGTCAAGTTCACTTAAATTCGCAAAAACGCAGGTCATGAGTAAATTTTTACTCAAAGATGCGTAAATGTCACTCATATACTATATGAAAAAATGTCATTCAAATATGAGTGATATTTGCTCATATTTGAGTAAACATTTACTCAAATGCGAATTTTAGTAAACGGGACTCACATATCAATCAGATTTATTTGCCGTATAGAATATTTTGCATACTTCTCGGACTTAACACCTGGAAATCGAAAAAAAAAAGATTCCGGGATAAATTTAGAGATTTTGGACCAATTTTTCAATGCTGGGACTTAAGCATTCGAAGAGAGGAGTTTCGAACGCCTTTGGATACGGTTGTGTTTTAAGTTTGTTCTCTGTTTTGTGCGTGCATCCGCATTCATAGTTTTCGGCTGCATTTACCGGATTAGCGCTGGCACTCTGCCTCCCGGACGGTTATACGTGTGTGAGTGGTGGTTTTCTCGCTTTCCGAGAAGTTTTAGAATCGAGAAAGAAAACATGATTCATCATGTTTGCAAGCAACAGAAGATTTGACGCTATCTGCGTTGTTTGATTTTTCTCCCGGTCCAGAAATTTGTGGCATCGCGGGTGATAATTTTAATTTTAGTTTATTTACGCGGTGATTATGTTGGTTCAATCGCAACTATTTTTGAAAAAAATTAAGTGTTTTCGACCGAAAGTGTACGGAAAGTGCTTCTGAACGTGTTTCGCAGTTAGGTGTGGTGAAATTCGTGCATTCTCGGTTGATTGTGGAAATCCGTATCATAAAATTGCCCACCGATTCCTTTTTTTTTTGCCGTTTGACGACGACGGGAGAGTGACGTATATTGGATCCGTTTCTTTGCACGGGTGTGTTTTTTTTTGTAACTAGCGTAAGTGTGACAATACAGGAAGTATTAAAACGAAGGTAATTGCTATTAGATATTTTGCAAACAGTGACAGATAGCGGACATGAAGAACCAGTGGAGGTGCCGGGCAAAGGTGTTTATCCTAGACAAATGGTAAGTTACAAATTCGCTGTTGTCGTTGTCGTAGGCGCCGTCGTAGTCGTAGGCAGTACCGTTAGTATATTTAAAATTAACCATCAACCGCTGAAAATATGAATTATCGCGTATTTCTGTTGTTCATTACATGCCAAGTGAAATTCGAGAACGTAATTTCAGTTGAATAGCTTGTTTAACCAGGTCTTAAACAAACGTCACGTTGGTCATAGCTTGTTATGATTGCCTGAACCATGCGTAAAGAGAAAATCGAAACATTGAACGTCGCGTGAAAGTGGATCTTAATGAAGGCCTAAGTACTCTTTCGTAGCTTTTAGTTTTAGAATTTCAAAGATCGTCGGTTGCAGTGGCTTGCTTACTGAGCAGAAAAACGCGGTCCCAGGACCTTTCATATTAAAAATGTATGGTAAGATCGCTTGTTTATCGTGTATTTTGTAAAAGTTTTCGTTGTCGTCGGTGCCGGGTTTGAATAGTTATGAAAACTTGAGTAACGCTATAATGTCATATGAGGGGCTTGGTGGCCTAAGAGCAACCGGTTTTGCTTACTGAGCAGAACATCATGAGTCTAATCTCAGGCCCATCCACATTCAAGATTCGTCAATCGTTTTATTTCTTAACATGACTACATGGTAATAACAGCAACTCGATGATTAAAAAGGAGCTCGTTTGCCTAGTGGCAAACGTTTTTGCTTACTGAGCAGAAGACCGTGGGTTCAATCCCAAGCTCCTTCGCGTTATATGATTGTTAGGACATCAATTCAGCTTATCGTTTACCAAAACGAACCCTGCTGCAAACCCAACCATATTACCCAACATTCCAGTGATTCATCGTGGAAGTGCAGAGGTGTTCTCGGCTTCCATCGAAGCGAGTGTAACGTCAACACATTCCTACCCTTTCCTTTCTTGACCTGTGTTCGGGCGCGGCTGGCGCTGGTATTGCCTAGTTTGAGATCACCAGTTTTTACACATTGAGGATGATTGCTAGTCCCAAGCATCGTCTATTGGTTCTCTGTGTAATTACAGCTGGTCTGGCAATAGCAGAGGAGCAACAGTAGGCAGTCAATCATGCTCATGCTCATGTTCATGCTGGGACTTAAGCATTCGAAGTCTCTAAGCCAAACAAGTTAAGAAACTTGTGCAGTCCGAAATAATTTTCATATTTTGAATATATGGAATATGTAAGTTCACAGTCCTTGAAAAATGTAAATACTTCTGAAACGTAAATAACATTTCATGATCTTGGACATAGATTTTTTTTTCTAAAATCTGGTTTTGGAAATGTTTGGCCGAATATTAAAGCTACCGAGCTTTAAAGATCTCTCAAAATTATAGTATTTTGAAACATGTCTAGCGCAACTAAATTTTCCTAGACCATTTTACGAAATATCTAAGACTTGGAAAACTTCCAAGATCACGAAGTGAAGAAGCCAGGATGTTGGAATCAGACTTTTTTTTTATCGAAACCTCAGAAAATTTGCGATAAAATTTTCTTTGACTAATTGACTTTGACTTAGAAATTTTATAATTGTGTCTGAAAAAATCGAAAATAACGGATATTAGTGATTCCATCAGCACCAATTGGATAGTTCTGGTCTGTTCGCAACTCTTCGTTGTCGGACTTTACACGCTGATTTTTAATGAATCTTTTTAACACAAATTTGTTACCAAATCAAGCTGTTACTTGGTGTGATTTTTTAAAGGCAAATTATTTACTCTTGAAATTATTAGTCGTGGTTGTGTAATTTCACCGAAGGACGTTTCATCGAAGAACATTTCACCGCAAGGGTTATTTAGGTGAATTTCAATCATGAATCAATATACAATTAAAATGAATTTGGAACGCATTTAAATAATCGATATATGTGGATTATATGGAAAATTCCCAAATCAGTACTATTCGAAAGAACCGCTCATGTTTAAAAGAAGAAAACATTCCTATAAATAAAAATTATTGATTATTGAAAAATTTCTGAAATCAGTACAACTCGAAAGAACTACTTATGTTCAAAAGAAGGAAGCACATTTGAATGGCTTGCCGGGTTGAAAAAGTCGAACCTTCTTAATCTTTTTTCGATACTGATTTAAACATTTACTGAGCTTTTAGAAAAGTTCAAAACCGTACCTTGCTCTTCGGCGAAATGACCCATTCGGCGAAATGACCTCCGGCGAAACGTTCTTCGCCGAAATGCCCGCTCCCTTCCTGATCAACCTGCAGTCTTCGAATATGTGAGAGACGTCATCTGTGCTTTCTAACTGTTGGAGATCTTCAGAACTTGATTAACCTGAAGTCTTGAAAACATATCCAAGGAACTTAACTAATATCTTAGTCTATCTAAAGATTTTTTGAATATTTCCTGCAGCCTAGGAACGATGTCTGAAATAATATTCTGTAACCTATGCAACCCTATTCCTTAAACGTCTACAAAACCAGGGATCGGGTGCTACTCAAATTTCTGCGAGTAAAACACACGGTGTTAGGAGACAGCATATTCATTTCGAAAGAGACGGTAAACTACACACTTAGAAAAATTAATGTAAATTTAGGTGCTCCGAGACCGACATATACGACCGTCAATTTTGACATAAAATTGAGTTAGATGGTTCCATTACTTCAGTTCGAACGAAATCTCGTACCTTCTTCTTGATGGAGCCCATCAGCAACCGCTCAGTGGAAACGGACACGGAATCAGCTCATTTCTTCCATTTTACCCGCATTTGCTGGATGTCCTTGACTGCCCCGCCGCTTCGTCGAAGTCGCTGCTTTGAAAATGCTCAGTATTTTTCGATTGGTCGAAATGCCGGGAAATTCGGAGGATTCATTAGCTTGGGGACAAAATCGATCTTGTTGGCAGCATACCACTCCAGAACCACCTTGGAGTAGTGGCAGCTGGCCAAATCGGGCCAAAAGATGACTTTGCCCCTATGCTTGCGGATGAACGGCAATACACACTTTTTCAGCCATTCGTTGATGTAAACTTGGAATCTCATCGTCGAGGATGTGACGAATGGTTCCGTTTTCAGGCCACAACTGCAAATCGCTTGCCAAATCATGGCCTTCTTCGCGAAATTGTCGGCAACCACGTACTTGAATCTTACCGGCACATCCCCACGGTCAGTCACGATGTGAAACTTTTGACCGAGAAGCTGCTTAAAATCGAGTTTGACGTATGTTTTGTCATCGATCAAAGTGCAGCCGTACAAGAGCCTTGCACGCATTCTGGCCACGGAATTCGGCATCATGAGCCGGTTCGGATGTTCCGCAGTTGGCGCAGTGAAAGTTGGCGTTGTACCTTCTGGCCACATCTCGGATCGAAAGACCGGGGTTGGTTTTAACGCACCTCAACACCTTGCTGAGCAGCTGACGATCCCTGGTTTCAGTATTTTCGTAGGTCCACTGATTCCTTTCCACACTCAGGGTTTCCTTGTAGGTTTAGGGTACTCGACAAACTGTTGTTTTCGGCATCTTCATCTCTTTAGCCAGCTTGGAACCGGACCACTCTGCTGCGACATTTTTTCTGCTCCGTAGTGACAACTTTAGGATGCTTACGGAGTTCGTGCTTCATTATAGCCTAGTATCATTCGATCGGCCGCAACTCCGGTGTGTTTGGGGGATTGAGATCCTTCGGTACGAAATTGACCCCATTCGTTTTGTACCACTCCAGAACGTCCTTAAAGTAGTGACAAAAGGCTAGATCCAGCCAAAAAATTGTAGGAACGTTGTGTGAATTGCGACACTGTTTCCTGAGGGACTCTGAAACATCGAACTTGTCTTTGGCAGTCACATACTGGTTTCCCGGAATTTGCTTGAAGTCCGCTTTTACGTATGTTTCATTGTCCATGATACAGCAGTGTGGTTGTGTCAACATTTCTAGATAAACATTTCAAATGGTCCTATCTGCATTGATCGATTCTCTTCATCGACTTTCTCTTTCGTTAATAACTCAGCTGCAAAACCATTCTCTGATATATTTGACGTTTTGGACGCTAGATAAGAAGCTCCTCTAACAAACTATGCGGCAACATTAGCGCGAAATCTGTTTGCATAGCAGTGGTTATCAGAAGAGAAAGTCGATGAAGAGAATCGATCAGAGCAGATAGTACCATTGGTGGTCGTTTCTTGGCTTTCGGCACGAAACTTTTTGTCAGGTGCAGTTTTTTCATGAAATCCCGAACGGAATAACTGGGTTTGCATGTTACGTATACGTTTGTTCGAAGCGAATCATTTCGAGTTCGGATTAAGTCGAAGCAACTGTAATCGAAATATTTCACGCGTAAACACAAGTGAGAGAAGAACAGGGCTGTCATGACACACACCCGCTGGAAAACGTCACACATACTAGGAATTTGCTTGGTGGATGAAATCCCTCACGCACATCAACAGCAGGAAGATTTCCGGTCAGCAGAAGGTAATTGTTCGTCGGTGAGTGAGTCGCTCGCACCGAGCGCAGTTAACGAAAAAACCAAATTGGCTGGTTGAAAGAAGTGCGTGGCGTTAAATTGTTCGGTGGAGAAGTGCGGTTTCTCGATTCTCTACGACGGAAGTGCGATTGCCAATCCGCGTTTGATCCGTCGACATTTTGCACGTTTGCCCAGTGACATTTTGCACGGTGAGAAGAATTCCACCTGAACGACGTCAGTGTGGTTGTTCAGCAACGTTCGTTCGGCACGGCGAGAACGCATCCCGGGAGGAAAGTTGCAACAAATCGGAAAAGCAAACGATCCGGCGATCTGCGATCTGTCAATTACCGTTCAGACGTAGCACTAACACAGCAACTGCTCAGTGGCTGCTGTCTTCAAATTATAAGAGCCAATTGCTGACGCAGAGAAGCGAGGACCAGACCGGATTCAGAGCGAAAGAAGCCCTCCACGGAGGGTTCTTTTTTCTACCTTGGCTTGAACAAAGCACCAATACCAGGTGAGTGCTTTCAGGGTCTTAGTTCCGCGACGGTGGCGTGTCGTGCGAGACCCACTTTGGAGCGGTGTTTTGCGGATCGCGTGGGAAAAGCGTCTACAGGGTGTTAGTCCCGCGACAGTGGCGTGTCGTGCGAGACCCAATTGGAGCTTATTTGTGGATTGTGCCACTGGGTCTTAGTCCCGCGACGTTGGCGTGTCGTGCGAGACCCACGTCGGAGCTGTGTCGGCGATAGGCCATCATCGGAGTCGTCGAGAATAGATCAAGGCAAGAGAACGGTGCGGTGCTGTGTGTCATGTGTACGGCAACGAAGATGGGGCCCCACACCGAGAAGAAGAAGATATGTATGTGAGTAATATCGATAAGCTAGGAAATTAGTAGAGAAAAAGGAAGAAGGATAGGGAGAGGAAGGGGCAGGGAGTGTGAATTAGGAGAAGGAATGTGGGAGATTGGGTGCGAATAAAACAATGCTAAACTAACATTCGGTCCCATTTTGTTTTGTTGGTGCACTTGCCCATTAGTCTTCTGTTTTGTGTGTCCTATGGTAGCTCAGCTCTGCCGACTGAGAAAACCTGCAACATGTATTTGAAGGCAGCAACCACTCGCTTGTGGTCTTCAACGCAGTACGGAACACTTTTTCTTTGATTCACTAGCTTCCGATCGACAGTTAAGGTGATTCCTTGTAGAGTCCAGAAATGGCCGCCACGTAGGCTATACACTTCGCTTCCACTTCGAATTTTCAATTACACAAATCTCGGAAATCGGTGCCTGCTACTTCATGTATGCTGCAGTGCAGCAAACGTGGAGTAACAATTTGAATGTTACACGTATCGTTGAAGCTGCTATTAGTGCACTTAAAGTTTCGAAGTGGTTCCGACAATAAGGATGTCACAGCGATTCATCTTAAACGTTCTTCGAAACGTTTTATGCCATGAGAAAGAGTAGAATGTTGGATTCCCAACATCTTTCCGATGGCTCGGTGACTGTGCAAAATTTTCTCGCGCACGCGCTGTTCCTTCGACTCCATTTTCAAAACTACTAGAAATTTCACAACGAAACTCACGCAGTGTAAACAATACACGCTGAGGACATCTCACCCAAAATTTCATTAAAATTAACCCAAAGGGAAAAATGTTACAGCTTTTTGAACGTGATGTAATTAAACTGTGGACACCTTTTAGGTTGTTGACAAAATCTTCCACTTATACCCACTATTGTATTTTATAGTACCCATTAACAGGCTGAGAAAAATGCTATTATTTTTTGCATGGATCTTACACACTTAAAAATTTTCGCCGAGATTTCAACAGCCGAGTAATTCTGCAATTTATTTAGCTAAGATTCAGTAAAACAATTGCCGAGACTCAGCTAACAAATAACATTTTGCTGAGATATCAGCTAACAAACAGATATTTTGCAGAGATATCAGCAAAAGTTAATGCCGAGGTATCGGCTTTTGGAGCCTCATTTAGGCTATACATTTTCGATATCTTCTTAACAACTTTACGTGCATATAATGAAATATTCGTCGCTACTAATCGTTTCCAATGACTAACTCATTTTTGCCAAACAATCACGAGGGACTGTTATACATTTACGGGTAGTATACGTGCATCCATCGAGAAGAAGCAAAAGAGTAAGTGGAAATAATCGAAATTTGCTCACGCTACTCACTTCCGCCCTAACCTAAGCGGATAATTTGAAAATATTGTTGCCACAACATAAGTTGGTTCCACCTAAAGACACAGCAATATCATTGAACAGCGTCTCTGCATCCAATGTGGTTTTGAAATTAATCAGCATAATCGCAAACAATTGCTTTAATTGTGTTCGATAATACCACCACATAATACACCGAAACAAAAGCGATCGACTTAATTGATGACATAAAGCAAAACCGAAAAAAAAAGCAGACAATTTGGACCGAGCAACGAATGACCGCAATTGATTAGGCACAATTTTCCAATTTTCCGCCCGGTCCCAATTTCCATCCGCCCAAAGTGGTAGTGACTGACAACCGATGATCATCAGCTGGTTAGACGAATTTCTCACAGACAATTAATGCACATTTGTCAATATGCCGGTTTCAATTTCGCGCTGACTTTCTGCGTTGCTTTCCGAACTCGTCTGTAATCCATCAACGCCCGCCCCTGATCCGGGCGAAATGGGTTTCAATTTAGCTGATGTAGCAACAGATTGCGACGCGTGAAATATTGCCGGATCATCAGAACACACTCGAGACTGAATACCGTCGTCGTCATCATCGCTATTATCGGTATCGATTCCGGCCGATTGTTCGTTCATCATCGTAGCGAAGCCAATAATGTTGGCACTGTAGCATAAAAAAAAAGCGGCACTCATTATAGCGCTTAACCCAGATCAGTCAACGGATTCGTCACATTGTTCGCTCTCTTCTTCAAATAGAAATTAGCGAATAACTATTTGTTTCGTAGGAGCAGGCAACCAAGCCTTCCGACTCCAGCTTTTGTGAAGGTTAATCTTAACCACACTATCGCGCACCGCCGCTGAACGGCTGACTGACTGGCGCTACTAAGCTGTTAATTTGATACTACTGAACGAGTAACCTTCATTTTCTAGTTTCTCCTCTTTCTTCGGCTGTGGTGGTGTCTTCCACAAAAAGCACGGGGCCCCCATTTTTTTATGGCGGCTTTTTCACTCATCATCCCAAATAAGGTACTAAACGCGGCGAAGAGAGCAAGCACCGCAAAAATGAACGCGTATAGTTTTGCTAATTATACACATTTTCTTCACTGTTAAATATTGCGTAAGGGGCTTCCCCGGGCTTCGGTCGACTGCCTTTCCTGCCATGTACAGTTATAGATTCAAATTATAAATAAACGAAAAACACGTGTGAAAACTTAAGTAAACAGAAAGCAAAATTAATGCAGAAACAAAGAGACAAAAGCAGTAAACGAAAGTGAATCAAGCAAAATAATTAACAAAAATTGAAACTATGGCATAAATTAACAGTGTAATTGGCAACGCGGTAGGTGGTGTGAAGCATTTTAAACTAATTTGAAAAATTGCTTTCCTCGAGTAAGGCCAAAATCCATACGTCAGTCACAAGGTTTTCTTTTACCTTTTAACTTTATTCGATTATTTCGCTGATTTTCGCGGAAGGTAATCTTTTAGTGATGGCACATTTAAAAAACAGATGATTATTTTTTCGCACTCCTAACGAAATCTGATCGTGACGCGATGGTGATGATGATGCCACAGCTACAATGGCTCCATTTTCATGGAACATAGAAATATTTGCCTTCAATGGGAGACAGCGAGAGCGCGGTTAGGAAAAAGTAAATAAATGAATGGGAAAAAGAGATGATTTATGAATGAATATACCACAGCCGTTTCGCGAAATCAGACAGATATCTCCAGCAAGGCACAACCAGACCGGCACGGCACGGCGGCAGCCAGCACAGCGTGAGCACAAATGTTAAAGTGCAAATCGAGCAATGCGAGCCGAACGACTTACTTTGCTATCTCCATCCGCTGATGTGGTGTGACAAGTCAATTCGTGGGAAGCGCAGCTTGGGCGAATCGAGATCATCGCATTTTTAGCATATTTGAAAGTAGTTTGGTACGATCAATGGGTTTTAAGCTTGAGAATGATGCCATTAATGAGAATAAATATGAAGAAATGGCTTATTAAGGGTGCAAGGATTTGAATGAAAATAACTGAATTTTTTAAAGCTGCCCTAATTACAGACATACAAATCTAAAGCAGTGGCACAGATCAAACGTGTTTTCTTTTAGTTTAAGTTTTATTAATTTATCATCTTGAGCCTTTTATTATTTGCAATCTGCTTTTAATGATTCCACAAGTACAAAATGATTTTGCCTGGTTTTTTGCCAAGAAGGCGTCACTTTTATGTTGCCAAAATAGGGATGTTGCCAAAATCGGAAATTTTGTAGATGCTTTCATTTTCCGCTGTGATGATAATAATTAAAAGTAAGTAACTTTAACATTCACAAACTACGCCACGTCTTGAAAAACTACTTATTGTTTTATCACAGGTGGGCAGGAGCTCACGGTATCCCAGTGTTGGGAGTTCTTTGCCGTTAATGTTCACTATTTTGACATAATGAAATTCAAAACAAATCAAAATATGGGCGGATTTCCACATTGTTTATCCGCAGTTAGCTAGCCGTTTGTGGAATCCTGTGGATAGAATCAAGAATGAATGGAGTTGAAGTTAAAAACACCGTCAAATTTAGTTTTGGCGATGGAGCTAGAAAACCGTCGATGGGCGAAATTATTAATTTCGCGAAGACTCTGGATGCGGATCCTGCGGAGATGGAAGCTATATACAGGGTAGCGGAGCAGAAATCCTTGTTTATTAAATTCAAGGTCGAAGAGGCAATGTGTCACACATTGAAGAATAACAGTGAACAATTAACTTTCCGTTATGACGATGGAAAGGCAGTAGAGGTACACATGTTGAATGCGGATGAATACATTCAGTATGTCAGAGTGTACGATCTGCCTCCTGAAGTGCCTGACAAAAACCTAGCATTGGTGCTGGGGAAATACGGCAAGGTAAAACGTGTGGTTAGGGAGAAATTTCCTCCCGAGTTAGGTTTTGATATATACACTGGCATCCGCGGTGTATATATGGATGTTAAGAAGGAAATTCCTACATCACTGCATTTCCTCAACCGTAAAGGAAACGTGTTCTATCCTGAGAACAAGAATGTGTGCTTTGTTTGCAAGATTGAGGGGCACCAGATGAATTCTTGCCCAAAGCGGAAACCTCGCAGGAAGCTCGAAAAACAACAAACGACGGATACGGAAAAACGTGACCCAGACGAAGCCCAAAGTGTTAGCAGCGTGGATACCTGTACATCATATGCGGGTGTTTTAGCCGGCGATGCTTCAGCGGATGCTATTGAGGTGTTCGATGAAGAAGTTATGGCAATCGATGAGACGACCCCGGACATGGAAGAAGAACAAGAAGCAGCAAGAGGAAGTCAGCTTGAGACCGAAAGCCATCCATTGTTCTTGATCGCGAAGAAATTGAAAACTGCTATTGAAACACAGAAAACGGAAGAAAGAAGAAAACTGCGGCCGCGAGAGAAAGTTAACATCAAACAACCGGCTTCTAGGAAAAAATGAACTAATTTTCTAAACTCTTTTATTTCAAATTAATGAAAAACTGTAAGAATCGGCTCCGTAAAGCTAACGCGCTTGAGCCTTACAAATAAATTAATGGATAAAAAAAAATGGGCGGATTTGGCCAGTTTTTTTTAACTGTTTCATACGACCGGAAGGTGTATGCTGGTCACAAATTCCGTGCCAAACTGATTTCCTATGCAATTAATCGACCTTTGATGTGAATTTCGCTAATAAACACGAGGAGAATTTCTTATAGCAAAACTTGCCATAACAAAATGGGCATAGTTCATTTTAGTAAACAAACTAACATTTCTTCCTTGTGTGTCACCTTTGATGAAGCTCCTAGGCTCCTGCCCACCTGTGATAAAACCATCTCGCGACTGGCCCATGGGTTGTTTACTTTCTGCCCAAACACAAACCTTTGAATGTAATGCAAATAACTAATGATCGGACGAAGCGATACTCGGCCGTGGCCGAAATCACGAAGGTTCGGCACAATAAACTTCGTGTGTCCGTCTCTAACCTGAAGCAGGCTAATGAGATTGCTGTCTCCCAGCTCTTTACGCTCGAGTATAGAGTTTACATCCCAGTTCGTGATGTGGAGATCGAAGGTGTGGTCACCAAAGCGAGCCTGACACCCGAGATCTTGGAGAAGCAGGCGGTTGGCAGTTTCAAGAATCCTTTGTTTCCCCCGGTGAAGATACTGGATGTCCAAAAACTAGGCTCAG
Source organism: Ochlerotatus camptorhynchus (assembly GCF_037179485.1). NCBI lineage: Eukaryota > Metazoa > Arthropoda > Insecta > Diptera > Culicidae > Ochlerotatus > Ochlerotatus camptorhynchus. The sequence continues at coordinate 2,769,214 of NW_027040890.1, forward strand.
TATCTGTCAGCGAGGGTAAAAAGAGTTTTACCCCCACAGACTCGTTCCGTGTGACCTTTTCTGGTCCAGCCTTTCCTCACTACTTCGACTACCTGTGCGTTTGTTGGTTCCCCGGGTCATGAACTGCCAAAACTGTAAGCAGTTGGGACATACAGCCTCTCACTGTGGCACAAAGGCACGCTGTTCCAAATGCGTGTACTGTAAGGAAACTCCTCATGGTCTCTCGTCGTGCCCGGTGTAAAAAAAACGCGGGGATAAATTACAACACTCACTTAAGGAACGTTCCCGGCAGTCTTTTACAGAAATGCTTAAGACGGCCACGCCATCGACCAACGACAAAAATCCCTTTTCTCGTTTGTCAGATGACGAGACTGACTTTGACTTGGCTGAGGAGAGAACTTCTTTCAGTTTTCCGGAAGGTTCTGCACGGAAACGAAAACGCATCCGTTCGCAGAAAGTTGACAATCAAGAACCCCAAATCAGCTTGCCCTAATCAAGGAGTGGTGGAAAATTGAGACTTCTACTCCTCCTGGACTCCGCAGAACTGGCTTTACCCAAGATTTTCCACCTCTCCCTGGGACATCGAAAACCCCTGATACCCCAATTTTAAGAACAGAAGCCTCTTCTTCATCGGGGCTGTTCTCATTTGATGACATTGTGTATCTCAATATTTCTGATCCTCTGAAAAGCATTGTTCTAGCAATGCTTCCTACTGTGAAGACCCTGTGCAGCAATCATTTCCTTTGATGGATAATTTTCCAAACGAGGTCGGGGATTTGATCACTGTTCTACAGTGGAATTGTCGAAATCTTATTCCTAAATTAGACTCATTTAAGTTTTTAGTTCGCAATAATGATGGTGATGCATTTGCTCTTTGTGAAACTTGGCTCTCTTCATATATAGATCTTCCTTTTAATGATTTTAACATTATTCAAATGGATCGTGAGGATTCACGTGGAGGATTCCCTCTATAGAGTGAATCTTCTACAATTTACAGGTATTGAATTTGTCGCGTGTCAGGATATTGTTAAAGGCAAGAGCCTTTGTATTGCTTTTGTGTATATTCCTCCCCGAGTTTCGATTAATCGAAAACAACTTTCAGATACATGTTCGGTACTTCCAGCTCTACGGTTGATTATGGGAGATTTTAATACGGTACAGGGTGGGGGGAACTGTATGATGACAACCGTTCTACTATGATATATGACCTCTGTGATAACTTCAATATGACAATTCTTAACAATGGAGAAGTAACACGTTTGGCTGGTCCATCCTCAAATGGTAGCAGATTAGACCTCACACTTTGCTCTAATTAATTATCGTTGGATTGCACGTGGACTGTAATGCAGGATCCCCACGGTAGTGATCACTTGCCGATCAAAATTACGATTGCCAGTGGGTTCAGTCCGTCGGAACCCGTTAACGTCGCGTACGATCTTACCCGTAATATCGATTGAACAAAGTTCAAGACTGTGATCGATGAAGCCCTAACGTCGGTAGAAGGGCTAGCACCGTTGGAGGAATATAACTTCCTCTCCAATCTGATCTTGAACAAGCTCAAACTCGGCCGGTTCCAGGAACGTCTTTTCGTAGGAAACCTCCTTTCCCTTGGTGGGACCAGCAATGTACAGAGGTTTATCGTGAAAAGTCCGACGTTTTTTAAGCTTTTCCGGAAACGTGGAACACCCGAGCATTTCAAAGCGTACTCGGCTCTCGAACGCGCCAAGATCAAAGCCAAGAAACTCGGATACTGGCGGCAATTCGTGGACGGATTATCGCGTGAAACGTCGATGAATACGCGGCGCGAAGGACGAAACAACGAAAGCGAGGAGCACCCGGATCGTTGGATTCTCAAGTTCGCGCGAAAAGTATGCCCTGATTCCGTGCTGGCACAGATGGTTCCACGCGAAACGACGAATTCAGTAGACGAGATCAGCCAACCTTTTACAATGCTGGTGCTCTCAATCGCGCTCCTTTCGTGTCGCAATTCGGCTCTGGGGGCTGATAGGATCAAGTTCAACTTGTTGAAGAACCTCCCAGACGTCGCTAAGAGGCGCATGTTGAACTTGTTTGGTCGGTTCCTGGAGCTCAATATTGTTCCAGATGATTGGAGGCGAGTAAAAGTTATAGCCATTATAAAACCTGGAAAACCCGTGTTAGACCATACTCGTATCGTCCCATCGCGATGTTATCGTGCATTCGAAAATTGTTGGAGAAAATGATCCTTTTTCGCCTGGACAAATGGGTTGAGCGAACCACCTACTCTCAGATACTCAATTTGGTTTCCGTAGGGACAAGTGAACGAACGACTGTCTCGCGATGCTTTCCACAGAAATTCAGTTGGCTTTTGCTAAAAAAGAGCAAATAGCTTCTGTGTTCTTGGATATTAGGGGGCTTTTGATTCAGTATCGGTTGAAGTCCCTTCAGAAAAACTCCTCGCTTGTGGCCTTTCCCCATTAATAAATAACTTTTTATACAATGTGCTGTCAGAGAAACATATGAGCTTTTCTCATGGAAACTCTACAGCTTCACGAGTTAGCTACATGGGCCTCCCCCAGGGCTCATGTTTAAGCCCCCTTTTGTATAATTTCTATGTCAGAGAAATTGATAATTGTCTTAGTGACAACTGCACGTTGAAACAACTTGCAGATGACGGCGTAGTGTCAATGACAGTGCCCAAAGGGATCGACTTGCAAGGACCCTTACAGGATACCTTAGACAGTTTGTCTACTTGGGCTAGGTATCGAATTCTCTACGGAGAAAACTGAGTTGGTCGTTTGTTCTAGGAAGCATAGCCCTGCATAACCGATTACACATTCCATGTCTTTCAAATATCTTGGGGTCTGGTTCGATTCCAAATGCACCTGGCGATCCCACATTGAGTATCTGAGACGAAAATGCCACGAGTCTCAGTTCTGTCGAGGCTGTTCGCTCTATGAGGCCGGTAAAGCACTCCTCGTATTTTCTCATGAAAATACGAGAGCTTCTAAGTGCTTTATCTTTAAGATCTTTTGTCATCACCTTTGCATGGGTCCCATCTAATTGCTCGATTCCGGGCAATGAGAAGGTGGACTCACTTGCTAAGGTGGGCGCTATGCAAGGCGATATTTACGATCGACAAATCGCCTACGATGAATTTTTCTTCATTTATCGTCAACAGTCACTCGTCAGCTGGCAGAATAAATGGAGCGAAGGGAGTTTGGGACGATGGCTATGTTCGATCATCCCTAAGGTGTCGAAGAGTCCTTGGTTCAAGGGGTTGGAGGGTCAAGACTTCATTCGTATGATGTCTCGCCTCATGTCCAATCACTACTCGTTGAACGCTCACTTTTTCCGTGTTGGGCTGGGGGACAGCAATCTCTGTGAATGTGGACAAGGTTACCAGGACGCAGATCACATTATTTGGTCTGGTGCTGAGCATCGCGGAGTTAGATCCGAGTTGTATGATTCCCTTCGGGCTCGAGGTAGACAACCTAATGTTCCAGATCGGCAAATACCACGAGCGTCCAGTGTACGTTGCTTCTTCCTGCGCCGAAAGCTTGCGGATGTATCCTTTCGTTCGGTAATCCAGTATTTTTTCCTGAAGAGCTTTACCTAGCGCAGGTTCTCGAACCATGCGTTTACTCAAACAGTCATGTCGCTTCAGGGCCATGCCTTTGCTCTCCGGTAGCCGGACTTCTTCATAACGCCACAGTAGGCCAGTCTCGTATCTCTTATTCTGGAGAATCGTGTTTGTCTGCAGCAATATCATCGCTCGTTCGTCGTCCTTCGACATCAGCGGTTTCCCATCAAGTTGAACCCCGAGGCTGTCCAGAGAGAAGTAATTTTTGACTGCAGAATGAAGTCCATCACACTGACAAATATGGTAACTGTAGGTCACGTCTTTTTTCGCCATCGTTTGCTCTGACACCGAGCACGAACCGTATACCAACCACCCTAGCCGTGTTAGTACCGCGGTCGGCTGATTCTCACTCCCTTCTCTGGAATCGAACGGATACTCCAACCTAGCGTTGTCGACACCCAACAAAATGCATGGTTTGACTGCGACGTACGATTCGATTGGCAGGTTGGGGTAGGTGCTGCTACTGTACCTTTCGACCAATGACAGTAATTGATGGTATGCTCCCATCCAGAGTTATGTACTTTGACTATATATGTATAAACAATAGCTGCAATTTCCAAACCTACGAGTGGATGCCTTCCTTCGAATAACAACTGAAGTGCGGTAAAAATCGGTAGAACTGTTTCAAACACATCGTTGGTACTTGAGCGGTCGGCGATCATCTCTTTTTGCCAGTGGTGGCGGAGGGGGGGGGACACCCCTCACCATCCCTCTCCAAAGGGGGAGGTTGGTAAAGAGAGATAAAAAAAAATTGGAGGTATGTTATTTTTTAAACTCATATAAAATCAATTTGAATTAATTCATATTTTTTACTATATTTGGGTATATCTTTTTTATTAGAAGAGATACAGACAACAAATTCCGCTTTTTTTTGTTTACCCCAACCAGAGATATTAACATTTGAAAAACATTTTTGATCCTTACGTTTGATCGAAAAGTGGTCTTTAACAAAGTTGTAGCTCAGAAAATCTTCAACAAGCTCATCTATCATTTTCTAAAGTAGAGTGAACTGGTGAATTTTGAGATTGATATGAACCGAAATTATGGTTTCCCCATATTATCTTCAAATGGTTTGTGCCAAGTCAGGTTCTCACTAAATGAGTTCAAATTTTGGGAGGCTAATCAGAGCCCAATTTGGAACCGTTTGAGCACTGTGGAGCGAAAATTTCAAATTTTGCAGAAGTCTAATGACTAGTCACAACTTCTGAAACCCTCCCCTTTATTTAAGGGACCTACCTTATTTATGCATGTTCCCTAATTGGAAAAACTAGCTGCTAAATATATAAATGTTTTGCGTTTGGGTCGACTTGGAAAACAGCATAAAGTCAACCCAACAATGCAAGTTAAAAAGTTTATGCAACCACTCCACCCTCGAATGCACATTCACCCCCCGGGAAAATGAGTGAGAGGACAAAAATGGTACAAAAAGCATCACCTTAAAGGCTGACTAAAAGTAAACTGGTACTCACAAAAAGACCTGTAATTCATGATTCAATAAGTTTAAAACGTCCATTAAAGGTTGCTTTACAGTACTTTTATTAAACTTCAAAGTTACAGCATTAGATGCGAACGAAATCTCGAAGCTTCCTCTTGATGGAGCACGAATCTCGAACCTTCCTCTTGATGGAGCCCATCAGCGCCCGCACAGTGGAAACGAACACGGAATCAGCGCATTTCTTCCATTTTGCCCGAATTCGCTTGATGTCCTTGACTGCCCCGCCGCTTCGTCGAAGCCGCTGCTTTGAAATAGCCCAGTATTTTGCGATTGGTCAAAATTCCGGGCAATTCGGAGGATGCATTAGCTTGGGGACAAAATCGATCTTGTTGGCAGCATTCCACTTCAGAACCACCTTGAAGTAGTGGCCGCTAACCAAATCGGGCTAAAAGATGACTTTGCCCCTATGCTTGCGGATGAACGGCAATACACGCTTTTTCAGGCATTCTTCGATGTAAACTTGAGATGTCATCGTCGAGGATGTGACGAATGGTTCCGTTTTAAGGCCACAACTGCAAATCGCTTGCCAAATCATGGCCTTCTTCGCGAACTTTTCGGCAAACACGAACTCGAATCTTCCCGGCACATCCTCACGCCCACTTTTGACTGGGAAGCTGCTTAGAATCGAGTTTGACGTATGTTTCGTCATCGATCAAAGTGCAGCCCTTGTGTTTCGTCAAAACACGGTCGTGCAAGAGCCTTGCACGCTTTTTGGCCAAGGAATTCTGCTTCATGTGCCGGTTCGGATGTTTACTGGCTCTGTACGACTTGTATCCTTCCCTGGCAAGGATGTTCCGCACCGTTTGAAAGTTGGTATTGTACCTTCTGGCCACATCTCGGATCGAAAGACCGGGTTTGGTTTTAACGCACCTCAACACCTCGCTGCGCAGCTGACGATCCCTAGTTCCAGTTTTTTCGTAGGTCAGCTGATTCCTTTACACACTCAGGGTTTGTTTGTAGGTTTTGAGCACTCGAAAAACTGTTGTTTTCGGCATCTTCAGCGCTTTAGCCAGCTTGGAACCGGACCACTCCGGATTTTCAATATTTTTTCTCCTTTTGAGCTCCATTTGACGTAGATCGCGAGTGCGATCGACTACTTTGATCAAACTTGCACCAGTTGTTCTTTTTAGAAGTGTAAACTAACCACTGTCAAAGATTTTCGATTCCCAACACTAGGGGCGTGCTAGCGGCGCGCGAGGGGCGTATCAATTTACTTTTAGTCAGCCTTTACACCTTCACCATCTTTCAGCCATGCTTGGGGGGAGTGCAGAAAAGTTATTCAGCTTAAAAGCACACCAAATAAAAATCAACAAAAACTGCGATGCAGAAACAACCAAAGACCGTTTTCTTAATTGCTTTGTAAATTAGTAAATGAACCGTTGGTGGATCGCTCCTCCGCCGCAAAGCCCGAGTAAGGTGAGGTTTGTGAGGAGTTGGTCCGTCGCATTTGGATTGTGATCATCTTTTACCACACACAAACACACACGCTACTGGTTATACTGCTGGTTCCTGTTAGCTCTCAGAACCTTCCTTTGGAAGGTGTTAATCAATTGGGCGGTAAATCATATGTGAATGGTTGGGGAAATGAGATTTACTACGTTTCGGTAATTGAGTGTGGTTTGCTTTAGACCGACCGGAATTCATTCCCGAACGGTACCGATGGTGGTGTTGGCATGTTGTTTCTATTTTGGAGCTGGTAAGTGCAACCATTCCAACTGAGTTCGACTGAAAGTGCTGATGCCGGCGGCGGCAGCGGCTGACTGACTGATGATGATGATGAATACAACTCTTGTTGGATTGCCAAACAATGGAGCATTTATACCGGTGGTCATTGTTTTGGTTTGCAGTGTATTATTTATTTGCCCCTTCTTCGGTTTGTGTTGATACATTGTTTTTGCATTCGGAAGAAACAAGTGTTCACCCCTTCATCCTTGGTTCGAACATAAAACATAATTGCTTCTTTGTAGCAAGAGCTGGAAACGTGAATTGCATTGTGCTACCAGTGGGCGTTGAGAAAATTCGGATAAATTGGTCGACTGCGGTGGGTAAGGTATGCTGCCACTAAGTATTTACTTGGCAAGCGTGTTTTAATAGTATCATGCTAATTGCACCAATTTGGTATATCTCGCTACATTTATCCAACATATTAGCGGTACACAAATTACATCTGTCGATACATGTTTCCTAAACCTCGGTTCACAAAAGTGTCTTATTAGGCAGTTACACACAATAACTACACAGGTAGCCTACTAAGTTAAGTCACGGTGCTACAAAGTTAGAGGATTCGATTTCTGGTAGATGGAAATTTTCCTGGGCATGGAGTATCATTGTGCTACAATATAATGCATTAATTGGCATAGAATACCCTTAATTTATAAATGTGGCAGTGCTTCAAAGAACAATAAGTTGAGAGCCAGCAAAACGCTCACATAAGAACCGTCAAAACCATCAAATTTATAAGATAACGGCATCTTTAAAAAAATCTAAACTTGACCTAGATAAAAGTAAATCTAAAGTGTTGATGCACATTAAAGATCCTCAAATACCTACATTATCTAAATATACATACAATCTACCCGTATTTATAAGCTCTGGGACGTTTTACCTTAATATCGATTACATTAACAAGCACTTAACGCAAGATGTTTAATCGATTCATCGACAGATCACCAACTCACTGTAAAAAAAAATAGAAAAAAGAAAATGGTTAGTCATATAGAAAATCTACAGATTGTATAATGCTTGTGTGCTTGCATCGTTTATTACACTGGATGAAACTAGTGTCTAGTCAATAGGAAAAAGCATTTCATAACATGTTTTAATTTTCTTACACTGTTTTGTCAACTACAATCAAAATTCACAGACACAAACCTAAGATGTACGAAAGTGTGAGTTGAAGGTTAGTTAACGTGAAACAGTGGCCCCCACCTGAATGTTGATATGCTTTATGCGAGAAATTATGAATCAACAGATAAAACTAGTTACACCACCCGCCTAATCGCACCTTCCGTTACTCTGCGGAACACTTCACACAACCTTCATGGTTTGTTCATAAGCATCGTCTCATCAATGTTGAGCAACATACCGCTCAATACAGGAAACAAAACTTTCGCCATCGAAATCATATCTCACCGGAACGGAATTTCAGCGCAGCGCATATTGATTCAGTTCATAATAATGCATACCTACTCCTCTCATAACGTGAAAACCGACAAGCGTTGGAAAATAAAAACAAACCGGCCCCGAAAGATGATGCATTGAAATGAAGGGACCCAGCACCGTGCAGAGGACACGTAACTTGATTATGCTACTCAATTCAAAGTTCGAAGAAACGAGCTGAAATGACCACTTAACGACCGTCTAATTGACGACGCATGCGTGCTTCCCTGCGTATGGTAATAATTTCTCTTGTTGACATTTAGTAAAAGAGGTCCTCTCCCCGAACTGGCCCTCAGTACAGATCACCATTGATTCAGTAGCAGTAGAAGGCTGCTCGATTCTTCAAACACTCTACTGTTCCATGTCATCGCCCGGTCGCCCAAAGAGATGCAGCAGACTCGATTATTAATTAATTCAATTAGGAACGATCAACGGACGACGACGAGTTCGGAGACACTGGCCTGTGAATGCGAGATTGGAATTGCATCTGGCTTCTGGTTGACCGATTTGACCGAAGACGGGGAGGATGTCTCATTTCTCTCAATGAATGAAAGTTATTCATTAAGAATCATTTGAATGCAGATAATTGTGGAAGCAATGGGAACTGATGCAGAAGAACGGGGCATGTTTAATTGAGGTTATGAGCAGATGGAACATTCCAAGGAATTTGCTTTAATTCAATGGAAACATTAAATTGTATCAATTTAATATAATTCGGAAAATATGATTTTCATAAACGTACACAATCTACTTGAAATGCAATGTTTCAAATTACGTCGAAACTAGGGTTGTTTAACGGGTTTTACTATGGTATTTTGTTATATCGAAAAACTGGTTTCTAACCTTCCAAAAACCGGTAATTTCGGTCAATGGTTAATGTTTAATTCAATTATAGCCATTATGAGGTTTACGTTAATTCTGAATTCCCTGATTTTCCATTCGTTATTCTGAAACATTCCAGTGATATAAATATATATTCCGTTGATTGCGATTGCCACTTTGAGACATTTTATAAACTCACAAACCCGTCATGCGCATTTTGCATATTGAGCATGAGCATGATTGACCGCCCACGGTTGCTACACACGCCCACGGTTGTAATTACACAGAGAACCAATAGACGATGCTTGGGACTAGCAATCATCCTCAATGTGTAAAAACTGATGATCTCAATTCAGGCAATACCAGCGCCAGCCGCGCCTGAACGCAGGTCAAGAAAGGAATGGGTAGGAATGTGTTAACGTGACACTCGCTTTGATGGAAGCCGAGAACACCTCTGCACTTCCACGAGGAATCACTGGGATGTTGGATAAGAGGGTTGGGATTGCAGCAGGGTTCGTTTTGGTAAACGATAAGCTGAATTGATGGCCCTGTCGATCATATAACGCGAAGGAGCTTGGGATTGAACCCACGATCTTCTGCTCAGTGGGCAAAAACGTTTGCCACTAGGCAGACGAGCTCCTTTTAAATCATCGAGTTGCTGTTATTACCATGTAGTCCTGTTAACAAATAAAACGATTGACGAATCTTGAATGTGGATGGACTTGAGATTAGACTCATGATGTTCTGCTCAGTAAGCAAAAACGGTTGCTCTAAGGCCACCGAGCCCCTCATGTCACATCATACCGTTACTCACGTTGTTATAACTATTTAAAAACGGCACCGACGACAACGAAAACTTTTACAAAATACACGATAAACAAGCGATCTTACCATACATATTTAATATGAAAGGACCTGCTACGAAAGAGTGCTAAGGCCTTCATTAAGTTCCACTTTCACGCGACGTTCAATGTTTCGATTTGCTCTTTACGCATTTTATCAGGCAATCATAACAAGCTATGACCGACGTGACGATTGCTTAAAACCTGGTTAAACAACCTATTCAAATGAAATTCTGTTTTCGAACCCGTCAATAATGTATCCCAAACTGGATCAAGCGTGCGTCCTAAACATTCCTAAGCGTTCCGCCCAAGATCTATCAGTTACGATTTCCTACAATAGTAGCCTGGGATACATCATAATGTCTGTTCCCTTACAAGACTGTACTATGTTCTTGGGTGCACACCTACCGACAGTATTGCTTTCCTTATATTATTGTTATTATTGTTATTACTCAGCACACACCCTGGCTGACTACCGTTAACCTATCTGCAGTCAAGCGAGTATGTAGCTACGGAAACCTGGCCGTAGGCCTATGCTAGACCGTATAGGCACACAGGCAGACCCACTAGCATTCGATACATTCCTAGGGGATAGTAGGAGATTAAAAGAATGGAGAAGAGATGTAGAAAAACAATTGAATAGTAGTATGTATGCTGAGCTTTTGACAGAACTACGCTGTGGCTACCACAGTATTCTACATTTGATCGTTCATATACAGTACCGTCAAAAGCATGCTGTGGTGGCTTCAAAACTTGACCATCTAGATTGATCAATTGCTATAAAAGTTAATTAATGCTCCTGGCGTCTGTGGATGAACTTTTGGAATTTGAACCAAAGGCAGGCTATTTATCTGTTAACATTTAAAATAGGTGGGATAACCATCTACAAAACAACGGCCCCAATCGCAAAACTCCCCAAGCATCAGAACACTCCCACACAGGGCTGGAAAGCACCTCAGAGCGTTAGCAAAGCAACTTTGTACATGCATCTCACAACACTCGACAAAGAGTCTGTGGTTCTCCCATTTACTTCGCACACTCTTTTCAAACTAATCTATGAGAAAGCGATCCACACAATGAGCGGTACACTCCGTGTGGCGCAGGGAGTGAATATAATACAACAAGCGCTAATGTCTTCTTTGAATTCTTTGCAGACTTTGCTTATCACGACTGCATACATAGGAGATTAAGAAGAGCATAACGAAGAAGAATTTTGTATTTTTGTTGGGTTTCCCATTTGCAACCCTACACTGAGTGGCGCTCTTTGCGTCGGACCCGTCGGAGCGATAGCTACACATTGAGCTTTCGTTATTTTTGGGTGTGTGTCTGTCTTCTCTTCTCCGTTGCTTCACACTTGCGCAGGGTGAAAGACAAGCAAACTTTGTGTTTGTTTGATTCTCACTATGTTTATTTCAGAAAATCAGTACATTGCGCACATTGAGGGATAAGATGACAGCCCTGCTCCCACACAATCTAACACCAGCATCAGACAGAGAAATCTCCCTATGTCGAATGTCAACGCCAACGCGCGTGTACATGCGCATTTTTCATATTTCTAAAAAAATAAACTAATGGTTTAAGAATCCCATAAATTTGTTCTCGAAAAATAAGCAAGAGCTCGGTCCAATTTTAACATCCACTTCTAACTCACTCTGCAATATTTTGTCTACCTTGATTTTGTTTAAACAAACAAATTTCTAAGTTGATATTAGATGCAAATCGCGAATTGGTGATTAGATCGTAATATCGAGGCACAGAGAAAAATGTTCAAAATCAACGATTTCGATAAACTTGAACAATTTTAGGACAGTCAATTTTAAAGATCTAGTATATAAATGAAGCGCTGCGTTTAGCAACGTGAAGAACTGCAGTCTAGAATTGAATGTAAATCTAAGTTAGCCATGAGTATTTAAATAAAAAAAAAAAAAGTGGTTGTATCCAAGACACGACCGTAGATTTTACGTAGAATTACGTGCTCGGTAGCAATATTCGGCGACTATGATAGGTAAACCACTTTTCCCATTACGGAAACGCCTCGTTTTCTGATGACAAAATTACGCATTTTCGTGCACAAAATGCACAAATATTGAACTATTAGAGTGTTCAACACGAATGAGACTGGCAGACTGTATGTTGTATGGAAAGCGCTTGGCATAGATGGCCCACAACGACAAGCAACTGAATCCGATCAGTAGCGGTGCGGCTTCTTCCTCCTTCTTCGGTGAATCGCAGGCTCTTGAGGGCAGCCTTGATAGCTAGCTGCTAGTGACCTTTTGAAAATTGATTAAGTCTTAATTTTAACAGATTTATAGAAAAATTTCCTATCGACTGGCGTATTAAGAATTGAAATCTATCATCTCTGGATCAAAATAGGACCACTTTCATGCTGCGACCAACTTTGATTTTTGAAATTGCACCCCCTTCATCTTGCCTTAAAAATACATGACATCCGATTGATGACTTTGACAAATGTCCAGAAAATACCTTTGACGTGGGACTACGTCTGTGATTTCTATATGGGTGAAAACGGAGAATGGAATATGTAACAAAATTATGAAAGATTTTGAACGTAAATAACTCAGCGGCCCCTGGACCAATGTAAATAATTGTATCACCAATCGATTAGAAATATTTCTACGCATCTGTTAAATTTGAAACTTTATCATTTTTCAAAATGTCACTATTTAAAATTGCACGAATGTGTAACTGTTGCTATGATAATTAAAACTATCACCGATTGCCTGCGAAAAGCGATTTCCCTAACACAGATTTCAAAGTTGAATTCCAATCACCACGTGGTGAGTGGTGACGTTCTCCAGTACACAACGAAAGGCTTCCTGCAAGCAGCGAGCTGGAGCCCACATGAGCGTCCATAGAAGAAGGAAGAAGGCGCACCGCTATTGATCGGAATCAGTAGCTCTCCGTGAGTCACTGTGGGCCATCTATGTCAAGCGCGTCATACTAAAGAGTATAAACAGAAAGAACCCCGCTCAAATTCCTATTCCTTCACAAAACACAAGCTCCTGTTGCAGTTAAATAATAAGATTTATTATATAAGACCACGTAGTACAACCCCATACGGCTATTCCTTGTAGTTTTTAACAAATTTATGGCGCTTTAACTATTTTGTTTGTATTTCTTCTGCGTGAAGTTAACGATTTACATAGTTGAAGATGCTAAGCGTCAAATAACAGACTTAAAAAGGTAATTTTATACGATAGATGGAGGAGATGAAAGTATAGAGCAGGGAAAGGGCCACCACGCGGAGATCGTCTCCTTGGATATCTCCAAGGCCTTCAATATAACATGGACGCCGTTAGTACTTCAAGAGCTCATTACCTGGGGATTCAAATGAAATATCCTTTCCTTTATCCGAGGCTTTCCGGAAAAACATCGCCGTGGGGAACACCAAATCTTCTTCTTTCCCGGAGGAAACAGGGGTGCCGCAAGGCTCGGCTATCGCGATGACGATTTTCCAAATAGCGATGAACCGGATCTTTACTCGTTTGCCACTCAACATCCACATTCTCGTCTACGCAGATGACGTGCTAATTGTGGCCATCGGCCGCACCATCGCAAGGACCCGCATCCAAGCACAAGCACGGTAGTTTGCAAATGGGCGGCCTCAGCCGGGTTCCAACTCTCAGCAGCAAAGAGTATCCGATATCACGTCTGCGCTTCCGGTCACCGAGTCGGTGGCGCTTCTATCAAGATCGGAGATCAACCGATCCCCCTGAAAAAAACGATACGCACCTTGGGCGTTCTAGTTGATCGACACTTAACCTTCACGCAACACTTCCAGAGCGTTGAGGATAGTTGCAAGACCCGCATAAATCTTATCAAAACAATCTTCTGCCGCGCCGCACCACCAACCGAGCTATCCGGCTGCATGTAGCCAAGGCAGTTATTGACAGCCGTGTGCTCTACGGTCTGGAGCTCACCGCAATGGCCAAGGACAAACTGTTGCAAGTCCTTGCACCAGTTTACAACGGCTACATCCGGGTAGTTTCAGGTCTCCTGCCCTCGACGCCGGCCGACACAGCCTGCGTTGAAGTCGGGGTACTTCCTTTCCGGTTTCGAACCAACACCGCAGTAGCCATCAAAGCGGCTGCCTAATTGGCAAACACATCGGGTAACGAATGGATCCATCTCCTCAAGGCAGCCAATACCGACCTCCCCCGAATAGCCAAGAGCCACTGGCTGGGAGGAAAAAGTTGGCAATCGAGACCGTTAAACATCGAAAGTCGAATTAAGGACCAGTTTAGGGCAGGAGACTACTCGGCGGCGCTCAGACATTCCGTCGCGGAGTTGGGATAGGCATTGCGGGAAAGATCTCGCCAACGAGCTTGAGCCTACCGCCAGTTCCCCTTCCGGACATCAAGCGATGGGTCGAAACTTCCATGCAAGAGAATGGTTGGCAAACCAAGGACCGCTTCTAAGGAAAATCAAGGAGAGCACGCATGGAAGGACCTTGGGAACCTGAAGGAGCAACGAGTCATCTCCAGGCTTCGCACAGGTCACACCCGGCTCTCACACGATTTTGGCGGAGGAGTTTTCTGTAATATTCCAGCCACCGTCGAGCATATCCTCTGCGTGTGTCCAAAGTACGAGCTTGTGTGGCAACACTACGGCCTTTCGGGGAATATCGGCGACATACTGGGCGACGAACCTTCGATCCTGGCTACCCTGATCTCCTTCCTGAAGGACGCTGGTTTGTTTTTCAATGTTTGAATCCTTCCTTTCGGCTGTCGGGACATCTCTACTGGACGGGGGCACCGCCTTCCACGGTACCCCTCACCATCCCTCTCCAACTGAGGAATTTGGTAAAGAGAGATTTTTTTTCTTTCATCTACTCCGTCTATCGTATAAACCCAAGTAACAATTTAAGTTTTATGAGGGTTCTGTAGACCATGCATTGGACTTGTAGAATGCATTAAAACCTTTATAAAACTTTCAATGTTACTTGGGAAGTTACCACTTTAAGTCTGTTATTTAACGCTTAGCATCTTCAACTATGTAAATTTATGGTGGTCCTGAAAAGGACAGCTTTGTCGTGATGGTTGAGTAATGCTGAGCTATTAGGATGTCCAACAAAGATGAGGCTGGCGAGCTGTATGTTGTTTGGAACGAGAGTAACACGCTTGGCATAGATGGCCCACAGCGAAGAGCTACTGAATCCGATCAGTAGCGGTGTGGCTTCTTCCTCCTTCTTCGGTGAATGGACGCTCATGTAGGCAGCCTTTTGTTGTGTACTGAAGAACAATGTTCAACGCCACACGCCGAAAGCAGTGCTGCTGCTGCTGTAGATGATGACCGACCGGACACCACTATACACGATGATTAAATAAGCAAACCCATTTAGGTGATTTTGCGAATTTCGAAATAAAACAAATGTTAGATTTTAATTATTTTAAATAAAAACTCAAAACACTAATTATTTCTTTTCTTCGATGTTTCAGTGCTGTCCCGCAAGCGACAAAAACCTCGCGTCAATCCCTTTTTTGTATCTCAACAACACCCTTAACTTGAAAGTGCTTGTAGAAACACGTGTCTTAATTGTTTTAATGTGGTTCAGAGAAGTGAAAGCTAGTGAAAAAGGTATTGAAAGTTCATGCTCAGAGCAGAACAAAATCGACTGATCGAACTTTTTAATGCCTTTATTACAAATGCGTGAAATAATTGGCATTATTTTCGTGGACAAGTATCCAGATCTTATTCAAACAATTCTGTCCCATTTTTAAGGTTTATAGTTATTAATTTACTATTGTGTAGAAATATGAGGGATTGTGTTTTGCCCCCTAAATGTTCGAGCCAAGTTAGGCACTACTGAGCTTAATTTTGTACATTCCTTTGATATTCGTTAAACAAAAGTCTAAAGAATTAAAGAAGTCTAACCATTATGGAAATGAGAGCAAACAGCATTGCATAACTCACCTACTAGAGGTTATTTAATTTCGCGTAACATGCTGTCACTGCACGGCTGTATCCCCTTGGGAGGTTAGCTACCTCCATCCATCATCTGGTGTCCATGTCCCCATCCAAGTAAGCAAATACACCTCTTCCCTCTGTGCCTTCTCATCGAGTCAAGCGAGCAAATATAGCCAACAAATCACAGCATCATCATCATCATCACAGTGCTGCAGAACCGCGAGATATTCATATTACATTTTCCACCTGCTCGGCGGCGCTTCTTCCTAGTTCCACTAGCCATCATCATGGCCGAGGTCGATCAGTCGGTCGACCAGCACCGCTGCTACTGTTAGAGCGGTATTATGTGTTTTACTGCTTGCTCTCGGGTCCGAAACATATGAGATTTTGCACCAGTCCAAACCGTTTGCTTATATAGATGCAGTAGCTATATCCACAGTGCAGAAAAACTAATTTATACACTGAGTGCCCGGAGAGCGCGCTGTACGATTTCAATTTCACTCGAATTAAATAGCAATTATTCCATCATCCTGCGCTTTTAAAGCTTTTGAATGTGCTGAGATTCTTCGGTGGGCCCGTTGCCACCCACCACTTACTTACTGCTACATGATGGAATTAGGACTACCAACCAACGCCGGCGGCAAGACGTTCATAAATCGTGACATGTCGTGCTCATATCTCTTCGCACCATCCACCCACACACACACACACAACTCGTTCCGCCATGTGGTGCAATTTTAGTAAATTGAATTTCTCATCAAAACTTAATTGAAATTTCTCGCGACCGGCGACCACGGTGGAGGAAGATGGATCCATGCGGGGTGTTAAAGGTGCCCCAAAAAACCACACACACACACACACACAAGAAGTATTGAAAATTGAGGATTCGAACCCCGTCCGGCCATGGTTGCGCGAACCGAGACGAATGTGCGGTAACAGTTTTCGGGTCAACCTGTCATCGGTTATGTTTCGCATACATGCATCATCTCCCCGGCTGACAGTGATACGTCAACCGCCCGCAGCTGATTGTGCCATGTAGCAAGCATTTTAAGCCACTTCTCCCAGTCACTTCCCAGCCAGAAAACAGCAACTTCGCAGTGGCACCATGAAACGGAACGGTTTGTGGCACCAGTCATATCTTGGATTTTTATCCACTTTAGCGGTTCTTTATCCACGGTTGTCTTCTCGTCAGGGGGAAATGAAAAGAATATTATCACTGTGTCGGAGTAACATTGCAGCAGACACAAACGGCAAGCAGGCGGCTAGTTTTGCCACAAGCAGTAACGGATGACGAAGGCTGACGCGGCAGAGTATTTTCAAGTATTCTTTTCCGTTCGCTGACATGCACGTGCTTTTGAGGTGAGATTCTTTTTTTTTCTGCAGGAATGCAGTCGTTGTTAAATTCCACTTGTGTTCATGAATAATGTAGAAGCGTGTTAGCGAATTTAATATTTTAGTCTTCCGTGAAGTGAAGCAATAATAGTGCTGTTGCTGATTGGCTGGCCTCTAGATCAGCGATTCCAAAGTACGACCTTGGAACGAACATCGTTCAACTTTGGCAACAAGTTTGACACTCATGTAATAGATGTGCGGATGTCAGCTGATTTAACCAAACGAATTGTTAAATCGTATGGAAATGCTCGTTTGTTTGGATACAGTGTTTTGTAAACATTCGCACATCTATTACATGAATGTCCAATCTCCAATTCCAATTTAAATCGACTCGCCATTGGTATTGAAAGATTAGTTTTCCTTGGATCTCATACGTGGCAACGCACGTGGAAATCAGTCGTAAGTCATAACCACCGTTGTAAAAGTTCGCAACATTTTACGAAGATCTCCAAAGAAAAAGTTTGCGATTCATAGTGAACTTTTCGGAACTTTTCCATAGCTGCTTAGAACTCATAAATGTTGTCTTCTAGCTGATTTCATTATTTAACTTCGGTCAGCGATTGCCATCCATTGACGGCAATCGAATATCAGGGAGGCGGCTTCTACATCTAGGTAGATATCACACCCATCAACCACATGGGCCGGGACCAACGGTTTTAGTTCCCTTCCGAAGGAAGACGTGACCAGCAGGGATGCCAGATTTGAAGACGTCTTCATGTTGAAAACATTTGAAATTGTGTGAAGACATGTGAAAATATTTGGGAATTGAAGAACACTTTTAAAGTTATTTTTATTTTATTTTGGAGCAGTTATGTAAAGATTTTGGCTTCATAGGGGAATTTACGTATTCTCGGCAACCTAAGCAGCTACCTTCTTTCTATAGCCTTTTTCTCTAAGGAACGCACACATATGCAGTATTGGTTTGTTTACAATCTCTTGCTGCCAGCTGCTCTAACAATTTCAGTCGAAAGAATTGTCAAAAACTGTTTTGAAACGCTTTTACAAAGCTCCAATCTTCTCGAGTATTGTCGGCAACCAGTTTTTCTTCGGCAACCGTTCCATTTGAACTGCATGTAAATCTGCTGTTCTATTATCGGCAACTCTAAATCAGCTACAATTTGTAGTGCGTGCGTTTCATTTCAAGAAAACATTGCTAGATTGCTTTTTCTCAGTGGTAAAAATATAGTCAAATTGAAGCTGAAAGCATAAAGAATCGTTTGCATGCATTCAGCGAAGCGTTTTCGTAAGAAAATCTAGTGAAAATAGTGTTTCAATTTGGGTTGCCGAAAATAGTCTGCCATGCCGAAGCCGTCATTTCCCCTATGTGTCTACTTTTTTTCAAATTTTATTTTGCATACGATTTTTTCGGCTCTGGATTATCAAGAAAATATTGGTTTTTCTCGGGTACCCATCATTCCCTGTTTCAGGTACGGTGCGTGAAAAAGCTCGGGACGGTCGGTGTTTATGTTGGTTCACTCGCAACTATTTTTGCAAAAAATTAAGTGTTTTCGATTGAAATTAATATTGAAAGTGTACCAAAAGTGCTTATGAACGGGTTTCGCATTTGGGTGTGGTAAAATTCGTGCATTCCCGGTTGATTTTCAGTGGAAATTCCGTATCACAAAAATGCTCACCGAGTTCCTTTTTTCCCAGCGGTGTGTAAGTGTGCTTGTGATTTTCATTGCCTCCCTGGAGGCCGGTTCACCGTTTTCGGATGTTACGCTTTCGGCGTGTAGTTCTATCGAGTCTCGTCACCGTGTGTGAATTTGAAAACGGTCCGGTTGGCAAATAAAAGCCTGTTCCATTTAGAATTTGGCCGCATAAAATAGGTCATTTCTCCAAGGGGAAATGAAGTACAAAAACGCTAAAGGTATCATTTTGTAGGATTTTTATTTAGCTTTGACAAACAAACAAAAAATATTCGTCAGCTTTACGGATGAATTTTTGAACTTTTCGTGGAATACCTCTCACAGTAGTACTGTCAACCTCATCTAACATCCTTTTCCACCACTTCCCCTAATCAGATGGTGTTTTGATTGTTTTGCCACATTTTTTCAAGTTGCGCTTGATAATTGCCCAAAATTTTTCAATCGGACGAAAATCTGGACAATTTGCTGGATTGATACTTTTCTCAATCAAATCGACATTATTCTGCTTATACCATTCTATAACATCGCGGCTGTAATGGCAGCTGACTAAGTCAGGCAAGAACTTTACGGGACCTTCGTGTGATTGAATGAATGGCAAAATTATGTTCTGGAGACACTCCTCCTTGTAAAGTTGTGCATTCATAGTCGCTCCAGTGATGAAAACCTTTGTTTGCTTTCCGCAACTGCAGATGCCTTGCCAAATCATCAACTTGCGAGCGAATTTATCTGCAAAGACAAATTTTAATTTATCCGGAGCATCCCCCTTACGCAAAGTAAAATTTTTGGCCCGGGATTTGTCCAAAGTTCATTTTTACGTAAGTTTCATCGTCCATCAAAATACATCCGTTATACTTGGTCAGAACTTGCTCATACAGCTTCCTGGCACGGTTTTTGGCAACCAGGTTTTGTTTCAGCGTCATGTTGGGATGTTTGCTGGCATGGTACGACCGGAAACCTTCTCGCATACAGATTCGCCGAACTGTACTGTGTGCTGCACTGAACCTTTTCGCCAAATCACGACCGGAGATCCCGGGATTCTTTTGGACTGCCCTTATGACCTTCGCTCGTAGTTTTCGGTCATATGTTCCACTTCAACGTTTGTTTTGTTTTACACGATCCAACGTTAGTGTTTCCTTGTTACGTTTAAACACGGTATTTACAGTCAATTTTGGAAATTTGAGAGCCTTTGAAATCATTCCTCCTTACCACGTTGGATTTTGCACGTCTGCAGAATTGTTTCATGTCTGTCACGTTCCATCTTCGATAACTTTTGAACATCAGGATTCATACTGATGAAATTTTCACTACTAAATAAACAATCCTTCCGGATCAAAACGCTGTCAATAGTTTCTTGCTACGACAACTAGAGGCGCTACAGTAATTAAAAAGAAGCGACCAAATACTAACTGGAACAGACTTTAAATTCTTTACAGAATTCTTTTTGAGTAATAGGCGCCAACTTAGAGAAGGTGCGGCACTTTTGCCCATCATAATTGTTGGATTCCCATATAAAGTATATGTTAAAAGTGGGTTTTCCACCCCAAAGTTTGTGCCAAGTTGCCGTTTTGCATTGCTGCTTTGAATTCGCCTCCTTCCTTTAGAATTCTACTGAAATAAATACGGAATTCTAGTCAGAACCAGTGCGCAAAACAGTCAGGTTCATTGATTTATTTTCGATGAATATGAACTGCCATCTGCCTTATCAGTCACTGCCCCGTGAGAGTCTGAATGATTGAGAGGTAAACGAGTCACTGACAGCCGAGCACTCAGTCAGTAGCTCAGTCAGCACGTTTATTCTGCCGTGATGGTACTCAATACATGTTTTGAATGACTGAGCGCGAGATGGAAAATGACAGGTGGGCAGGAACTCACGGTCTCCCAGTGTTGGTGAGTTCTTTGCCGTTAATGTTCACGAAAAGTTCACTATTTTGCCATACAGAAAATCAAAACACAAATTTTTATCTGCGGATTTGGACAGTTTTTGACCTGTTTCATACGACCGGAAGGTGTATGCTGGTCACAAATGCCGTGCCAAACTGATTTCCTACGCAATTAATCAATCTTTGATGTGAATTTCGCTAATAAACACGAGGAGCATTTCTTATAGCAAACTTGCCATAACAAAATGGGCATGGTTCATTTGAGTAAACAAACTCACACTTCTTCCGACTGTGGCACCTCTCTTTCTCGCCTGGGACTGAGCGTACATTTTCTATGAAAAAATACCTCAATTACATGCTGTGTGATCGAAGGCAAGCGGTGTGAGTCGCCTGTTCGTGAGTGACTGAATGTGTTTGTAGGCTCTTTCATTGCCTCGTCCTTTACCGTTTGGTACAAACGGTCTGCACAGAGTAATGGATTCAATAGTGCAGTGCTTTCACACTCAGCGTAAGCAGTCAATAATTTCACGCTCTGGTCAGAACTCCCTTGGAGTTTTTTTGAAATTATCATAGGACTTAGGACATAGGAATTATCGCAATCGTTTTCGATGCTTACAGAACTTTCTTGGAACCCTGCCCAGAATTTCTTTGGAGTTCTTCTTTGAATAGCCTTACAATCTTTTCAGAGTTATCATGAAAGTATGCTCAGAACTCTCTCTTGGAAATTTCTTCTTAGAAATTCTTATGAACATTTAATTGAATCCTTTTCAGGTCTACAGAACTACATTGAAAGCAACCGTCACATTGAAAGCAACCCTCAGATTGCACTCGCAATTATCCCGCAAACTCTCCTCAGAATTGATTTGAAACTATCCCAAGAGTTCCTTAGAAATTATCATGGAACTCCCATTCGGTATGTTTTTTTGACGTAGAACTACGTCTTTGTCGACTATACTGGGGTACAAATCAAAAAATAGGTGTGGTGAAATAGTGTTAGGTTTTGAACGCTTGTAACTTTGTCATATATAGATGAAATTAAAATCCAAATACGCCAATCGATATGATATTACTTAACAAATCTGCTGAAATAAATACTTTTCCAATTTTCAATCAAAAAAATTTTGAAAAATGCGCTGATGATAATTTTATCACTGTTTTCATGAAATAAACGTTTTCCCCAAACCCAGTCATCATAAACGAATACCACTTGGTTGCACATCATTCTGCTTGAACCTGAAAAGATATAAAACAGCGCTGCTTTCCTGCCTCTGCCCATTACCGCTTCGGACGGCGTGGCACTAGGTCCTGCAGCAAGCAGGACCAAGACAGCGGCTAAAGGTGGATCACGGCGTGACCATGACCACCACAATGAGGAATGAGACTTGGAAAGTTATGTATGTAAAACCCCCTCCCCCTCTTAACAACATGGACATGGACTTTGACGATCACTTTTTTCCGGGAAATAAATTTTAAGCAAACCACAATTAAGTAAAAACAATTTTTTACATGCAGAGCCAAAATTTAAAAAAAAATGCTTAGACGAGACATACATTCGATGAATTATCAACAACTGACTGTAAAACATATATGGTACCGCTATATATGCAATTAGATTAACACCCAAAATCCATCCTTTTTTACATATTCTGCACTAAAGATACGTTCTGCCCCACCACATCCATAATAATAAGTATATTTAATAGTCAAAAATGCATGACAAACATCAATTTTGCATGGTTCTACGTCATACTGCGGTCGTGTCTAGGACCTTTATTTTTTTATTTATTTATACAGTAGCCCCTCCATATCGTTAGGACTGCTTGGTTGCTAGTTCCAAGCATCGTCTATTGGTTTTCTGTGTAATTACAGCTGATCTGAACTGTAGCAGAATTCTAGAGATAACTCTAAATGAATTCTGTGAAGAATTCCTAGGTTATTTTATTAGAAGTTCCAAACACTTTTGAGAAGAATTCCCAGAATTTTTTAAGAAGAACTAACGGTGATGTTCAAGGTGGTTCTGAAGATACTATTATCAACAATCAATACGAAACTAACGATTTTAAATTGGCTCACTACTTGACTAGCCTATTGGTCCCAAGCAAACGATTAACGTACCCCATTCTAGTCGAAATTCTAGTACTACGCAATGTTTGTTTTGATTCGCTATGAAAGTTTGACAGATAAAATTAGGGGTTATTGGTTTTTCCTATGTTTCGAGGGGTGAATCGATTAGCTTGGGACCGAAGAGAGTACCAGAGCTGAGCCAAAAAATTGAGCACGTTATTTCGGGACCTTCTAGTCTTAGAGTTACCTCTATGCTATTATGGAGATTGCGGGCGAATTCTTGGAAGACTCAAAAGCAAGTTTCAAGAGAATTCTAGGAAAAATCCAAGTAAATCGAAAGGCTTAGAATAGTTTTAAGGGAATTCTAAGGAAAGTTTCAAAAGTTTTCCGAAGAGGAAATTTCAAAAAATTCTTTTATGGCAATTTGAGAAACAGTCCCATGAAATTCGGATGTGAATTCCAAGAGCATTTTTGGTCAATACTTTGAGAACAACCTGGAGATCGCAGTAGGCCGCGCTGGAAAGCTGACGTGTTTTTCTTTTGCTGCGTATTTTTCGTAAGCGAATTAAACACTTTTTTGCGTTAAATTTGTTAATTTATGTGCTGAAATTTAGGTTCAAGTGTTCATAAAGTTATCATTTAGTGTGTTTTGCTGAGTTTGCCTTGAGTGACTCGGTTGACCTTGAATGTAACCTTCAAAATATAAGACGCAGCTTCAGTTCCATTGTTCGGTGTCGATTTTCATTTCCTCCCGGGGGCCCGGTTCTCCGAGTTCGGATGCTACACTTTCGGCGTTTAGTTCTATTGAGGGATCGGTCCAGTTGGGGAACATATTGATAATGAGCCCGTCGCGAGTTTTGTTGGTGATTCGGTGGCCGACGTTGCCGTGAATCAGCAAGTTTTCCGCTTGCTCGGCTGCTGGTCTCTCACCGGTGTCGGAGATTGCGAGCAATATGAAAAATTCCTCGCTGGATACGCCCAAGACTGGACGGGTGGCAGTTGGTGGCCGCGAACTGTTAATGAAGAAAGCATTAGATGCACTTCCTCCCAGATGACCATGGTAATGCAAGAAAATTTTGTGTTCGTTAAAGGAAGTATTACGACAAAGGTGCATCACGAAATGAGATGCAAAGCTTATAGAAAATCAAAATTACGGAACCCATAGATTGGAGGATCAAATTAACATGGTGAGACCAGTTCAAATACATTTTACAATTTAAAAAAAAAACGCAAACTAAATACGTGCCAGATTTGAAAAGAATATTTTCGAACCTGGAAGCGTGTATGTAATACCAATATCCACTTGATAACGGTGATGTATACATGCGGGGCTTATTGTAAGTGAAAGTAACCTCTGACTGGGCGTGACTCTCCAGACATTCTGAAATGGGTTGCTGGATCTCCAATAGAGCTATCACTTTCTAACTCCCGGACTAAAGCTGTCTACAATGACCATAAATGCGACATTGTAGAGAGAGTTCTTGCATAATAAGACTGCCGGCCAGTGGGGGTTAGAGGGAACACACACACAAACAATACTTTGAGAACAACCTGGAGTGAATTCCAAGTGCAGGAGAATGGAATTCATTAGACAACTAGTTATTTAACATAAATATTGAAAAAGAAGCTTTTAGTGATAAATGTGCATGTTTTTTTTTTTTTTTTTTTAACAAATATCCTTTTTTATTTTCAATTAAATTTTTTGAAAAATCAAAATATGTTATTAACATGACTTCCAAAACATTGGGGCCTCCCTACAAAGCAAGACCATGCTGGAGGTGGCTGGGTTCGATTCCCAGTCCAGTCTAGGAATTTTTCGGGTTGGAAAATTTCTCGACTTCCCTGGACATAGAGTATGATTGTACTTGCCACATAATTAGACTAATGCAGAAATGGTACAGGCATCGAAAGCTCTCAAATTAATAACTGTAGAAGTGCATCTTAGAACACCAAGTTAAGAGCACACAATAAGCTAATATGCGATTTGCAATAAGCTTGAAATGCGAAATAGAAGATGAAGTGAAAAACATAATTTGATATCATTCTAAAAATATTTTGATATCCGACTTTGCTCGGGTAGACAACACTGATAAAAATTTCAAGAAAATTCAGGGCTAACCTTTAAAAGAATTCTGAGGAAAATTCTAGGGTTTCTAAATTCCAAGAGATTTCTGAGGAACATTCCATAGGAATTTAAAAAACATATACGTGGAGAAAAATTTATGCCAATTCTAGCGGTAATTTCAAAAATAAACAGGCTAATTTAAAGTGGAATTCAAGAATTTTCTTTAGAGATGAACTAGCCTTCAGCTAAAAATCTCTCAAATAAAGATTAAAAAATTTCTTGTGGGAAATCTCGAAGTGTTTTACTAAGAATTTCGAGATCGTTGTTGAAAAAAAATTAAGAGAATACCGGAGAAAATCATGAGATTATTGAGGTAAGTCCTGAAAGTAAGTCTAAAGACAAAAGTTCTTTGAGGAGGTTCGGCACTTTTGCCCCTAATAATTTTTGGATTCCCATATAAAGTATGTGTTAAAAGTGGGTTTTCCACCCCAAAGTTTGTGCCAAGTTGCCGTTTTGCATTGCTGTTTTGAATTCGCCTCCTTGCTTTAGAATTGTACTGAAATAAATACGGAATTCTAGTCAGAACTCCCTTGGAGTTCCTTTGAAATTATCATAGGACTTTTCTCACATTTAATTGTAATCATCGCAATCGTTTTCGATGCTTACAGAAATTTCTTGGAACCGTGCCCAGAATTCCCTGGCAGTTCTTCTTTGAATAGCCTAAAATCTCTTCAGAGTTATCATGAAATTATCCTCAGAACTCTCTCTTGGAAATTTATTCTTAGAAATTCTTATGAAAATTTAATTGAATCCTATTCAGGTCCACAGAACTACATTGTTCTGAAACTATCCCAAGAGTTGCTTAGAAATTATCATGTAATTTCCACTCGATATGGTTTTTTTTTTTTTTAATCTGTGATCATGGAAAATGTGTAATGTTCAACATATTAAATATGTATCTTCGTTCCATATTGTTGAAAATGTCTAGAAGGATCATTTTTTGTCAATTCCAGACTAATGCCTGGTTGTCCTTTGCTGCACCCAGGCATGGAAAATCATTAAAATTGTCGAGTATTAGTACAAGACACTGAAGAAGTCTGCACATTGTAGACGGAATACGCGTATCTGTCAAAGATAAGCAAATAAGGTAGTGGTATTAAATGGAAATTACTAATTCTCTCTCTCTCTCTTTACCCAAGTAGCAATTGGGGTTTTATGAGGGTTCTTAAGACTATGATTTAGACTTGTAGCATACTTAAAAACCATGATAAAACTTGCAATGTTACTTGGGTAAACAGGTATTCCTGGGAGTTTCTGGTAGCCTTATTTGCTGTTTTGTTTTGATTCAGCTTTCCGTTTCACAATGTTCTATTTCGTTTTACTCCATTCAAAGATTCAAAGATACATTCAGTAATTATAGATTGTTGTGAAATGTAATAATACGGAGCAATTTCATAAAACTTTAAATATCCCCTCGATTATTTGGGTCGTTTGAAAACTGTTATAAGCAATTTGACAGAACGATGTTCACGTACAACACTTTGAAGTCCAAGAAAAACTTCAACTTTTGATACACAAGTTCTTCATTTGATATGTGATCATAATAGGAAGGTCGAAAAATTTTCCAACCAAAAAACATCCTAGACCGGACTGGGAATCGAACCCAACCACCTCCAGCATGGTCTTGCTTTGTAGCTGCAACTTTACCGACTGAGCTAAGGGAGGCTTAAAAACTACATATGTTAAATTTGAAAAATTCCAAGAACAAGCATTCATTTTTTAAAAGTTGAACATTGTCTAAAATGTTGAAGCCTGTTAACATATCTGTTTTTGATGTTGAAGTTTTGGATGTCAACTCCAAAAACCATTCCCGAAAATTCCCAATTTCGGTACCCTGGGAACGAATTCGGATGTATTCAGATAGAGCCACAATCAGCTGCTAGGGGGGAGCCAAACATGTGACACTCATTATTCATACAGAAATGCACAACATGTAACACCTTCGGCGGTTGCCGTGAAGTCACGCTGACTGATTGCACAACCCTCCGACCACTACAGGCAATTATGCATACCTCGTCGTGATAAGCGCGGTTGCATATATGCCGACAACGTCTGGTCTCTAGATTTATTACTCCGGCTTTAAAACTGGCCGAGTGGCCGGGCCAACGAACTACGCCGATTGAGGTTAGGTATGACACTTATCGCGAAAACTGGTTCAAATCTGCCAACTGTGAACGCCCGCGGTCCCAGCTCCAGAAGTTTTGCATTCCATTTTAGCTATCGGCATTTTGCTATTCGAGGTAGAAGTAAACTTTTTCTATCGATTCGTGGATAACTACCATTATGGTGGTGAAGCTGTAGGAAAAAATGTGTCGCTTATCTTTACGATGGTTATATGCCATAGAGTTAATCGGAAAATAAGCTTTCCAACACGAAAGTGGGCCATGTTTGACATGTTTGGCATAATTTGTACTTTTATTATATCAACCGCTGTGAACCCGAAGTCAATAAAAAAAAACAATGAATGAAGACCGAAGACAAAAAAATTGCGAAATGAGAGATCTATTTCTCAGCCAAATGCGAAAAAATAACCCATAATTCGACTTATTTTAGGCGGTTATTACTAGTTCGATATTTTCTTTTTGCTAAACATCACCAGGCAGACGTAACTTTAATCCATTCAACCGTAGCCCAGAAACCAAAATATTCCGCCAAAACAATCGACTTTCCACCTATTTTGATACCGTTTTGTTTGGCTGTTTTTCTCCCCGAGCGGCTGATGATGATGCTCCAACACAAATTCCATCTAATGAGGAGAGTCTGTGTGCCTGATGAAGAGCCAAGCAACTGAAGTAAGATGAGAAAAAAAAACGTAAAAACACACAAAACTGTTTCCTCGTTTTTGGTTGAGCTTCAGATTTTTTCTTAACTTTAGATTTAATTATGCTTCATATTGAATGGTGCGAAAGCATGAGCCGTCAAAATCAAATAAGTAAATACGGCCACCAGAAATTGAGCAACTAAACATTGAATGGGTCGAAAATAAAGAAAAACCTGACTTAGTCTGGAGGGTGAATGGGGAACTAAACTTTCTTCTAATTTGCGATCAGTGGGTTACGGGGAAATAGAGCTGATCGGGGCGCGGGGCGCACACATGTATGCGTATGAGGGGGCTTTACCTAAATGAGTTAATTTGGCTGTAAATTGGATTTCGGTTCGGGGGTAAAGTTTTAAATTAATATCCACACTAGCGTTGTCTGGCTTTCATGGAAAGTGCTTGTTCCTAGTAAGGGACCAGCCCACGTGGTTTGAAAATCTCTAAAATAAAGATTAACTTATTTTTTTTTGTAAGTAGACATTGGTACGGAAGTGAACTTCAAATTAAAGTCACTGTGTGATAAGCGCCGAGTTACTTTCGAACTAGAAAATTTTCTCGACCAAACCGTTGCCAACCTTCCAGAATCATGGATTTTTTCAGAGATCCCAATTCGCCTTGATTTACAATGTTAAAGAATGTGTTGCTTTGTTGCAATCCGCACTTCCACGAGGAATCCCTAGAATGTTGGATAAGAGCCTGACTTGATGTCCCAACGATCATATAACGTGAAGGAGCTTGGGATTGAACCCACGGTCTTCTGTTCAGTAAGCAAAAACGTTTGCTACTAGGCCAGCGAGCTCCTTTTTAATCATCGAGTTGCTGTTATTAAAAATGGATGGGCCTGAAATTAGACTCATGATATTCTGCTCAGTAAACAAAAACGGTCGCTCTCGAGCCCCTCATATCACATCATCCCGTTACTCGAGTTGATGTAACCATTCAAACCCGGCACCGACACGATAAACACGTTTTTCTGCTCAGTAACCAAGCCATTGCAACCGAAGGTATTTCAAATCCGAAAACTAAAAGCTACGAAAAAGCACTTATGCCTTCATTAAGATCCACTTTCATGCGACGTTCAATATTTCGATGCTCGACGCATTGGCTATCATAACAAGCTATTGCCGACGTAACGATTGTTTAAGCCCTGGTTCATTCAAATTAATTTTTCGTTCTCGAAAGCAGTCAATAATGTATCCCAATCTGGATCAAGCGTGCGTTCTATTTTTTCTAAACAATCCGAAGCGATACACCCAAGATCTATCAGTTACAATTTGCTGCAATAGTAGCCTGGGATAAATCATAAAGTCCTTTCCCCTACAAGACTCAACTATGTTCTTGCATTCGGGTGTACACCCTACCGACAGTATCGCTTTTCTTGTGTTCTAACTAAAGCCGAAAAACAAATCACGCGCGATCGAGGTTAGCCATCCAGGAAACAAACGTATTGTTTTAACTGGAACAAGCTCACCAAATATAATCACCATGGCAGCACAAACACAACCTTAAACAAATTTTGGAAAATTTCGAAAAGAAAGAAAATACCTATACACAACCACATAGAAACACATATACAGGAAACATGGCACTCTTCCTAATGCAAGTAAACTAGGCTGAAACGTGAAGCAGAAAAAGTTGGATTAAAGGTGAATACGTCGAAGGAACCGAGCACGATAGACAGTGCTGTAAATTCTCAAAATCAATAATTGAACATTTTTGGTGAAAATGAGAAGCAGCTATTCGGTATCTAAGGGGATCTCCTTCGAATCCCAAGTAACAATTTTGGTTTTATGAGGGTTCTGGAGACCATTATTTAGACTTGTAGCATGCTTTAAAACCTCGATAAAACTTGCAATGTTACTTGGGATGGGTGATCTCAGACGCTTAGTCATTTGACGAAGGCATTCATTGCATCATTCTCATTTGAGAAACGCTTGATATCATTCAATTGAGTGTAACCTACGGAGCTCTGGTCGACGTTCCGGCGAAAAAGCTAAGCCAACCCGACACCAACCTGAATTCTACCAAACCCCAACCCGATGTTGACCCGACATAAACCTAAAATTGACCCGACAACAACACGACATTGGGTTGAAATCGATCTTAAATTTGCCTTACATTGATCCGACATCGCGTCGATTTGTCTGTTCGGGACCATTCTGCTGGGTTTTTTTCCATACTACACTGTCGTACATCAAATCATAGTGAGTGACTCAATTGACAGTGACGATGAGCTTCGAATGAGAAGGGGGCGCTTCAAATTATGGTCATGTGATAATTCGTTTTCACAGAATTAATTGAATGGTTGTATTTGTTCATCTTCAATCGAGCTCGCATTAGGCAGAAGTGAGAGAATCGATGGAGATTAGTTCGAGGTGGTGGATGAATTTGTGTACCTCGGGTGACGTCCAATAGCAATACTGCAGCAGAAAATTTCGGAGACGCATTATTTCCGGAAGTGGTTCTTACTACAGACTCCACAAGACCATGAGGTCTGGTAAACTTCACCCCCACCCTACCATGTATAAAATTCTAATAAGACCGGCAGTTATCTACCAGCACAAGACGAGGACAATGCTGGAGGACGAGGGAGTTTTCAAACCCAGTATCCAGAGAGTCGCTAAATCTGGAAGGGTACAATGGGCGGGACACTTTGTAAGGATGCCGGACAAGAATTCGACCATTTTGAAACACGCATACTTTTTCAAAATGACACATTCGATATTATTCAATAAATCATGGCACGAAAATGGCTCATCTAATCGAAATGACGTTTGAGACAAAGTTGTAGAAAACTGGATTGCCTGTTCGGAAAAAATACACACTGAAAAAAATCACAAGATAAAAAATAACGCTTCAATAACAAAAAACAGAAATTCTGTTAGATTTTAAAACTTATGTTTGTCAATTTTCAAGTGCCCATGTGTCCATTTCAGAAAAGTTAGCATTGTTGATAAGCTTTCAATAAATCATGAATCATCAACTGTTATTTAGTACAAATTTTGAACTCATTTCCACAATTAATGTTAATTGCTTTAGTGTAGAAAATATAATTTTTTGGTCTAGAAAATTGTTTTCTTTGCCAAATCACATAAATATTACCTGAAAGAAGTTCAGAAATTTTACTAAAAGTTTATGATCAATTTTGAAGATTGTGTCCATTCCAGAAAAGTTAGTATTTTCGAAAAGTTTTTAACTAAACATAAGTTTTTGTTTTTCAAATTTGCTATTTTTGTTATTGAAGATTTAATAGTTGTTTTCATTGTTGATAAATATTTATGATTTTTTCCAGTGTATATTTTTCTTCTGAAAAGGCATGGCAGTTGCATACAAGATTGTCTCAGACATCATTTCGATTTGATGAGCCGTTTTCGTGCTATAATTTATAGAAAAATATGGAATACTGTTGGATAGCCGGCTTACCTCCTTCGATGTGTAGTGGCAGTGGAGCATCCGTGCCGACTCCAACACTGTTTGGGGACTCTGTTGTTGTTGGTGTTTCTTTTGGGGTGAAACGGGGTGCGGAATTCCAGGGAGTATTCTTCTTCTCCAGAGACACAAAAAGGACACTCGCGGATTGGCCAAACACTAGTCTACGAAAACTACATTTATTCCACATTTAACTACACAATTTACTTTTCACAAACTTAAACTAACAATTTCTATGTTCATCCCCGATGGGATATCCAACCGTCCTATCCGGTGTCCGAAACCAAGTAACTCCCGTCTCTCGATCTGGTCATCGCTTGACCTATGGTCGCCTAGCCCAAATCTCCCTCTCGCGCTGTACAGAAGTCTACAAACGATCGGCGACTAT
Source organism: Ochlerotatus camptorhynchus (assembly GCF_037179485.1). Taxonomy (NCBI): domain Eukaryota; kingdom Metazoa; phylum Arthropoda; class Insecta; order Diptera; family Culicidae; genus Ochlerotatus; species Ochlerotatus camptorhynchus. The sequence continues at coordinate 2,800,827 of NW_027040890.1, forward strand.
CGGTAATTCACTCTCTCGGGTTCTGCTATTATCGATCCCAGATGATGACGATCGCCGCAATTCCCTACCTCGTATGGACATCTCATCTGGCGCTCTCCCGACCGATCGTAGGTAATGGTGATGTTGTAGAATAGCCGTGGTTTATTTCATCGTTCTGTCTCCTCGTTCTCGGTATTGTTTCCCTCAGCTATGCAGCAGAACAGGGTTGTAGTTTCTGGGTGGTTCAGTCCCAAACATCCTCACCCACCCAGAGATTCGCAAAATTTCTGAAAAATAAAATAATAAATCCTCTTTGACGGGATGGGAGTTTAGAAAAGGTATAGGATCTGAGTTTACGGCAACATTGCATCGGATTGATTTTCATCGTGGCTGTTTGGAAGTGGCAGAATGCAAATTTTCTCCACCGGACGTTTAAGTTCTCCAGTGGCAGTCTTTAACGTTACAACTCTTACTATTGTATCTGCTCCCGGGTGTACAGCGACGATTCTTCCCATTTTCCAACGCATATGCGGAAGGTTATCATCTTTAATGACAACGAGCTTGCCTATCTCCACATGAACTGCCGGTTTCCATCGCTTGGTCCTAGCTTGCAGTTGACTCAGGTATTCGCGGCGCCACCTAATGCAGAAATGCTGTAATTTTTGCTGCATCAACTGGTAATGATTCAGTCGATTCGGTGGAATGGTCGTGAATTCAGGGTCGGGGAGGGCCTGCAGCGAAGAATCGACTAAAAAGTGTGCTGGTGTCAAAGGTTCCAAATCGTTTGGATCATCCGACATCGGTGTCAACGGACGGGAATTTAGACAGGCCTCAACCTGTGTAAGTAGTGTGGAGAAATCTTCCGATTACGCTGGGGTCTCTCCTATCACCTTGATGAGATGGTTCTTAGCCGACCAGACTGCTGCCTCCCAGAGTCCTCCGAAATGTGGCGCGCTAGGTGGGTTAAAGTGCCACTGAATTCCGTCCTTAACCAGTTCACTAGTGACTCGGTCATGATGGGTACGATCGCTCAGCAAACTGTATAGTTCTGCTAGCTTGTTCCGGGCACCGACGAAGTTCGTACCGCTGTCGGAAAAGATATCCGAACACTTTCCTCTCCGTGAAACGAACCGTCGCAAGGCTTGCAAAAACCGATCCATCGAAAGATTGGATACAAGTTCCAGGTGTACTGCTTTGGTACAGAGGCAAATGAACACCGATACGTAGGCCTTCACTGCAGCTCGTCTGGGGGCTGGTCGGATGTAGACAGGGCCGAAGTAATCTACTCCTGTTTTCGTGAACGGACGTGAAACGTTGACGCGGGATGACGGCAATTCACCCATGAACTGTTGCATTGTGGACGGTTTCGTTCGGAAGCATTTCACGCAACGGTGAACTATCTCCCTTGCTACATTTCTTCCACCGAGTGGCCAGAATTGCAACCGGACTGCTCCCAGTAGCAGTTGTGGACCAGCATGTAGTAATCGCTCGTGAAAGCAACGGAGAATCAACCGGGTTAACTGGTGCCGTGCTGGTAGAACTGGAGGATGCTTGGTGCTCTCCAATTCCTCGGAATTCTTCAGTCGACCTCCTACTCTGATTAGTCCATCCTTGCAGACGAACGGGTGAAACCACCTCAACGGGGACTTCCTCGATACAAACTCTCCCTTCGATAAAGCCTTCCATTCCTCTGCGAAGACCTCTCGTTGGACGTTCCGGAGCCCTGCGTTTTCAGCAGCTTTGAGTTCTGCAGAGTTGAGGAATTCATTTGCGGGACGACTTGCTGTTGGTATTCGTAGGAGTTTCATGAGTCGAAGCCAGTATGCTGTTCGTCGAACCAAGTCAGAATACGACCCGAACTTGCTGAGATACACTTCGTTGAATTCTGCTACGGGTGATACAGTATACGCAACTACGGTGCGACGCCTCTCTTCCTCTCCTGCTTCTGGGATTTCTTCGACAGCTCCAGGCCATGCTTCTGGAGCCTCTTTCAGCCAATTCGGACCTTCCCACCAAAGTTCATTGTCGACGATATCTTCGGGTGACACTCCACGCGATATTAGGTCCGCTGGGTTGTCTGTACAAGGCACGTGTCTCCATTGCCATCCCTCCGTTAGCGTTTGAATTTTTGCCACCCTGTTGGCAACGAACGTGGTCCATGTTGCTGGCGTAGATTCGATCCAACGCAGCACACATGTTGAATCTGTCCAGAAGAAAGTCTGAACCGCTAACCGAGTAGAATCCTTGAGCTTTTCGTATAATTGGGCCGATAATAACGCACCACAGAGCTCTAATCGTGGGATAGACTGGCAACGGAGTGGAACCACCTTGGATCGGGATGATAAGAGTCGAACCTTGATTGTTCCGCTGGAATCCTGACTTCTTATGTAGACGCAACCACCATACGCCTTATTCGAAGCATCTGAAAAGCAGTGTATTTCCACTAGTACTGCCTTGGGAATCTTGACACAGCGATCGACTCGAATTTCATTCAACAATGGAAGTTTTTCGTGAAATTTCCGCCAATTCTCACCCACCATCAAAGGTACTGGTTGATCCGAGTCCAACCGATTGCCGGTCTCGTCTTGCAACGTCCAAAGCTGCTGCATGAAGATCTTGGCAGACGAAGTCGTGGCACCAATCAATCCAAGCGGATCGAACAGCGTTGCGATTAGTGACAATATTCGACGCTTCGTCAACGGGACACCCGGTTCTATCGGAGGAACTGTGAACTGGAATCGAAGGGTATCGGTAATAGGCATCCACGTTAGTCCTAACGTTTTGACGGATTGATCAGAATCCAGGTTGATTCCTTTAGGGTCTCGAAGAGCCAGGTTTTCTTCGGGTACGCCTTCCAGAACTTCGGGAACATTGCAAGCCCACTTTCGGAGCTTGAAACCACTACACAGCATCATCTCGGTCAACTGGTTTCTGAGACTGATAGCTGCATCCACTTCGTTCGTACCGGTGATGACGTCATCCATATAGACGTCCTCACGAATTGCTCTTGCCGCGAGCGGAAATCGGTCTTCTTCGTCAGCAGCCAGCTGTCGGAGAGTTCGTGTTGCCAGAAATGGTGCGGGTTTGGTTCCATACGTAACGGTGTTCAGTTCGTACACTGCGACTTCCTCGTCCGGAGAAAAGCGGAATAATACGGACTGGAGTGGTCGATCCTTGAGCCACGTAAGGATTTGTCGGAACATCTTCTCGACGTCCGATACGAGGAGAATCTGCTTCATCCGACTGCGTAGGATAATTGACCTCAAATCTTCCTGCACAACTGGCCCTACCAGAAGCACATCGTTTAAGGACACTCCGGATGACGTTTTACACGAGGCGTCGAAGACTACTCTGACCTTGGTGGTGGTACTCGCCTCCTTGACCACCGGGTGATGGGGAAGATAACACCGTTTGACCGGTCCCTCCGTAGTTTCTTCGACCTTGCGCATGTGTCCCAGTTTCAGGTACTCGTCCATGAATCCGATGTATTGTTCCCGTAAGTTGGCGTCCCTTGCCAATCTCCGTTCCGTTCCGAGAAGACGTCGGAATGCGATGTCCCGTGACTCGCCCAGGTTTGGAAGAACGTCTTCGTTTTTGGGTAGGGGAACAGTATAACGACCTTCTGGACCTCCATGTTGAAATAATTCTTCACACTTTTTCTCCTCCAGAGAATAAGCGTCCGTGAATTCCACCTCCTCGCACGACCAGAAACGTGCCATCAACTTTTCCAAGTCCTCAGACGTTGAGAAATGGCAGTTGACTTGTAGGGATTTGATAGGAGTTGAACAGCCACCACATACTACCCAACCGAACACCGAGTCTGTAAGGCTTGGTAGATGTTTGCCGATTGTAATCCTTCGCCCCGATTCGAAGAATTCGAAGAAAGCCTCGATGCCTAGCACCATGTCGACTTCCTTGGACGTGAAGAATGCAGGATCCGCTAGCTCAATTCCATTCGGTAGAATCCACCCTTCCGTGTTGATTGAGGTTGTAGGGAGATTCGCAGTCACCTTGGGTAGCACCAAAAACCTCATATCTCGCGAGAAATTCGAGATTCGCGAACGTATGACCGCTTGGACTGTATGTTTGACCTTGGTAGCCCCTTGTCCTATACCAAGGAACGAGACGTCGACCTTATTCCTGATTACCTTCATCCTTTGGGTTAACCGTTCCGATACGAAGTTGCTCTCTGAACCGGAATCAAGAAGAGCTCAAGTGGGTACAGAATCTTATAAACTTGTGGCCGATGTCACCGATCTGAGCCAAACTTGGCCAAAACGCTTATTTTGGCATTCTGAACAAACGCCTTTTTTTATTTTGCTCTAAAGTGCCTAGATCCTTCTGGGCTGCAACCCTGGATATTTGAGATTTTTAAAAATTTCAACTTTCAGAAGAGATTACTCCACAACCAAATAAGCGAATCGTGATCTTAGAACGTCAATTAGAAGGTTTTTTAATGTAATTTTTTATAAATGTACAAAAATTTTGTTTTTTTTTAAAGTAACTACAGTAAACAGACTGATTACCGGCCTGTATTAAAATTGTCAAAAATGGCCTATTTTCACCATGGGCGGGATCTTTTATTTCTTAATATTTTGGGTTCAAATTTTTACCACACTTTGGAAAACTCTTCTACTAGATGTGTTTCCAAGGGTAAATGATTTGGACAAATCGTTTTTGAGATATGATCAGATGAGTGAGAGGTAGTTTTGAGCTTTTGTGTATCTAAAAAAATAAACTAATTACTCAAATAAGGGTATTATTCAAGTAGCAGCTTTTATCCATAATTGAAATTTTATATACCTGCTAATTTATCTCAATTCATCGTGACATCGGTGACATCGACCACAGGTGGTGTACCCACTTGAGCTGGAATAGCCCATACGCCATTTTTAAAAAGTTGTGAGTAAAAATGGGCGAATTCCAGCACACACTTGGTTCATTGCCTCTAGTGAACAATTATGCGAAGTTTCATGGACTTTTGCTAGGTAAAATATAAAATTCGTTTATTTTTTCGTGATTTGGCGTGGAACTGCTTATGGTGGAAAATCAAATTACTGTAACTTGTTTTTCGTCATAAACGGATTTTAGTAAAATTAGAGGTTATTGAATGGGCAATCTTGTGACTTCAAATGTGCAAAATAATTCAGCTAATTTGGATGATAGTACTTAAAGTTGTAGTTGTTTACAAAAACTCCACAGAAAAATATGTGATTTACTCAAATTAAATAGCCCTTTTAACAAAGTTCAACCGCACAATTCTAGACTAATGTTCACTTATGTTACTTCAAACGCCAATTTCTCATGGTTCTATTAATTTTATCCCTCAAATGTTGGACTTTCAACAGAATATTTATCGCTGTCCTAAGCACTTCAAAATCTGTGCAAAAACCAAGGATAGCAGTAGAGGTGGTGGGTTTATACGAGATTGAAATTTTCATGAGGATCACTATGATTAACCACATAATAAGGGTAATAATCGTACATAGGAAAAAAACAAATGAGCATTGAAACACAAGCTGAATTTCCTTCACTATTCGGAACAAATATTTTGCAAACAGCATAAAACATAAGCGAAACAACTTCTCCAAGCTGTTACCAAACACTTAAAAACCCATCTACAAGCCCATCTCGATCCCTCACCGAGTTGCAACAACATTTACCCGATCCCAAACCCCTAAATAGATCTCGATTTTCCGCCCCAACTGGTTGCGTGTTTACTTGTCTTTCCGCAACTACAGTAGCAAAAAAAAATCGCAACAGTCAACATTTATGTTGCAAAACAAGAAACATGTAGGCCGTCGTCGTCGTCGTCGTCGCCACCACAGACCATACCCGGACCAACCCCAACAGCATCAAGATTCTCTCTATCGTCCATTACCGTAAGCCAAAAGAGTACCAGTGCAGGTGTGCGTGAAAAAAGCATAACACCTGATCCTCCTCTTCGTTTTGCAATCTACGTTGAAAATTTGCATCTTCCTTGCTTGAGCCAACTCGCTTTGGAAGAAATTGAAAACATTCCAAACGTTACATCGTCTTGTAAAATGTGTAATAATCGAAACAAAAACTTACATTTTTTGCCTTTTTCCGTGTTTTAAATTTGACCTATTGAGTGCAGTGCATCGGTTTCTCGTAACTCACAGGAGTCTGACTTCATCTGTTTACAAATGACTCGCTATGAGATGATCGATCGCGATAACAACAATGCCGCCCGGACGATGAAGATGAAGATGCCCTCAGAAAATCGTACGATATGTGTAAGTGTGTGTATATTATGATGAATTTCCAATAACACAACATGTTCCATCCTCCGGATTTATTGAACAAGACCGCCTCGCTTTTGGGCATCTCAATGGCGACGACGACGGCAACGATGAAGGTACCTTCTACCCGAGGCCTCTTATGTACAATAGCAAAAGGAAACCTCCTCGAAAGCGTAACACTGACTGACCGGCTATGGTGGCCCGGCAGCGGATCCATGCCGAACAGGTGAAGCATGGAAATTGATTTGTTTGCTGAAGCATTGTTTTCATTTTTCTCTAGTTTGAATAGACCAATGACGTAAAGTGCGGAAAAATTTGTGAAAATCGGAATTGATGTTTCTGCGTTGGGTATCGAGCGGATTAAGCACAACTTTGAACGCACGTATCGAGTTTTTGGGTGTTGGGTCTTGTTTGGCCCAAATTGTCAAGCGGAGCGCGTGTGTGTGCCGATATCGGCTAGTTGAGTGTGAGCTGGTAATCGTTGCGTGATTCATAACTTGGATCCGTGCAACGAGGGAGACGGATAGCTAATCCATTAATCAATGGAGGATGTGTTGTTTGGAAATGCGAACAAAAGTGTTGAGAAATATGGATCATATCTATTTCGGTAGAGCAGTCAGTGTGTTACGACTTCCGTCTTCACCCAGTTCCGATGGAGCAGTGAAAGTGTGTGTAGCAAAGTCTCAATTCGCAGCAGTATAATGGGAACCCTTTGTTATAGGATCAAGGTTGTTATTCGATAACACGGTGTTTCACGACAAAAAAAACTTTCAAGTGACCTAATTTAGGATGCTAGTCTAGTCGAGTACACCCTGATATCACATTTGAAAGTGTTCGAACACACACAAAATTTAAAGTTATTGTTAAACAACCGTAAACAACAGTTTAGGAAAGCAAAAAGTCAGAGCTAATATACACACATTTATAGTTATTCACGCATGGATAAAAAATACACAATTTTCATATACTTAAAGTTACAGTTATATAGGATGTTGTATGCTTAACAACTTTGTCCAAGACCGGGAGACGATCCGAGTTTATACTGAAAAGTTATCAGCATTTTGTTGAAGCAATGAACGACTGATTAAAAAAAAAAGAGGTTGTATCCATGACACGGCCGAAGATTTGACGTAGGATTACGAAAGGTAGTAATGATGTCACAGCAAAAGTATAGTAAATATTAAATTGATTTCTTAACTCGTTATTAGTGAAAAAATTCGATAGGTTGAAATTCGCAAGCAATTTGATTGAGAGTTCTGTTTTTGAGGTGCTCTGTCGATGTTCATGTAGTACAAGTCAATCCTGGACGATATGTCTTGGATTCAAGCTCTTACTCTTTTATTAGTCGTTTGTGGTCCTGAAAAGGACCGATGGGTTGGAAGCTTGGAAGCTAGTTAAGAACAATACTGTGGAAACTTTTCCTCGATGTTTTTTGGAAATGATAGCAGTGCGGAAATGAAATATGTAAGGGAAATGGATGTAAAGTCGGCCTAAATGCCTTTAATTTGGGCCCATGCATAAATTCAGCAATCGACTAAATTTTCAATGGCGACCAAAAATATCCATTATTACCGTCCCTATGGGCCCAATCTTAGATCCATAGGCCAACATTAGAGCCATTTCCCCTATTAGGGAAAACAAATCAATCACAGAATCTGAGACTACCGGACGGTACATAAGTTTATACTTTTTGATGCAAATTTTAAGCCCCTTCTATTAAGAGAATTCGGCAAGGTTTTTTTTTTACAATATGCTCTTAATAGGAGGGGCTTAAAAAAACATAAAGATCGATACCGTGTGGCGCTTGGTATCAATATTCGGCGACTGTGTTAGGGGAACCACTTTTCCCATCACGGAAACGCCTCGTTTTCTGATGACAAAATTACGCATTTACGTGCACCAAACGCACGGAATTTTTGTTTTATTCAATAGATAATAAAAAAAAGCGAATATTGATTGGAGGAATTTCTTGCTCAATTTTTTTCCAATCGCGATCAATCATATAAATTCGAGATTTTTTTTTTTTCTAACATCCTGGAGAAATTTTACGAAGTGTCTCTGGTTAATTGTCATTGCGAGAATTCTAGATAGAGCTGGAATTAAAGCGTAACAGCTTTTTTTTTTTTTTTTTAACTCTTTATTTGTTCCAAATTCAAAATAAATTACATTTCATTTTTAACCTAGGTGCTCCAGTTACTACAGTAACTTACCAGCCTTAATTGTTATGATATATATCTAAGTGTTTTTACATTGTTCCTGTCTTGGCAATTCAGTATTTTTAACAGGTTTTTTTAAACCTGCATGTCAGTATAACAATTGATAGCTTAAAACTAAATAACTAAAACTAAATCTTATCTAAGTATAAAGGGAATTAATCGTTGCAATTGAGGATTGTAACGATTTTTGCCGGAAATTATTAATTATTTTGTTGGACATTTGTGCTAAAGTCTCAACATTCGAAGTTCTATGTACTTCGGTAGTACTGTACCAGGGAGGCAACTTCAAAATCATCTTCAGAATTTTGTTCTGAATCCTTTGAAGTGCTTTTTTCCTGGTAGTGCAACAACAAGACCATATTGGCACAGCGTAAAGCATGGCCGGTCTAAAAACTTGTTTAAATATTAGAAGTTTATTCGTCAGGCAAAGTTTGGATTTCCTGTTTATAAGAGGATACAAACATTTTATATATTTGTTACATTTGGCTTGAAGGCCCTCAATGTGATCTTTAAAAGTTAATTTATGGTCAAGTATTAATCCAAGATATTTCACTTGGTTTGACCAGGAAATTGGAACTCCGTTCATAGTGACTATGTGACTACTACTAGGTTTCAAAAAGGAAGCCCTGGGCTTATGTGGAAATATTATAAGTTGAGTTTTGGAAGCGTTGGGAGAAATCTTCCATTTTTGTAAATAAGAAGAGAAAATATCTAAACTTTTCTGCAGTCTGCTGCAAATAACACGAAGACTTCTTCCTTTAGCGGAAATGCCTGTGTCATCAGCGAACAAAGATTTGTGGCAACCCTGAGGCAAATCAGGGAGGTCCGAAGTGAAAATGTTATACAATATAGGCCCAAGAATGCTACGCTGAGGAACTCCTGCTCTAACAGGTAGTCGATTAGATTTGGAATTTTGATAATTTACCTGCAGAGTTCTGTCAGTTAAATAATTTTGAACTAATTTCATAATGTAAAGTGGAAAATTAAACTTTTTCAATTTAGCAATCAAACCTTCATGCCAAACACTGTCGAATGCTTTTTCTATGTCTAGAAGAGCAACTCCAGTTGAGTGGCCTTCAGATTTGTTTGAACGAATTAAATTGGTAACTCTTAAGAGTTGATGAGTAGTTGAATGCCCATGGCGAAATCCAAACTGCTCATCTGCAAAAATTGAGTTCGTATTGATGTGAAGCATCATTCTATTCAAAATTATTTTTTCAAAAAGTTTACTTATTGAAGAAAGCAAACTTATTGGACGGTAGCTAGAAGCTTCAGCTGGATTTTTATCCGGCTTCAAAATTGGAACAACTTTTGCATTTTTCCATTTATTAGGAAAGTATGCCAAATGGAAACATCTGTTAAATAATTTTACCAGGAAAGACAAGGTACTCTCTGGGAGTTTTTTGATGAGGATATAGAAAATTCCATCATCACCTGGAGCTTTCATATTTTGAAATTTTTTAGTTATAGACCTTACTTCGTCCAAATCAGTCCCCCAGAAATCATCAAAAATATTTTCCTGAGAGAAAATATTCCGAAAATCCCGAGCAACCTGATTCTCAATAGGACTAGTAAGACCCAAACTGAAATTATGGGAACTCTCGAATTGCTTAGCAAGTTTCTGAGCTTTTTCCAAATTTGTGATCAAAATTTTACCACCTTCTTTAAGCGCTGGAATTGGCTTATGAGGTTTTTTCAAAATTTTTGTGAGTTTCCAAAAGGGTTTGGAACTCGGGTCTAATTTAGAAACATTATTTTCAAAAGTTTTGTTCCTCAGGGCAGAGAATCGCTTTTTAATTTGTTTTTGCAAATCCCGCCAGATAACTTTCATGGCAGGATCGCGTGTTCTTTGAAATTGTCTCCTACGGACATTTTTAAGACGGATCAAGAGCTGAAGATCATCGTCTATTATAATTGAATCGAATTTAACCTCGCATTTTGGTACTGAGGCAGCTCTTGCTTCAACTATAGAAGTAGTCAGAGATTCAAGAGCATAATTAATTTCATCTTTGGTTTGCAAAGGAATGTTTGGATCGAAGTTATATTCCATAAATGTTCGATATTGCTCCCAATCAGCCCTATGGTAATTGAAAGTAGAGCTGTTGGGATTAGAAATTATTTCTTGAGATATTTCAAAAGTTACTGGAAGGTGATCAGAACCGAAGTCAGCATGGGTAACCAATTGGCTACAAAGTTGACATGAATCAGTTAAGATCAAATCAATAGTGGAGGGATTTCTTGCAGAAGAAAAGCATGTTGGGCTGTTTGGATATTGAATAGTGTAATAACCTGCAGAACAATCATCAAACAGAATATTACCATTGGAATTGCTTTGAGCATTATTCCATGAGCGGTGTTTTGCATTAAAATCACCAATAATGAAGAATTTAGACCTATGACGGGTAAGTTTCTGGAGGTCACCCTTGAGAAAATTCTTTTGCTGGCCTACGCATTGGAATGGCAAATAGGCAGCTATAAACGTAAGTTGTCCAAATTTTGTTTCAACAGAAACTCCCAAAGTTTCAAAAACTTTGGTTTCAAATGAAGAAAGAATTTTATGCTTGATTCGTCTATGAATAATGATGGCAACGCCACCACAGGGTCCATCAAGACGATCATTTCTATAAATCATGTAATTTGCGTCCTTCTTAACCTTATGGTCAGGTTTAAGGAACGTTTCAGTTATAACGGCAATATGCACGTTATGAACTCTCAAAAAATTAAATAGCTCGTCTTCATTATCTTTAAGAGATCGAGCATTCCAATTTAAAATGTTTAATGCTTTAAAATCCATTACTGAATTTTAAAGTCATGACAATATTATTAGCAAATTTTACTCCAGTTTGAATAGCATCAAACATGGAGTTAGATTTAAGCATATCAGAAATCATGTCAATTAATGAATTCTGTAAAAATTCCATTTTAGAGGCAGTAATGCTTCCTAAGTCAAAATTGTCAAAATTTCCGTTAGAACGTTGGTTAGTATTTTGATTTCTACCCGCTGCAATAGCAGCATAGGTAGCTCCATTAACTCGCTGAACATTGTTAGCAGCGAGGGGAGTAGGTACAGATGAAACATTTGAAGCAGGGGTGATATTTGTACCTACGGGTACGAATGTAGAATTTGTTCCTCGCTGACCGTTGTTAACAGCAGAGGAATTTGTACCTGGTCGGAAACGTGGAGCGTTTCCTACCTGTCGGTTAGAACGAGATTGTAGGATGGCTTGGCGAGTCTTACATTCCCAAAAATTAGATTTGTGGTTTTCACCACAATTTGAACATTTAAATTTCTTAGGATCTTCCTTCACAGGACAGTCGTCCTTTGCGTGAGAGGAATCACCACAATTCATGCATTTAGCTGGCATGTAGCAATTTTTAGTTCCGTGACCCCATCCCTGGCACTTACGGCACTGAGTGAGGTTTTGGAAATTTCCTCCAGTCGTCCTGAAGTGTTCCCACTTCACTCGGACATGGAGCATAAGGCTAGCTTTTTCTAAGGCCTTAAGGTTGTTTAGTTCACTAGACTTGAAGTGAACTAAATAAAAATCATTAGAAATCCCGTTGCGCGAATCGCCAGGACGGGATTTCATTTTCATTTTGATTACTTGGAGTGGCACAACTCCAAGTAATTTTGCCAGTTCATCTTTGATCTGATCCAGGGATTCACCACTGGGCAGTCCTTTCATGACAACCTTGAACACACGTTCAGTTTTGGTGTCGTAAGTAAAAAATGTGTGCTTCTTCTCAGTAAGATACTTGAGAAGACATTTAAATCCGTCCAAGGTTTCAGCCAATACACGGCATTCACCCCGACGTCCAATTTGTAGTGAAAACTTAACTTTCACGAAATTCAAAAGTTCCATGCGAAGAGCATGGAAATCGGTAGTGGTTATCACAATAGGGGGAATCTTTTCCTTCTTGGAATTAAGCCGGGAAAGTTTACTAGAATTTTTCTTGGATGATGGATCATTCTCATCATCCGTGAGCAAATCAAATTGATTACTCAAATTAATTTCATCAGAAGGGGGGTCAAGAGTTTGCCCCTTTCTTTTGCGTTTAGGCGCCATGGCGGCAGTAAATTTTTATCCAATTCGACTTCCAAGCAGATTACTATTAGAATCTGAAGGATCGAAGAGGAATTTTCCAAATCGATATCCAAGAAGGATTACCTCGGGTAGGGTCCAAACAAGGATCGAAGAGGAATAAGAGGAGTTGAAAAAGGTAGAAAATTTTTACAGGTTGAGCACTGAAAAGTGCTGTTTAAATTTGTTGTAGCTTTAGGTAGTAGTAACACTTCCTTAAGCAAAAAGCAAATAGATCCGCACGGCAAGAGAGCACGATGCGGACTGAAAACAGCTTTTGTAAACAATTACTTCTCTCCATGTTTCTAGGAATTCAAGGCACGCCCACGCAAACCAACATAACCATCGGTTAGGGGAAGTCTTCCCCTACCCGATGGGGATGTTGATTTGCGTAGACGAGCCTTAACTGTCTAGAAATCATCAAGAGAAGTCATTGTTTACAAAAGCTGTTACGCCCTAATTCCAGCTCATAAAGCTTGCAATGTTACTTGGGCTACTAAATACTAGTGCCATTTGATACTAATGGCTTGCTTAAGTCGACATCTCGACTAGATGGAAGGTTGCTGTCAACACGACCTATTGTATAGTGACAGCTCAGTTTTAAATTCTCACTCCAGGCCCGGCGAGTATACGCTTTGACTTATAATTATTTGCTTTAACTTGAAAGCTCGACTAGATAGATGGTTGCTGTTTTTTGACAAAGTTGATCAGATTTATAAGACCTATTGTATGGTGGCCAGCTTAGTTGAACATTTCTACACCAGTATACGAACTAACATACTACCATTGACCGAGTTGAACTATTGGATGGTGCACAGTTTAGTTCAGAATTCTGTCACCAGGGAAGTAAGGGTGCCTTTGAAGTAATAATTCTTTAAGGTGTTTCACTGTGAGATCCTTATTCTCGCTACCACTTCGAAACTTTAAGTGCACAAATATCAGCTTCCACGACACGTTACACAATGAAGCTATTACTTTACGTTCGCTGTTCTGCAGAATACATGCAGTAGCAATTTCAGGTGAAATGAGGCTCTAATTTCCGAGATTTGTGTAATTGAAAATTCGAGGTGGAAGTGCATTTATAGCGTACGTAGCGGCCTTTTGTGGAATTTACAAGAAATCACCTTAAATTATTCATAGTTATTATGTCCCAACTGGAACTTTGCTTGTGTCTTCAACTTTCATTTCATCTGCTGTTTTGGGACTGCCATCGTTACTTGTGAAATTTATAAATCAGTAATTTTTTAATTATTAATAAAATTGTTATGCAAAAAAGAAAATATCTCGTAGGCCTACGTCAATCATGCGGCCGTGCTTAGGACAAAACACATTTTTTTTTTTAATTTAATTGTAGCTTGTTTAACAATAAGTATAAACAGCAAGGCTTTTATTGAAAATTGCCGGACAGTGGCATAGCAAATGTTCCGAGTCTTCCTTGTCTATGCCCCAGAAGCGATATACATCATTTTGGAGTATTCCAATCAGCTTCAAGTGATAACGGATGGGATACTGACCTGTTATATTTAAGACCTGTATATATGCTTTGATAGTTGCAGGATTTTGTGGGTCATAGAAATGTTTGGATTAATGAATCGCTTCGACTGCCCAGCCATGGAAGTGTTCTTCCAGTTTTCCTTCACTTTTGAAGATTCCCACGCTTTTAGCTCCACTCTAATAGATGCAGCCGATAAGCCACTAAAGGGCCCTATGAACTTATGAGAAGATCCGAGTCTTGCTAGTGCATCAGCTCTTTCATTTCCGTCAATCCCGCAATGACTAGGAACCCAATATAAGTTGACTTGATTATGACAAAACAATTTGATTAAACATACTCCCAGACGAGTTTTGATGCACATTTCGTCGATTTTAAAGCATTTAGAGCAGCTTGACTGTCGGACATTATACATATATTTGAACTCTTATAGTTTCTACGCGAACATATAATAGAACACTCTAAAATTTCTTGAATTTCAGCTTGGAACACAGTTGTCCATCTGCCCATAGGAACCGATATGTCTATTCCTGGGTCAGTTACTCCTGCTCCCACTTGATTGTTCAATCTTGAACCATCTGTATAAAAAACAATCGACCCTGGACGAAGAATCGGACGACCAAATGTCATGAATTACGCCCAGGGTCAAATACTTGAAAAAGTCGATTGAAATTGTATCTTTTCTCCATCCAGTCTTCATTGTTCCTTACTAGAGAGTTGATACTAACAGTTTTTAGAATCCTAAGATGTCCTCTAAGGTCTCCTTCAAAGAGTTTCACTGACCTTGTAATCCTTAGAGCTTCTAATCGTACAAATTGATGCAATGTTAGCATATAAAGCAAAGCATCCAATGCCTTCGATAGTGTACTTCTCATTGCACCTGTTATTGAGAGAGCTGCTAACCATTGGAGTTTTTCTAACTTTCTCTGAGCAACACTCTTTTTTGTGTTTGGCCACCAGACCAAAGTAACCCTTGGTTTCATAATTGTTCCGGAAGAAGATGGTCGACAAATTTGCCAAGAAGTACTTAGTGTGGTAGGCGATCTGTGGGTGCGGCAAATTCAGCATACCGTACATAACGACCAGCACGATAAACGGCCAAATATATAAAGAATAATGCCTCCAGAAGCACCTGCTGTACTTCCTCCGGTCCCACGAAGGTGACACTCTATTTTGGCCGGATCCGGCATCGTGCCATTACGTGAAACCGATGACGGAGTGGTACAAAGCCAACGATGTTGTTATTGTGCCTAAGGAGGCAAATCCGCAATTTCACCTAATGGAAAAATTCTGGGCGATTATGAAGGGCAAGCTCCGGAAGACAGGCAGGTCTTCAAAAACGACAAGGATTTGAAGAAAGAGTGGATGAAAGTGTGTAAGAAAGATGGCGCAAGTGTTGCGCTGGATTTGATGGGTAGCGTTAAGTCCATGGTGCAGGCATTTAGCCTAGGAGAGGAGATTGAATAAACCAACTTTGCAAAAACATAGCTAATATGTGTTTATTTATTCCCTGAGAGTTTCAAAAATATCCGACTTAAAATGATTTTTTGGTGATCATTTGGTGCTGATTTTTGGTAAGCAAATGCATAGGATCGTTCCGTAGTTGTAGGGGACCTCAATACGCGTTGAAAGAGCAGTGATGATCAGGGGGTTGTAAAGTAGAATGTGCATCATCCACAAGGTTATATTCTATTCCTGACGTAAATGCATATAGAATACAAAAATGCAGAACTTTTGCTGAAAAATTAAATTGCAGAGTGGACTAGGTATGGCATGTAGCGGGAAAAAATAGTAACTCCCAAACGAAACATTTCAGTAACTTGGTGTCTTAACTCTTCACTCGTTTATTACCAAGCAAAAGTTGTGTGTTAAGCGTATTTCAATCAGGAATTTTTTTTTATTAAAATTGATAAATTTGGATCGACTATAGAAATAAGTTCCTGTAGGTAGGTCACCCTTAGCTCAGTCGGTAAAGGCGCAGCTACAAAGCAAGACCATGCTGGAGGCGGCTGGGTTCGATTCCCGGTCCGGTCTAGGAATTTTTCGGGTTGGAAAATTTCTCGACTTCCCTGGGCATAGAAGTATGATTGGACTTGCCACACAATCATATCAATGCAAAAATGGTACAGGCATCGAAAGCTCTCAATTAATAACTGTGGAAGTGCATCTAGAACACTAAGTTGAGAGCACGCAATAAGCTAATATGCGATATGCAATAAGCTTGAAATGCGAAGAAGAAGAAGGTAGGTCACTCTGCACACCAATTTTGGGTCAAAAAATTTCTCAGTGTGCCGCAGGTGTGCCGATTGCGCCGGCAGTGCCAGTCATAGAGCAAGCTGTGATTTTTTGTAAAATATGAATACTATGGTATATTTGGCAACCCGGTATTTCTGACAGCATGAATGTTTTGGTTTGCCATCGCAAGGATAACAGCGATCTAGCGACAACCACTGAGGAATGCTGGCGAGATGACCCGTGAACGGCCCCGAAAATACCGAATATCGTGCTCGATAAGGATTCCTTCTACCGACGAATAAAACGCCTCTACGCCAACTGGAGGGAACAAGAGTTTTCCCATGATGATTCGCTGCAAAAGGTGGATTGCATTCTGACGGCGGTCGGCGTAGACGAGGAAACCATCTACAACAAATCCATCTTGCTGCAGACCTGGCTGCTGGGATACGAGCTGACCGATACGATTACGGTGCTGTGCGAATAGTCCATTTTTTTCCTGACCAACAAGAAGAAGATCAACTTCTTGAAGCAGATCGAGAAGGACGGAGAGGAAGGCATTCCGTCCTTGAAGCTGTTGGTTCGGGATAAGAACGACAAAGAGAAGGCCAATTTTGAAAAGCTGCTGAAGGCGATCAAGAGATCCAAGGATGGCACAACTTTGGGCGTCTTCTCCAAGGACCACTTCCCGCGTGAATTCTGTGAATCGTGGCGAGCTTTCGTCAAAGACAAGTTGGACATGTGCTACGCGGCGATTATCCAGTCGGGTGGCAATTACAGCTTGAAGTTCAGTGCATTCAGCGACAAGAACTATCTGCACTTCGGAGCGATCATCTGTGCTCTAGGTGCGCGTTACAAGTCCTACTGCTCCAATGTAGTCCGAACGTTGCTAGTCAATCCGACGGAAACGATTCAGCAGCACTACACCTTTCTGCTCAATCTGCAAGAGGAACTGCTGAAGGTGATGATTCCGGGCAAGAAGCTTTCGGAGGTTTTCGACTTCGGAATGGATTATGGCAAGATGGAGGATCCCAAGCTAAGACGTTCGGTTTTGCCATCGAAGTTCCGGGAGAATTCGATCATAGTACCTCAACCAGTAAAATTCGGTTTAAAATTTGTAAGTTGATTAGGTTGAGTGGAAGCAATAAAAATTGTGGCCTTGTAAGGACCCTATAGTATACTTTTCAGCAGCAAATCACCAGCACTCGGTCAGTTGGTCATCTACCAAACCAAACTCACTTGAACAATACCGAACTACTTTTGACGGCACAATCGCATGGAATTTGTATTGCTTCCACTCAACCTAATTAGCTTACAATTTTTTATTAAAACTACTCTTTTACTTAATTCTAATTTAAACAGAAATCTTACTTAAAATTTACAAACGTCGCAACGGTGGTAAGCAGGGTTCCTTCCATTCATTTTGGCTAAAAAAATGTTTTATTAAATTATGGAATGATAAGATATTATAATAATATTTTGTTTGTGTAAGCAACAAGAAAAGATTGTGGAGTTTGTGTTTGACACATAATACCAGCCAATGTTGCTGCATGAGAGTCGCAATAAGCGATTTTGTCATTTATCTCACCCACTCTTCACTCTTCACTCTTCGCGAAGAGGCGATCAGAAAATCGCTCATTGTAGCTCTGTCAAAGCTAAATTTGCAGGTTTTATGTGTCAAACACAAACTTTAAAAATTTGTCTTGTTCCTTACACATACAAAATACCATCATAATATCGTACTATTCCACAATTTCCTAAAACATTTTTTTAGTCAAAATGAATGGAAGGCACCCTGGTGGTAAGGGCACAGTTTTTACCCTTCACCGCCATCAAAGCATATCCATCGTTGCCCCAGTAGTTGAACCAGGAGATCTTGATTAGCCAGTAATATTCTTCTTTGAGATTTTCCGTATACAACCGCCACCACTGCATGATCAAATCCATCCAAATTGTTCTTGCATTTCGGTTCGTAGTATACTCCAGTTGCGTAGTAACTGAAAGACTTATGACTCGGAAGCCTTCATTTCGAATTTAAACGTGAACCGAGAATTGAATTGCTGATCTGAGTTCCTCTAGTATATTCAATTAGAGTATGTTTCTGAAATACACAGTCAAACAGCACTTGATGTTATGATCAACTTCAATGACAGCTGTCCAGCAGTGCTCCCATTTTATTTAATGAATAATCCAATGCCTTCGAGATTGTGCCGAGGGTGTGCCGATGGATGGCACAGCTTGCCGAATCTACTTTCGGTACACTGTGCTGAGTGACTTACCCCTTGGTTACTGTTGAAAAAGTTTTCCGGAGTTGCCTTTGTCAACTAACTCACCGATTTCTTGCGAATAAAGGCTCAGTTTCGGAAACTAACAACATACTTAGGTAGAGAAATTTGGTCATTTGGTATAGTTTTTTAGGCGCAGATACAAAGCAAGACCATGCTGGAGGTGGCTGAGTTCAATTCCCGGACCGGTCTAGGAATTTTTCGGATTGGAATTTTTTTCAACTTGTACTTGTCACACAATTATACAAATTCAAAAATGGTCAGGCATCCAAAACTTTCAATTAATAACTGTGGAAGTGCATCTAGAACACTAAGTTCAGAGCACGCAATAAGCTAATATGCGATAAGCAATAAGCTTGAAATGTCAAGTCAAGAATCGCTCCGGATTTGTCTGTTAAAATGTTAAAAACATCAGAGTTTCAGTTGATGTCAGAGCATTCTTCGATGACTTTTAAATTTAGCATCTAACAACCAGTTTAAATATTCAAAAAGCATCATGAAAATTATTCAGTTACTGAAAATTGAATCTGAAAGAGCTAAGAGCTAAGAGAGCTTAAAGAGAAGCTTTTGAATTTTTGATTAAATTGAAAATCAGCAATAATATGAATAATTCAATCATGCCTCGGTCACAACCCCTTTTTTTTATTAGAACGAATGGAATGCCGTAGAACGCTCCATTCTTTTAAAATATCATCTTCCATTCCCTAGCAGCATTTCAAAAGAGAATGAATCAACCGTTTATTAATGAAGCGATCTTTGGATGATAATGGATGACATTGATTGTTTAATGCCATTTACTTTTTGCGGCAATGGTGGCCCCACGCTGTTGAGTACTGCGGATGACTGAGCAAAAATCTAAGTTATTGTGTTAATTTCAGCAACTGGTTTTATTTAAATAACCCCGGAACGGACAATTCATTCAATGCGAACAAATTGATCTTTGTTACTTCACTTGTGATTCCAACAATTACAATTGGTATAAATAACAAACTGGGAAAAAGTATAGTTTTTCAACGCCAACACATCAGCGAAGTCAACTTATTAAGCACATTTCGCAGCAATAAATGCCTCCACTTGTGACTTGAGATGATGTAGCAAAAAAATAAGAAGTTCAAAAATACACTGGCTGATGGCACGGAAGCGATGAAGTCATGATGATTGACACCCCTGTTTTTTGCCATAATCTCCATCAATGACATTGACACATAAGCTATAGAGACTTTCAATGCTTTAAAGGTTATTCGAGAAAAAAAATAAGACAGCGTAATCAATCGCAATAATTTCACAATAACGTACGAGGAATACTCAAAATAATGCATACGTGCATTTCTCGAATGTAAGAATATTGTAGACATCAAATTTGAATAAATTTATCGATGATCTAGAAAAAGATTACTAAAGATCGATATGTCCAATCATTACTTTCCAACCCACCTTCAACCGACTACTTGTTGTTGACTCATCTCATAGTACGAGTTATCCATCCAAAATCCTTCAGAAAAAGATCGATTTTCCTAGGCAAACCAATTTCAACCATCTCGCAAAAAAAAAATGTATTTAGATATCACGTCACAACCTTCCATCATCTAGTAATTCTAGCCATCCCCACAAGAAATGTTGCGCTGAAAAGGGTTGAATGAAACTCTAGAACCAATGGATTCAGATGACAAACTTACCCTCTATAATGCTGCCCGGTGGCTCAGCGTTCACGATGTCACGTTCTTCCGGCGTGTGTACGCGAATAGCCTTTATCTTTGTGCACTGGATAACAATTTACTACACACGTCCTTTCCGCGCCCGCTTCTGCACCACACTTTTCGTCCTCAGAACTACACCGCACACGCGTTTTTGTTTTGACGGACACACTTGCAACCGTTCGTCGGTCGGATGCTGGTTTTATGCTTACCAAACACTTCTCTGTTTACGGTCAAAGTAAACCGGGTGGGCTACTTTTCTGTATGCTTCTTCTCTTTATTTTTCGGAACCCTTCGTTGGATTCTCCTTTTCCAAAACAACACCGAAAGTGCACAGGTGTGCAGAATTTACACTGGTGTACGCGATTCACTAATACCAACGCTCGCTCTCTCCTCCACAAAACGCTCGCTCTCTATCTCGCCGAGGGATGCGCAAAAACTTGTTTTCGGGCTCCCTTCTGTGGATTGTTTTGGTAATCTTCACAGCATCCAACTCTTCGCCGTACCAATACACAGACAACTGGACTGGACAGCGGCAGCAGCATCAGCAGGCGGCAGTGAGACGAGATACCGAGATTGGTGTTGATAACCTTCCGGGGAGAACAGAAACAAAGAAGAGAAATAAACATTCAGTGTATAAGAAAACCACTCACACACAGTGAGAGGGGGCTCTGTGCTAATATCAAAGACGGCGGCGGCGTGGAAAAGCGGGTTTTCAATGGATGCTGCGATGGTGAAATGTGTTTTCTTTTTATGCGGCGGGAATTGGGCTCTTCGTAAAATACGCGCTGCTTTTGGGGGTAAATTTTGCACTTTGAGTCTTTTGTTGCACAGCGAAATTAATTCGAGTTTCGGTACCATTTGTCAACTGTAATTGGTTTTGTGTTAAAGTTGATTAACCGGACCAAGTACAAAACTCTTCCCCAGCCGCTCGCTCGTTGCCCGCTACATTGTTGCAATTTACAAGCATTTTGAATGCAGAAGCTGATAGCGAGGGGAACCAGAAGCAATTGTTTCACCTCTTTTCACTTGTCTGTTGTGTTGTATTCTCTTCCTGCCGGCTCTCTACTCCACTCCCCGCAAGCTCACAGACTTGGGTGCACTATTTTCACACAACCCAGACTCCACTTTGGGCATCACACACAAAAGTGCCTGTGCGAGTGTAAGTGAGCTGAGTGTGTTTTTCGAAACACACGCTTTTGTTGTTTTAAATTGTTTTCAATTTATACTCCACACGAAGCACACTGAAAAGCCTAACAGAAACGGGCATTTTCAAGATAATAATGATTCAAAAATAAAGGAAAACTCGTTCGCGCAATTCTTTTATCTTTTGGTACTCGGCTGCCTCTTTTCACGCCGCGGGGAGCACGTTGTTGTGCTAGACGCCCTCTCGCGCTCCGTCCCTCATCTTACGTTTCGTACCTACTTGTTTCTGGTCATCCGTTATAATTCGCTGGGGTTAGGGTTACCATCATTGGGTTAAGATTATTCAACAAGATTTGGAAGAAACATGTGCAACATCTTTAATCAATCGTTGCAAATATAAATTCTGCAAATTGAGGATCGTTGAAGGATTCTTCAAAAACATGTGACAACAGATCTTGCAGGAATTGAAGTTGGGAAAACAGTTATGTAATCTCAGCATTCGGTGTTTTAACGAGGATTCTGATATGAAGAAAGGCGGCTACCACCTTGAAGACGTATGCTCAAGGCAACAGAAAACTTACTAATACTGTTCAGTCGGAAGATGTTTTTGTAGAAAGAGAGAAGGATTAGTAATCACTGCCTTAATTCACGCGTCACTTTTCAAATAGACCAATCTTCTTCTTCTTCTTCGCATTTCAAGCTTATTGCATATTGCGTGCTCTCAACTTAGAGTTCTAGATGCACTTCCACAGTTATTAATTGAGAGCTTTCGATGTCTGTACCATTTTTGCATTGGTATAATTGTGTGGCAAGTCCAATCATACTTCTATGCCCAGGGAAGTCGAGAAATTTTCCAGACCGGACCGGGAATTGAACCCAGCCACCTCCAGCATGGTCTTGCTTTGTAGCTGCGCCTTTACCGACTGAGCTAAGGGAGGCCCCAATCTACATTGACCGATGCTTTTCATCGACGCTCTTTTTCGTTAAAAACTTGGCTGCATTCATATTTCAGACTAATTTTTCTACGTAGTCTGTTAAAAGAAAGTATTATTAAGCGTATTGGACGATAAGAACAGCTGAACATGTTTTTGGAGCCGCGTTATTGTAGATGTAGATTGCGAGAATTACTTATCCTTGATAGATACGCGTATTTCATCTACAATGGGCAGACTTCTTCAGTGTCTTGTACTAATACTGGACTCGACACACAAGAAGTCTGCACGAAACGAGAAACGACGAAATACGCGTAGCTGTCAAGGATAAACAATCAAGTTAGTGGAAATAAAAGAAAATTACTCAATCGTCTCTATCTCTCTTCCTCTTTCTAAATTAATAAAAGAAAAATAGGATGGTGGGTATTGTAATCTCTACTCTCATCCTCAATGAAGACAGAATCAAAAACATGAAAATCATGTAAAACAAAAATGCATGTACTAATATCAGGGAGGACACTACAATTTTGAAATACATGTGGCTTATATCGCAACTAATTGTCAAATTTAATTTTCGATAGTTTTATGAAGTCCGAAATTGAAACGCTATTGGGCCGAGTAAGTCATTAAAATGAATGTTTTAAAGTGATAGATTGAACTTATAGATTATTATACAAAACAATAAAATTTACGGAATAACACTTTTGATAACTTGCATAACACTAACTTGAACAAAGAAATTGGTTGGTGATTCCATAAAAAAAGCTTTCAAGACTTTGAGGTAAAGCCAGTTTCACATTCTTGAACTTATCGAAATTTCAAACATAACGTTATTTTCAACATTTCAGATAAAAAAGTAGAAAGGTCTGTGCCTAGGGACACGAACGGCCCATTGATCAACTATCTATTATCTCAACTCTTTCTTTTTTTTGAATTGTAGGCGTACTAAATTTGTAGTACTTTTTTTCAAAGAAAAAGTTGATTAAGAAAATCAATCAAAATCACTTGCACCACTGCTTCCAAGTTTGGTTACAAGATTACAACTCTGGAGAACATTTTGTGTGGTCGTTAGGGCTTGTGGTTCTGAATATGGACAAACAAGCACAGATAAATTCTATTCCAACTCTTTACTGATGTAAGCTTGATGGCCCTGAAACGGGCCGTTTTATTGAAGAGGACATCCATGGCCACTTACGCACGGCGTGTTAAGTGTAGGTGACAGTATCACGGACCTCATTTTCCAGGAACACCTTCAGCACACCTCGTAGATCAGACCGGAGATACGTTTGACACCACCACGGCGAGCCAGACGACCGATGGCGGTTATCTCGAAGAACTTTGCGATGACGCTTGGCGCCAGTCAATTTTGCTTGTTAGGTGTGAAGGAGTGGACTAGCCACCACCTTCCTACTGCTGCTATTGCTGTTCACCACGCCGTCCGAATCGAAAATGAGCTAATGCCATACAGCGGCGCTCTTTTATATCTTTTCAAGTAAAGCAGAATGATGTACAACCAAGTGGTATAAAAGCTACAAAGACTCCTCCCATTATGAGTAGTTTGCTATCAAGTAGCGACACTGGCTTTTTTCCTTTTGCGTACACGGCGAATGAAAACGACCCAAATTTGAGTTTAGTTCACTCATAATCGCCAAAAGTGCAGGAACTCAGCGATGAGTAAATTTATCTCATGGTTTCCTGTGGAAAACCCTAAAAATCTGCCAGAAAATGAGGAAATTGATGAAAATTTTATTCAGTCTCGGAGTAGTACCAATAGACTGAGTGAATCCAATCTTTACTTTTCTCAAATTCTGGAATTATTCCATGGAAAATTCTGGAAAAACCTGGGAAAACATGAGGCAAATTTACTCATCGCTGAGTTCCTGCACTTTATTTCTTATTTCTGACTAAACTCTAACTCTAACTAAACTCAAATTTGGGTCGATCTCATTCGCCGTGATATCACCTTGAAATATATCGGCGCCGGTGGTTAGGGTGATTACCTCTCACCGCGGCAGGCCTGAGTCCAATCTCTCCATTTTTATGGCACAGACCTGTTGGTCCATATTAGGAGTCCAATCTCACCGGCATGTTCTAAGTAAGGGGGAGGTAGTTGTCAAATACGAACAATCGTCGCCTACCTTGCATAACTGGTTCCAAACGTAAACAAACCATAAGAAACCTAGAGCGTCGGTAGCATTGGAGCTCAGTACGGAAAACATATCTCGCGTCACTTTTCAATAGGTCTCTCTCAACTCTCTTACGTAAATAACTCGGCTTCACAAATGTTTCCTGTCGTCTTCGTCGAATTAGATGCTAGATTGTTGCTTCTTACATCGAAAATATCCGGCCGTGGCGATTCAAAGTGGATCAAGGTTGATCAAAATAATTTGTACCCCTGCTTCCAGTTTGATTACATGAGCATGTTGTGTGATCGTTGGTTCTGAATATGGACAAACAGGCAGATGAATACTATTCCTAATCTTTACTGTAATAAGATTGGTGGCCCTGAAAAGAACCGTTTTGTTGTCAAAGTTGGTGATGATTTAACCTCCGAAACCAAACAGAGTGCGCCTCTGTCACTTCAAAACGTAGATGAAATCCATGGCCGCTTACACTTGGCGTGTTTAGTGTAGGTGACAGTATCACGGATCTCATTTTTCAAGAACACCTTCACCTTCAGAACACCGCCACGACGAGCCAGACGACGGATGGTAGTTATCTCGAAGAATTTGCGTTTGGTTCTTAATATGGCGATAAGTGTGCAAAATATTACGCAATTCCATCCTCCCTATTCGCACGCGCCCGAGGATCGGAGGCGAATGCCACTTCGACTTGTTTCGTGTACTTACTACTCTCTGACGACTGTGCTGGGGAAGCACCCTATGCATGTATAGGTAATTGGTGGATTTTTAAGTTAACTCGACGCTTTTGGACAATGCTGGACATTTACCAGTTTTCAATAGTTTCTTGTTGAAAATCAACATTTGGAAGCATTGTTATTAACGTTCAAAATCTTTCTTAATTTGTTACATGTTCCATTTTCGGTTTTCACAAAGTGTACCCCCATATAGAAATCAAAGACGTAGTCCTACGTCAAAAATATGGCTTTAAGACTTGGACAAAATTTGAGCATTATGACACTGAGGAATTATTTACAGAATGTTGATAAGAATGCTATGAGTTTTAAGGAATGTTCGAAAGAAATTTTACTGAAATGTAAGTTCCAGGATATTTCGGGTAGTATTTCAATAAAATTGTAAGGAGAACTAAAAATCACCTCAAAGTAGTTCCGAAAAGACTATTATGTGGATTATGAGTAGAAGTTCAGAGAATTCTAAAGCAAATCTGATGGAATTTCAGGAAGGTAATTCGGAAGAGAATTCAAGTGAACCCTACGATAAACATATTTAATTGAAGTATCCTATACATGATAATCTAATGGTCAAATACGACTGAAAATCACTTAAATGTTAACCCGACACGAATGCCACGAATATGGTAAAGTGTTGTTAATTAAATTATAATTAAAATAATAACTTCAATTTTAATCGAACTATGAAAGAGCTGAGGAGAGCTACAAGGGAACATCAATAATATTTTCAAAAGAAGATACTTCCGAACAAAAAGTAACACTTTTTTTTGCAAAATGTTAAGCTAATTTTAAGATAAGTATAAAGGGAATTCCTGAGAAAATTTAAATTAATTTGCGAGGGATCTCCAAATAGAAGAATTCACAGGGAAGTTTTAACATATTTTCAAGTTTCCTTACAATTTTATAAGTTTAAGGAGATCATCAAGAAATTTACAAAGGGAATCCTAAGAATGGTTCAAGAGCAAAGAGAACATCAAGAACAATCAAAGAGCTTCTTACAAGGGCATTTGGAGAACAATGTCAACGGAGTTCTGAGGAAAATTGTCATGGAATTCCGAGGAAAAATCAATTTGTGTTATTTTTTTTTTTTTAGAATACCGTAACGCACCGAATACAGTCTTTTAATCCGGAAGTTTAATTTTTAATTAGATACTTCATCAACTTGGTAACATAATAATCATGTAAGATGAACATGAACGAAACTATAGGATCATGTAAAAAATTACGTGACATTTGGATCATATCAACTTTTAAAAGTGCCCGTATTTATGGACTAACTGTCCGTATTTCGATGCATTACGGTGCTGTCTACATTTTAAAAGATATTCGGATTGATTCGTGTATGCTTTTGTAAGCAAACATTGACATGTACATACGATTCCTAACGAATAAAAGCTCAATCTCGGTAACCAACGATAAAATCAGTTAGAAGAATGATTTTGATAGATCTATTTGTTTACAAAACCATGTACGTCTTTATCACGAATGATTCCGGATATACCAAAAGATTTCTGTGGAATGTTCAAAGGGAATTTTAAAGAAAATTATGGAGAGAAGTTTAGGTAAATTCTCGCTAGAATTATTAATGGATGGAATGGATGGAATTTCTAAAGTGTTCTGCACCTGAGAATATGGAGAACAGTGGAAAAAATTATAAGATAATTCATGGGAATCCTAAAAATAGCTCTTAAGACATTTTGAAATGATCATAACGAAAATTCATGAGACATTTTCGAAGATATTTTGAGATAAGTTCCGAAGAAATAATCTAGATAAATCAGACATAGCGAATGTATCAAGATCCCGTACACTGAAATTGAAGATACAGGATATAGAAAATTGTCAAGATTCTGATACTTCAATTGAAAAGAAGTTCCATGACCCTGTCTGTTCTATGAAAACTGAATAAGATCATGGAGCTAGATATTTCTAAAACGATTGTTAGTTAGATATAACGTGTAACTGTAAGATGTGTGAGATCTGACACTAGGAAAAATCGTCTGAACGTCGGAAAAAAAATCACGTTTCTAAGGCTTAGAAATTTCTAAGACTTTTCACTGGATTAGCAAAATTATCACGATCTTGAACTTGGCTCTGAGACAGTGGTAATTTTTTGAGAGCTCAGATTTATTTTTTGGAAGTCTGTACTGAGAAAAAGAAAAAGAAATCAAACTTAAAGAAATATTCAAGAATCTAAGATCAATATTTAAGAATATCAGGCATACGTTGAGTTTTCAATCGAATTCCGATTATTTCCCAGTTCTTTTCGATTCCATGTTTTCCTGGATCAGAGGCCATCCTGCAGTATTCTTTCTCTGAAAGATTTTCGAATATCAATAAGATTTCTCATCGCAATCAGGCCAAACAGAGAAAAAGCTGAATTTATCCACCTTTGGTGAGATCCCTGCTTACACTTAATATGACCCCCAATGATCTCATTTTCGATTGAAAATGTGATTACAGGTGCCGCATGATGGGTTTAAGTCCAAGTCAGAAACTGGGTGTGGTCCTGGGCACTCAATATGACTCTTGTGTTGGAATTATCGTGTGATTTGATGTGCCGCATAATGTGTTTGGAACTTTTCAGATTGCTTCTAGCCTTATGGCCTGTATTCAGCGGAACATGTTCCTGACATATCTCCGGAACCAGTTGACCGATTCCAAAGATATTCAGTATCGTTCAATGGGACCATGGTACCTTCCATTTGGCGGCTATGGTGTATTCAGATTTGAGCGTGCATTGGCGGAGCGGTGCAAAATTTGCGTTGGAATGAGAGAGACAACTAGTACTTCTCTCCCTCTCGTACCTTTGGAAAACCGCGCTCCACGCGTGAAATATCGCTCAGGACGGAGACCTCCTTTATCATGGCAGTACCAATGAAGCGAAGCTTGCCCAAATAGCCCATCCCGACGAAACAGGAAACTTCGCAGGTATTTCCACATTTGCCAAACTGAACACAAATCAATATCTCCACGGTTCTTCAGACCGACTCAAAATTAAGTTGAATTAGCTCAATTTCGGCAAAAGTGGATTTACTCCAAAGTGTCATCAGCAGCAAATCTAAACACATAAAGCAACCAACGATACAGACAAAACGCTTGCTACGACTACCACAACAAACTCTCTCTGCAACACAGCTCGATCGGAGTGGTAGTAGGCCTGCTTGCCTGCTTTGTTGCAATATACATGATTGAGGACATAGCTTGATCGGAATCGAAACAAAACATAACAAAAAATTCCCATTAACACACATTTATTATCTTCGGCTATACTTTGAAGCAGCTTGCCAACAATTTGGACGTTTCCTCCACCGGCTCGAGCGAGCTGTGCTGCAGAGGCTGTTTTTCATGAAAAAAAGGAAGAAGATTATATAATTATTGCTTTCCATTTCTGACAAAGCGTTGATAGCTTGTCATTTTGTCATTTAAAGATATTTTTGATTCCTTGGTCATCAGTCAATCAATCAGTTAGACAATAGATTTAGCTGTCACTTTGCTGGAACGTAACACATCCGGCTGCATTGAGCGCCGCACTTCAGAGTTTTTTGGCGGAATTCAACTGAAGAACGAACCGGAGATGAACTAGCCTACGGCTAAAAATCTCCTAAATAAAGAAAACTTTAGAAAATTTTCAAGCCGTTGTTAAAATGCTAAAAAAAAACTTGATCACTTGCGACCATCTTGAAAACCATAAAACCTGGATGGCTAATCAATAAACGCATTATATCACTTGTTTTTAACTTTTTATCACCCATAACAACTATCAAATTTATAAAAGTACTTATTTCGAAAAATAGAAGCGTTTCAACTAGCAAGCCCCACTAGTTCCTCGCTTGGATACCAAGTGTGCAACAAAAATTTCTTTTGGGCCTCAGGCCTCTGGCTCTCTCTCTCTCTCTCACACACCCTCGCGTTCTCGCTCGATCTGTATCGTACTCATACGCTCACTGCCAAGAATACTGTCTGCGCTAGATCATAGTCGTGGGCGTAAATCCAAACCTTCTATGCCGTATATCTCGAAAATGGTTGACGATATCGCCAAACGGACAAAATTCGCAACATCCGCCCACTATCCTTTAGTAACCAAAAGATAGCTAGAAAAGTTAGCTTTCAGATAGACTTTAATGTATCTTGGGATTTTTTGCGAAAGATGTTGAAATAAGAAATAACAAGTAAAGTATTCTTTGGAAAATATCCGTTTCTAAATTATATAATCTGTGGTGTATACTGTAGCAAGCTTCATAATGCCTTTTTCAAAGCACACCAACACGCACACACATACACACACGCAACATATATCTATCTCTTATGGTTCATGAGTTATGATTTTTTAAACAAGCAGGTTAGGGTGGCCCCTAGACAATCGGCATTCTTTAAATATCTTTTTATACGTTCATTTCTAGTGAAATTTTTGCTATGTTGTTATCTCTTTTATTTGAAAAGTGATGGCTAGTTTTTGCTGAAATTTTTTTTTTTTAAATTAAACTAAATGCTTTAAACAGAAAAAGCTCTTGCAGTTTTAACCAAAAATTAAGAAAAAACGATGTTTCCAATGAAATTGAATGTTTGTAAATCGGTTTGCTCCATTCTGTGATATTAACAATTGAAAAGAGCAATTTTTTCGAAGAAAATAGCCTTTGACTTTCTAATCAAAAAAGATAGTAACCTAGTTGCTTGAGTTGCTCAAATCAGAACAATGTTTTTACGAGAAATTAACGCATGAAAATATATTCAAAGAAAACCGATTTTAGTGGCCACCCTAATCTGCTTGTTTAAAAAAATCATAACTCATGAACCATAAGAGATAAAAACGTTGTATCTTGAACAAAGTTGCTTTGCATTGATTGTTCTACAACTGTTCAGAACACTGCTTTGGTCTATCTCAAATAATAAAAAAGTTTGTATTTTTTTAATTTAATTTACCAATTTTATGGGCCTGTAGACTTGGAGACATACTTCAAGTCTCCGCGTACATCGTACGGGTTAGGCAAAAGATATGCGTCTATCTTCAAAAAACTGTCGCATTAATGGCCCTTCGCTCATTTTCAACTTCTATTAAATTTTCATACTGCCGTACTCTAACGGAACTATCCACCTACCCTCTTCTAAAGATCATTCTCTAGCTAATAAATCATTACACTAAAAGCTTCATGTTAGCATTTCCAACCAACTCTGAAAATCGCTAACTTCACGTATGAAGTAACATAAACACACTTTGAATGTCTCCAGAAATATTTTGGAACTGTCTTAAGAATTCAATATCCTTTAGGTTTTTCTCAGAATATTCTAGAACGTTTTTTTCTCAGAACACCTTGGAAATGAAATTCCCCTAATGTTTCAAAAGAATTTCCTCTGTATTCTCCAGAAATTCTTTCCAAAATGAACTTGAAATGATCTCCGGAATTTCCTTGAACTTTTCCCCAATTATCTTGCAGCTATCTGCAGGATTCACTAGAAATTATTTGCAGAACTTTCATGGAATCATCCCCAGAAATCTTTTCTTTTGGAACTTCGCTTCAGAATTCAATACCCTTGAGGTATAGTTTTTCTACCAGAAATGTTCAATAAAGCTTGCCCCTCCATTCAACAGAACTGTGCAATTTTTACATCAGGAATTTTCAATTCAGCTATTCCCTCCTTGCAGCAGATTGAATCTTACACCAGAAATTTTCAATACAAACTTGCCCCCAGAAAATTTAACACCAGAAAATTGTACACCAGAAAATTTTACACCAGGAAATTTCAATTGACCAGAACGATGCAAATAATTCACCGTTAATGTTAAAAAAAATGATTCCCCAATCTTCTGATTGGTGCAGATTTCCTTTTTCCATTTTCCAGATTTTCAGATTTTTCAGCATAAATTTTCAGTAAAGCAGTTTCCCTCCAATCATAAGAATGGAGCAAATTTTACACCAGAAATTATAATTAAAGTTTGTTCCTCTATTGAGCAAAAGGATGCAAATTTGAGACCACACATTTTCCGAAAAGCTTGCCCATCCGTTCACCAGAACGGTGCAGATTTTCCTCCAGAAGTTTTCAATGTAGCTTAATTTAAATAAAGCTTGTGCCTTAATTTACCAGACCAGTACAAGTTTTCCACCAGAAATTTTCTGTTAATTTCATTTATCAGAGCGATACAAATTTTGCACCAGAAATTTTCAATAAAGCATTCTCCTCCATTCACCAGAATGGTGCACCAACAATTGTTTTACCATGCACTTTTGTGGTGCAATTCTCAGGCACCAGAATGGTGCAAATTTTCTACCATAAATTTTCAATTAAGCTTGCATTCATCAGAACGATGCAAATTATGCACCAGAAAAATGAATAAACCTTGCTTCTACATTCACCACAGTATTCCTAACGTTCCACAAGAAATATTCAGTTAAATGTGCACCTCCAAATTTTTAGCGTGATTCAATTTTTCCACCAGGGTTATTCATTTTGATTAGTCCCTCCATGATTGATGATATTTTTACACCAGATACTCAATAAAAAGCTTTCTCTTCGATTTATCACCATGAAGGTGAATTTCTTCAACCTTAAATTAACCCTCTTCTTTTATCCCTCCATGAAGCACCTTGAAAAAATAATTACAACAGTATTTTTTTGTATGCACCACTGTGGTGCAATTTTTTGACCAAAAAATTTCATTGAAGTTTGTCGCTTCATGCACCTTTATGGTGCAATTTTCAGACACCATCTCAAAGGAATTGCCGCAAGAAAAGGTTTACAGTGCCCTTATAGTATGAAATTAAGTTATTTTACCTTCAAATCAAGTTATCAAGAAAACAAGTTATTTTATATCGTAATTTGGAAATGTGGAAATGAACATCTTATTTATAAAAGGAGGGGCAATTTCCCCAGCTTGCCCCACCCTGTGCACGCCAGTTTGTTGTTGTTAAATCAACAATCGTAATCGTCTTAATGGGGATGATTTTGAGTATCAAATGCAAAATTATATTTTTTTTTACGTAGGATTACGTCTTTTGGCAACATATTGGGGGTGCAATTTCAAAAAAACTAAAATCGGCCGCGTTACGAAAAGTGGTCAGGATTTGACCACTTATAACTCTGTCAATAGCGGATGGATAAATAACGTGCTCAACTTTTTGGCTCAGCTCTGGTACTCTCTTTGGTCCCAAGCTAATCGATTCACCCCTCGAAACATAGGAAAAAACAATAACCCCTCATTTTATCTGTCAAACTTTCATAGCGAATCAAAACAAACATTGCGTAGTACTAGAATTTAGACTAGAATGGGGTACGTTAATCGTTTGCTTGGGACCAATAGGCTAGTCAAGTAGTGAGCCAATTTAAAATCGTTAGTTTCATATTGATTGTTGATAAAACGGTCCTTTTCAGGACCACCATAAATTTGTCAAAGAGTATTTTATGGACACTTCTCGCGTTAACTTTCAAATAGACATCTATCTACATCTACATCTACATGGATCGATTCTCATCATCGACTCTCTCTTTCGTTAAAATTATCATCGATTGCCCTTTTAATGCAATAAAATTCTTCCCGAATTTTCTTAATAAGAGGGGCTTAAAATTTGCATCAAAAAGCATCAACATAGGTACCGTCCGGTATGCTCAGATTCTGCTAATGATGTGTTTTCCCTAACACAGATTTAATTTCCGAATACCAATATCAATGGACTCTCTTCAATCTCTTCAAATTTCTACAATTGTATTGCGAAGTAAGTGATATTTGAGAAATTGTTTGCGGGTTTATCGATATAGCCATGTCGCAGCATTTGGCTAAACAATACAAGCGTGCAAAGGAACTGCATGCGGACAAACCTCCGAAGAAGCAGCCGAAAACTGATGCTGAAAGAAATCGATGTTAGCGAGACAGGATCAGAACGGCTAGATACAACATTGCTTTATCTACTGGTTGGGATGCTGGATAAGGATCTTCAAGACGAGGTAGAACATTTGACTATATCGCTTTGAAACAAAGAACCAAATTGAGGACTACTATGCCATCGCCCTTGACCAAAATGTTCACCAATCGTTCCAGGTGCAACGCATGAGCACCGCTATCATCTCCAAGAACATCGAGGAAATAATTCCTCAGCATTGTTCTAAACTGGCTCCCAAGCTTCCAACCCATCGGTCCTTTTCAGGACCACAAATTACTGATAAAAGAGTTAACTAAAGAGCTCAAGTAAGAGCTTGTATCCAAGACATATTGTCCAGGATTGGCTTGTACCAACAATCAATGCGAAACTAACGATTTTAAATTGGCTCACTACTTGACTAGCCTATTGGTCCCAAGCAAATCGATTAACGTATCCCATTCTAGTCGAAATTCTAGTACTACACAATGTTTGTTTTGATTTGCCATGAAAGTTTGACAGATAAAATGAGGGGTTCGTGGATTTTCATATGTTTAGAGGGGTGCATCGATTAGCTAGGGACCGAAGATAGTACCAGAGCTGAGCCAAAAAGTTGAGCTCGAACATAATTCATCTACACTGGGTCGAAACGCTCGTCATTGCGTGTGATGGTAAATGATAAAAACAGATACTGCCCTGAAGTAAAGTCAGCACTCTATTCTGAAAATTGGAAAACATTTCATTAGTGAACAATACCAGCACCGGACACTGTTCATTAAATCATTCAGCTCATTCAGTTATATCTAGAACCATTTTCTTCTTTAAGTTCCAAGAAATGGTAACCCTATCCCATGGTACCATTCCGACATCCTCTTTAACATTGTAGCACAAAATTTTGCTCATTCCTTACCCATTATTTCGGATGCTCTTAAACGCACAAAAAATATGCAATAAAATCGTTATAATTTCATTACCCCGCTTCATAGGCACCGAGCCAAGTTTATTATACATACCTATATATTGTTGCTTAGTATCATATCTGCGCAACGGCTAAGTGAGAAACCGATTTCTAGCACGACCGACCAGCGAGTGTAGAAGCACAACGGTTGGAGGTACCGGCCTTTGAAACGCGCGCACATTTTTCTCGTACGTTCCTATTTCTAAGCAGACACGTGTGTGTGCATTTCAACTGCGAGAAGGCCAAGTGCATCCACAACAAAGGCTTTTTCCCCAACAAAAGTGGGAATCATATCCACCAACAATAACAGCAACAAAGTTTGTAATGTCATTGAGATTAAAAATGCTGCTACTCAAGCCTTTCAGGTACCTAAACCGCGTAGGGCTGTGAGCACTTCTTACCTTCAACTGCATAAAGACATGGCTTCTTAAGCGACTAATAAGCATTGTATGACTGGGTAAAATGGTTGAAGAAGATTTCACTTTCGGGGGTATTATCTACTACAAGAAAAAAAAAAAATAACAGTGAATGCGTGAGATAAACTTATCAAACTTGATGTTTCTCCCCCTATTGTCTCCGACCGATTGCTCCGCTACGATGGCAGAGGAAAGCTACCGAACGACGCGTAGTTGAACTTTTGCTTTTGCGGGGGAGATTTCGCCGTATATGAAACACGCAGTCGGTGGAAAACAATTGGAGAAAAGTGTACTTTCGTTTAGGAGATATCACGGGTTGGGTAATTTTCAATGTAAATAAGCAGACAGTGATTGATCGAATTAGGTAGAATCTCGTTAAAGAGGTTTATATCATAAATTGATTTACAGCAATTTGTTTAAATTGGTAGCAATGACCGGTACCATTCGAAAAAAAGTGCGCTTCCTTCATCATCATAATTTAGGGCTGTTTTGGAGAAAATCGACTTTCCAGTGACTGCAACCCCCGCAAAAAGTGCCCAAAACAAGATCTCAGCTTTCCATTACAAAAAAAACCTCCACATGATTGTTATCGAATGTACACTAGCGTCAAAATGTGTGGCAACCGGAGCGGTATCAGCCAACATCCACCACGGCACTTACGTGTAATCATGAATGTAAATGTAATATTAATTTCCTGTTTCCGAAAAATCAATGAACTTTTCGTTTCGGTTTGAAGCCAAATTTGGTAATTCCGCTCATTTGGGAGCGAAAATTATAGGTTCACATAGTGAGTTAAGTACATTGATTGTCGTCGGGTGTTTCGGCTTGATCGCGTACGAGCTCACTTACGTGGTGCGGTTGCGGGAGGGAGTTTATTCAAATTTCGAAATCTCTGAGAGCACATGTCAGTTTTTTACACACTGTGAACGATTGGGAGTTTGACCGAACAGGGTTTTTTTTTAAATCGATGATCATTCGAATTACTCAATAGTCATTACGTTTCATGCAAGAAGTGTTGTTGGAATTAATATCCGAAATATTATGAGCTTGTTAGATACACGCAATATGGAAGTAAATTAGAGACTTTTAAAACTAATTCTGATATGGTGCCAAATGTATTAACAGATTTCGTGGAAGACCGACTACTCATGGATTTTTGTCATGTTTTAAAAAGTATGAATTGGGGAAACCCCATGTAAAGATCAGTGCACGAAGGTTTGCTGCACTCTTCTCTCACCCGTAAATTTTGACAGTTTTGGGTGGTTTGTTTTGGCTCCCATTCGTTGCCATCTCTTTTACTCAGAGACAAAATGATTGGAACCAAAAATTGAGGTTAGGGACCGTGCACTGCTCTATAAGAACCTCGAATTCATGATTTCAGAGTTAACAAGTCAATTATGCGTTTGGTAGGATACTTTAGTTAATAAGCTACGGAACGAAGTCAATGAGAACGCGTGATATGAAGGTTTGCACACATTATTCCCAAAAACAAAAGAAGCGCACCGACCGAATCAACTTTTATCTTCATCCGATAGGCCGAAGTGAATTCATTGGCGTTTCAATGCGTTAGGCCGAGTTTAGAATCCGTAGGCCGAGTTCGGCGTCAAGAAGCAGTGTTAGACTTTTGACAATATCTCAACCATTTGTTTCTCTTTATCAAATCTTACGGTACGTACGGAAAGGTAAATCAATTTGAAGGCATCAGTAATAATAATATTCGGTTTGGTGCTAAACTACGCTAGATTAAGAAAGACAAAGTGCAGGTAGTGCTTAATAGGCCGGAATTGGGGTAGTTAACCCTAGCGCAACCCAAAATGCAAGAGGAAAGGGGCCTAACATATGATTTCAAATCAAAGGTTGCAGAACACATCTTCGCAGAGGACCACCAACTATCGACGGAGGACATCACGATTTTACGAACCGTATCTACACCATGGAAATTGGATGTTGCAGAGAGCCTCGAGATCAACAAACAACGAAATTCAACTTTACTCAACAGGGATCAAGGAAACGGACACACATGGCTTTTCAAGAGGACACATCAACGAGTAAGCAGCGGAGTACCTGCTCCTACAGGAAATTAAATTTAAGTTTACCTAGCTTTTAAGTGAACATGTACCTGAGTTAGTATATATTCGGTAAATGCGATGTTTTCTTCAGTCGAGTATTAGTACAAGACCCTCAAGAAGTCTGCAAATTGTAGACAAAATACGCGTATCTGTCAAGGATAAGCAAATAAGGTAGTTGAATTAAATGGAAATTACTAATCTTTCTCTCTCTTTACGACTATGATTGCCATGAAAAGAACCTTCTGATATGAATTTTAGTTGGAACATGTTCAGAAATTTTACTCTATTGACAAATCTTGGTGGCCCTGAAAAGGGCCGATGGTAGTATAGGCTTAAAGCCGTGATTTGATACGTCATATTATTATGAATTCTGAATCACTTTTTATCTAGCCGATTCAGGGCTGATAGCAGTGTCAAGCAATAAAAATAGTGAATTAGTGACTATAATCATTTAAAAAAGTAACTCAAAAGTGACCAAAATCATTTTAAAAAGTTACCAAAATGTGACTTAAACATTATCAGAAAATATAAATATTTTTTTTTATTCAGAAATAGAATCATGCAAATTGATTTGTCAGTCATCCAAAAAAGATAGTTATCGATTTCGTATCTGTACGCATTCGTCAAAAGTTTATATTGCAAGATCTTGCACAACTAGATTAAAAACTAACAACAATGTGTAACACGACTTTCAATAACAGAGATATTTGAAATTCTTATGGTATCCTGAATTAAAGTCTAGCATAAATCTATTCTCTAACACGTCACGCTTTTTAGATATGAACTATGATGATCTTTATGCGAAGTGAGAACTTCCATCACGAAGGTGCTTCGTGTTTGCTTAGTTGCCTAATAAGAAGACATTGCCTAATTATTAGAACTATTTCCGAAATGAAGAATGAAACGCCGAGATAGCGTTTTAAAATATTAAATGATATAAATACCCAGATATTATTTTTGAATTAATGAAAAAAAGGATAATTCTTCTACAACAGGAGTTGCTATGCATTCTACTGGGCCGAACAAGACTGAATGAGTCATTAGGTCGACTGTGGGAAAGCTCCATTACAAAGGTTGAACACGAAAAAATCCGGACACAAAAATCTTGTTGGGGGTTAAAAATGCGTTTTATTTTTCATAGTTCAATGTAACAGCTATACATACATATCCAAGGAACACATCTTAGTCCTTGTTACTTTTTATGCCTTGTTGATAGTGACAAGACTCGGCTTTGTCTACCGAGGATGATCTTGAAACAAGGCAAAAAATGAGTTAGTTGTCTTCATCTATGTGATTCCTAATCTTCTATCCGTTGTTCCCTAGTTCCTGACTACTTCATACTAGGGGAACAGGATTTTTCAGTAATCCAAGGAACACATCTTAGTCCTTGTTACTTTTTATGCCTTGTTGATAGTGACAAGACTCGGCTTTGTCTACCGAGGATGATCTTGAAACAAGGCAAAAAATGAGTTAGTTGTCTGCATCTATGTGATTCCTAATCTTCTCTTCGTTGTTCCCTAGTTTGAAGTGGTTAAGACTAGGGTTCTGATGCATGGTCATTATCGGTGTCATACCTTAATTTTGTTGCTAAGGAATTCAATTTTGACTGACAAAGGGGCGCGCCTTTGGAGGGTGTTTCAACACTCCGAAGGGTATAAATAGCGGGACCTTTCAATTAGAGTCGGATCCTTGCGATAAATGCAAGAGTGGCAACTGTAAAAAAATCGAATACTTCATCATTTCTCAATAGTGATGGAGTAATACGACATGCACTAAACTAAGGACACGGGATATACTACAATAGATCAATTTACTGGTCGCAGTAGTGTTAGGTCCCGAACAGAGGAAAAAAAAACAGCTATACATTTGTAGGTATTATTATTTTTTTTAACAATTTATTTGATAAGGCTCAACTGAATTAACTTTACAGAGCCGAGGATTCTTGTTCACTATACAATACATCTTAAAACTATAGTCAAAAGGTACAACACAATAAACATTTTATCTTCCGCTATCAAATAAGCCTCCTCCACCAGAACGGGAGCCGCTTCCAGTGGTTTCATTGTATGGCAGATTCGCCAACGAGGGGACGCAAAACGTGTTCATCACTCACACACTCATCACGAAATGGTTGCATTCCAAATTCGACGAAGTATCAACTGAAAGAACTGCTGATGAAGAACAATGAGGAGGACCACACAATGCACACTGGGGACAAAATCGAAACAATGTGCTAAAATTCAATAACTTCGGTGCTCGCTGGAACAAGAGACTAAAAAATAGTCATTCTTATATAAAAAAGTCTCAGAAATCGATTGGAGTGGGTTTCATCTTGGGCACGATAGGGTAAGTTGGGGTTTTCATAGTTTTGCCCTAAAATCTCCTATTTTGCATGATTTGAATGCTGTATCTCAAGATACCGATGATATACACGGATGATTTCTTCAGCAAAGTTGATCAGGAGGTCAAGGACTGTTGGATGATGGACAAAACAATTCAGAATTCTTCCGCTAAGCGGTGCTAGTGACCATTCGAAATGAATATGTTTGCGCTGCTGTATCTCAAGATCCTGACTATTTAGACGGATGATTTCTTCGGCAAAGTTGATCAGGGGATCAAGGATTGTTGGATGATGGACAGAACAATTCGGAATTCCTCCACTAGGTGGCGCTATTGATTATTGAAAGTGAATCTATTTGTGCTGCTGTATCTCAAGATCCTGACTATTTAGACGGATGATTTCTTCGGCAAAGTTGATCAGGAGGTCAAGGACTGTTGGATGACGGACAGAACAATCCAGAACATTTGTTTTCTCCAAGTTGCTTTGGAGTTCAGATTATTTGATCTACTGGCTCAACCATGAACTGCACGATGTCCTCAGCGACAAAACTTACAAAGACATGTTCATAAAGTTCCTGCGGATCGTTTTTGATTTATTTGATTTATAATAAAGGTTCTCCAAATTGTCTTGAGCTCAGATCACATGATTTACCTGATCAACCATAACTGATACAAGGTCCTTAGCAACTAAACATCTCCAAACTACATCAATTGAAACTGTAAGAAGGAACTTTTTTTTGTAGAAGACCCATCATCTTTTGCACCAGCCCTGTTCCCACTACCTCATACTGCTCCAGAAAAGGCACTCATTAGGCACTCCTCCCGGTAAATTTGCTGGTTCATGGTCCCAGTTTCGCTTTTAATCCCACAACTGCAGATTGCTTGCCAAACAATGAACTTTTTGGGGAATTTCAATTACTTTTTGATTTTATATTCATCTGGGGCACTCGTCCGGTCAACCGAAGTATGAAATTCCTGCCCAGAAATTTGATCGAAAACTGCCAGGAGCGGATAGACCGGGGTTTTTGGTGAAGCCATAATGTAAACAAATGAGCTTAACCTGAAAACCAATGCTTACTGTGACTCTATACACTCTTAGCTTGATTAAGACATTTTGAAAAAAAAAATCTAAAAAAACGCCTTAATGGCAACATTTTTTCGTGTTCAATCTTTAAGCTTATAAACTGTTTTAAACTGGTAAAAAATAGAATAAGACATGATGAGTCAAATATCGAGTGATCGGAATTGTTTATGAAAGATCCCTGGAATTCATAAAATCTTTGAACTTCATTTCACAAGATAGAAATCTTGTGACGAGATTTTGGATCATTTGACAGACTGACAAATAATCTTAAAATTTTGGAAATAAGAAAAGTTTTCAATACATTTTAACTTGAGAGGTGTCATACTAAAGAAAGGAAAACAAGTACCTGAATAAACAATTTTTTAAGATCTCTGTTGATATTTGTTAATATTCTGCTATTATTTTCAAGCTTTTGCACTTTGTGTAAATATCAGGCGCAACATTTGATAACGGCACAAAAGTTTTTGTAAACAAACTTTTTAAGGCCCTTTACACGCAAACCGAAGTACGCTCACGCAAACCAATAACAGCATCGGATAGGGGTAGCTCTCACCTTTCCGAAAGTGGTATTGGTTCGCGTGTAAATAACCTTTCAATGGTTGTTTACTAATGCTTTTAACCTATGATCCTAATTTCACGCATTTTTGAAAAATACAATCCAAATGTATAATGGATATATTTCAAATTGAGTTAGAAATTCTGAAAGGTAGGGGAAATGTATGTAATGTCGGCCTAAGTGTCCCTAATTTGGGCCCATATATAAATTCAACAATCGACTAAATTTTCAATAGCGACAAAAAATATCCATTAGTACCGTCCCAATGAGGCGTTCATCTAGATACAATTGATAAATAGCAGATTTTTAGCGATGGGCCCAATCTTAGATCCATAGGCCATTAGAGCCATTTCCCCTATTTATTGACTAATGTTTATTTGTTTATTTGTTTATTTGTTTAATTAATAATTCAACTGACAATTAATGTCTTAATGAATAAAACTTAATCTAAATAGTTATGGTCAACGAAACGAAAACGGTCAAATAACCGGTGACGAAACACATTTGCTGATACGTTAAAGTCAAATTCGCAATAAAAGTAGTTAAATTGTCGGCTGATTGCACGAATTGCGTATAATTTCTGCCTCGTGGCTCCAAAAACAGAAATTCGCGTTGACGAAGAGGTCTCTCAGGAGCATACATATTTAGCTGGGCCAGCAACGTTGGACAGTCGATGTCACCCGTGAGAAGCTTTCCAGCAAACATAGCTTGAGCGACCGTCCGTCGCACCACTAGCGGTTCGATGCCCAGAAGACGGCAACGCTCCTCGTACGGTGGCAGGTTCGATGAGTCACGCCAGTTCAAGAAACGAAGAGCATATCTCACAAACTTTCGTTGAACAGATTCGATTCTAGCGATCCAAGTGGCTTGGAAAGGGCACCATACAACTGCACTTGATTCTAATATAGACCGCACAAGTGAGCAGTAAAGTGATCTGAGGCATAACGGGTCCCGGAACTCATCGGCAATTTTGAAAATAAAACCCAGTTGGCGATTGGCTCGGGAAATGATGTCGTTATAATGGATTTTGAAGGTGAGCCCGCAGTCCAGAGTAACACCGAGATCCTTTATTTGTTCTACACGGGCAATGCAACGTCCAAAGAGCACATAGTCAAACAAAATTGGTTCGTTTTTACGGTGATAGGAGATGACGTGGCATTTTTCGATGCTCAGGCCCATCAAATTTCTCGTGCACCAGTCAGCGAAAATACATAGCATATGCTGGAGATCCCAACAGTCCGAGAGGCTTTTGATAATTTTGTAGATTTTGGCGTCATCTGCGTAGAAAAGACGTCATCCAGATGGTAACAACAGAGCGATGTCGTTTAAAAAGATCGAAAACAGCAGAGGTCCCAGGTTGCTACCTTGCGGGACTCCCGAGTTGTTTGAGAAAACATTTGATTCCGTCGCGCCAATCTTGACTCGTACAGAGCGATTCACTAAGTACGATCTGAACCATTTCACAGCCGTAGACGAGACACCTAGTATCTCCAACTTAGCAAGCAGGATTTCATGATCCACCCTGTCAAAAGCGGCTTTTAAGTCCATGTATGCAGCATCAACTTGCCATCCAGCATCCAAGCTTCGCAGACAGTCAGAGGTAAACTGCACAAGGTTCGTGGAAACCGATCGCTTGGGGTAAAAACCATGTTGGTCCGTATCGATATAATTTTTACAGCACATAAACAGAGCATCATTTACAATAATCTCGAAAAGTTTAGAGCAGGCGCACATGGAGGAAATCCCACG
The DNA here is from genome assembly GCF_037179485.1 of Ochlerotatus camptorhynchus. Lineage (NCBI taxonomy): Eukaryota > Metazoa > Arthropoda > Insecta > Diptera > Culicidae > Ochlerotatus > Ochlerotatus camptorhynchus. Next base: position 2,843,042 of record NW_027040890.1, read on the forward strand.
ATAATTAGCGACATTCTGTTTGTCTCCTTTTTTTTGTGAATTGGAAACAGATAGGAAAGCTTCCAGCGGGAGGGGAATTCACTTTGCTGTGCCGAGAAATTAAAAATGCGCGCAAGTGGAAGGCAGAGGTTGACTGCACATCGTTTTAAAACTGACGAGGGAATTCCGTCAGGACCAGCGGCGAATGAGTTCTTCATTTTGCGTGTTGCGGCTATCACCATGTCTTCAGTGATGTGAGGTATGTCAAAACTAAAAACATCACGTGGCATCCCGGAGGTTGAGACCAACACCTGTGTCGGTGAAGCGGAAAAATCGTGGAAGACTTGTTTGAATTGACGAGCAAACAAGCTGCATTTTTCACTTTCGCTGCAGGCCGTATCATCTCCGAGGAACATGGAACAAGGAAGCCCGGATTCTTTCCGTTTTGAATTTACAAACGACCAAAAACCTTTCGGGTACGACCGAAGGTTCGCTTCCGTGCGTCTCACGTGCCGATTATAGAGGAAGTGGTTGTAGTTTCGATAGCGACGACTTGCGAAATTAAACTGTTGCTTGTAGAACGGTAAGCGAGAGCTGCAGTACCTTCGGAGTGCGGCGGAGCGCTGACGTTTTAGTTTACGTAGGCGTGGGTTCGACCATGGAGGCTTCTGCGGGGGACGTCTTGCTGGGACAGTGCGGAAAATAACTTCTTCCAGCGCAGAGCTGAAACAATCCACAGCATCATTGACTCTAGCGGCCGTTTCGATACAGTGCCAATCTATTTCCGCAAGCGCATTGTTCAATGCAGTGTAATCGGCCCGGTGAAAGTCCAGAAAGCAGCACTCGGAAAACGGTATATATTCAATTGGAGTGGATAAACTTAGTGACACGACGAGAGCGGGATAATGTACTTCCAACTAAGAACTAAACATACTGTAGCACTGTAACAATTTTTCTTTATTTTTTTAACAAATTTTACATCGCAATTACAAAGTTACTAAAAAGTGACCCGCTATCAACACTGAAAACGAATCTTATTCAGAAAGTGAGTCACTTTTACTCATTCGCATGGAGAAATTTCCAAATACGTAGGTAATTCCATGCGCTGCGTGACCTACACTTTTAGACATTTCTCCATACGAATGAGTAAAAGTGACTCACTTTCTGAGTTAGTTTCGTTTTCAGTGTTTCGACTAGATAGGAGATTGATGTCTTTAGTTGGATAAAACCCTTTGTATACTGGACAGCTCAGATCATAATTCTCATATATGTCGGCGCTTACGTACCATTTGACTTCTGATTGCTTGTTCAAAATTTACTGCTCGGCTACAGGTTGCTGTCTTTGGAAAAGTTGTTGAGATGAATACAACAAATTTCAAATTTTATTGTTATGTTGGGCGTCTCCCTTAGCTCAATCGGAAAAGGCGCAGCTACAAAGCAAGACCATTCTGAAGGTGGCTGGGTTCGATTCCCGAAGGGGTCTAGGAATTTTTCAACTTGAGCAATTCCCTACGAATTCGCAAATCGGTTTATTTTTGTATTTTTGATTTGGTTTAAAATTTGCGGAAACGTTCCTTATAACCGACAATGCCATTTTGAATCTTCAGATCGCCATTGTGAATCCTGCCTTATTTTTGAAAGGGGCATATAGAAAAATATCAAGCTTATCTTCAGAAAATTTTTACTAGAAAACTGTTTGTCCGATCTGTTTGGTGTCTTGGGCAATATTGCAGGCAATAGATGAGACTATTTGAAAAAAAAATATGCACTCTAAAAAAATTTACCCAATTTAACTTAAAATTTCAAATAAAGTCTTAAATACAATTTTTCTCAAAAAATTATTTTTTGTTATTTTTTTTATTTGTTGATATGGTTTAGGGGACAACAAATGCTATCTATTGCACTATAGGTCAAGATAGAGAAATGATGGACAAAAAAGTTATGATATTTTAAAAAAATCAAGTTTTGTCCAAAACATGGTCCAATTACTGTTTCGATTTTATATAATGAAAGTACACCAAATTCACAATAAAAAACACTTCAGTAAAATTTTGATAAGTCGTAGCGAGATGTAGCGGTTTGAAAGTAGATATTTTTAAAATGTTGGTAGTTTTTGGCCATTTTTAAATGTATTTCGCGGTTCTCCAGTTCCGAAAATATTTTTTTCCGAAAGAACAGAAAATTTTACAATGAAAATGCTTGTGGTGGATCATCGATATGATCTAAATTATCCAGAATGTATATATTTTGAAACAATTTATTTTCTTGCAAATACATGTTTCGCTCGTTAGCATATGTAAAGAACTTTGTAAAAAGTACGCTTTTCCATTTATGTATTTAGTTATTTATTTGCACAGAATTCCTAATCATACAATTTTCCACATTTAAGTATTTTGCATGAATTTTCGTTTTTTTTACAATTAACAATTACAATTTACAATTCATAAATGTATTCACCGCCAAGGAACGTACGTCCACCTATAGGCGCCTATAGGTGTCATACAAAAATCAACGAGTTCCCAATACGTTCAGCTAAGTTCACTCCATTTGACCCGAATACGCTACCTGCTCGTTAAAGGCCGGGGTTCGAATCCGAACCGTTCTGTCGTAAAAAAAGAGTAACCGCAAATAGATTTGACCAAGATAGTAGATTGAAATTGCATGATAAGGAAAGAGATGTAGCATTGAATGGTTACAGAGAAAGATGATGAAATTTGTCGTTTGAAAGGTCGTTGAATTACTTCGGTAATTTGACGTACTTCCGGCCACGATGACCGTTGAATTCACACCTATCTGAGGGTTCTGGGACTTCTACTCGTTCACATTGACTTGAACCGTGGAAGAGGCGGAAGTGCGAGTAGATAGTACTTAAGTGTACTTTGTGTCCCGGTGTGTTTTTCATGGTATGTGAAGTTAAAAATGTGAAGAGTCTAAAAGACCGAATTAAATGTTACATGTTTTGTTCCTTTCTGTTAGCCTGTAGAGTGCAAACGGTAGGTTAGAAGTTCCGTGCGGTCCACTTATTGTGTGTGAAAATCTCGTAGAAAGGTAAGGTGAATAATGTCTTTTGTGTGGAGATGTATCTGAAATGTGTCGAACAGCCGTTCGACGGCTTTTTGTGCAGGATCGTTTTGTGCAGATTGGAGTTTGCACCTCATCGCTTCTAGCAAATAGATGGCTTTGCTCGGCACACCGCAACCAAGGAGTTAAATCGCGCTCTCTAGACCCCACGCTTCAACGTCAAGGTTCCCGGTTCGGGGGAGAATTCGGAAGGGAGACACCGTTTAACTGTTCTCCGGCAGAGCGTTGGCCAAATCCGCCAATATCAACCACGTGAACCCACGTACATTATTCGTCTTCGACGATCCACTAGTTACCATTTGCGCCACCGGCAGTCGGTGCTAGTTCAGTACCAATTCGAGGGTTCGATTGGGAATTTCCGCACCATACCAGTCCGGGGTGCAATGTGCAACACCACCACCGTTTGAATAGGCTGCTACTTTGCCAACATCACTCCGACGAAGGGATGCTTCTGTGCTGATACGGATGAAGCAGCGACGACAATGATTACCGTGAGTAAATGAAACGCATGCGAATCTCCACACACACAAACACATGAGCTCGAAGAGGATTATCAAATTAGGCTAGCAATCGCTAGAACCAGATCAGGAAACCGCACACACGATTAGGGAGAGCTAGCAAACAAACGAACAAATGAGAAAGGAACGAGTGCCATGAATAAAAAAAAATTGGTTAGAAACACGAATAAATCATATAATGATTTCCGTTATTTAGCCCTGAAATAAATGTTGTTTTCGTACAGTAAAAGCTTTCCCCGTAATGATAAACAACAAAAATTGCTAGATTCTTCACATTTTGGTGTCGTTCTATTTTGTGTTATTTTTTTTTTTTGTAGTATTTTTTTGTTGTAGTTCAATTTACTGCTTGGGAAAACAGTCTCCACACTCACGTGTCAGGATCGGTGGAGGAAATCTGAAAGGGAAAGTTCCTCCAGTCATGATAAATGTGAGTGGGGTTGTTGTGTTTCGGTAGAACGACGGTTAGCACCAACTTTCGCTTAGGACCGTTTAAAGCGGTCTCTGTTTGCGAGGATCTCAATCCCTCATGGGATTTCCGTCTGCTGAATCGCTCTCAAACTAAATTTCAGTCTCTTGAAGGGCAAACCAAACCTTGACGAGTGGTCCTCTCCGGAGGTGGCGCTTAAGCCACTCGTTTTAGAGACAGGAAGCGTATTCGGTGGTCGAGATCTCGCAGGCTGCGAGTCGTGCGTTATAACTTATAATTGCGAACGATTTCATTTATTTTTACATTTTTAGATTGGTATAGTTGTAATAGAAATCCATAGTTTAATTCTCAGTAGTATCAACAATTTTCTTTTCATTATTACAGTTTGAAAAGTGTCTGACTTCTATTTGTCTTTCAGAAATAGGAATAAATCAGTGATATTTTTGAGTTCCTCGAATGGTTATAGCCCTTGAGTATTGTTCGTTAAGCTCGTGCTTATGAGTTTCATATTCTTCAGTAGTTGCATAACAAAAGAAAATTTGAGTCAGCTGATCCTCGTTTTGCTTCTGAGCCCAATCGTAAAGTTCCCTTGCATTTTTTATCGGATGTTCACGTTCTCTAGCTAGACTAGCTTTGGTAGCCATACGTTCTAGTGTTCCTCCTATAGCATCACATGGACCTTTTCCAAGCGATGATCAACTTCTATTGCATATTTATTCTTAAATTGGCAAAGACTAGAAACAAATTTCCGATTTTTATACTGGGATGCAGCTCCGTCAGACACGAAATAAATTGTATTCACAGTTAACTGTTGTTCTGTGCGTAGAAAAGCAATCATTTTTGAGATAAATTAGTTTACAGATACAGGATCATGACGCAAATCTTCTGAAATTACTACATAACTCAAATGATTATTTTTTCCTTCATGTTTAAAATAAATGATAAATGGATGAATAGTTGCTTGCTGATTATTCCAGTGATGACTTTGTACTTCGTCTTGTAATACAAATGTGTAGTGGGGGAGGTAGCTCATCGATTCTTCCGGTTCGCCTCCTAGCATCGTGCTATAAGGTACCAGGCGATAACCAGGGTAGTTGATCGATAGCTCGATGGCATCATTTCGTTGGCGTCTGCAATGGGAAATTCTCATAGCAGGCGTTGACGATGGGACGTTGCGAGTTGTTGAATAGCGACTATCGTGGTAACTCACCGATTACCTGACGATCTGCCAAATTTGGAAAGACGTCTGCATTGAATTGTCTCATATAATAATATTCCGCCCACTATATCACAAGAAATTGCGAGTAGCTGAGTGGAATGGAGATAAGTTAAGCATTGGGTACAGGACCAAGTCTCCCCTGGGTGGTGCCAAAAGATGAGCGCAATAGAATCATCAAGTTGCCATAAGGCACGGAATGAGACTATTGCATGGCTGGGTAATCAAAGTCTTCCATTCGTTAGTCATTTCAGGTGGATTAGAACAGGTTTAGGTGGGCGTTGGCCAGATTTGGATTTTTCAGATGTAATCCTGGATAGGACCCTGTCATTGAACGTCGCGTGAAAGTGGAACTTAATGAAGGCCTAAGTACTTTTTCGTAGTTTTTAGTTTTCGGATTTGAAAGATCGTCGGTTACAGTGGCCTGCTTACTGAGCAGAAAAACGCGGTCCCAGGTCCTTACATATCAAAGAGATTTATGGTAAAATCGATTGTGTATCGTGTATTTTGCGAAACTCGTTGTTGTCGTTGGTTCCGGGTTTGAATGGATACACAAATTTGAGCAACGGTATTATGTGATATGAGGGGCTCGGTGGCCTTAGAGCAACCGTTTTTGCTTACTGAGCAGAACATCATGAGTCTAATCTCAGGCCCATCCACATTCAAGATTCGTCAATAGTTTTATTTGTTAATGTGACTACATGGTAATAACAGCAACTCAGTGATTAAAAAGGTGCTCGTCTGCCTAGTGGCAAACGTTTTTGCTTACTGAGCAGAAAAGCGTGGGTTTAGTCCCAAGCTCCTTCGCGTTATATGATCGTTAGGAAATCAATTCAGCTTATCGTTTACCAAAACAAACCCTGCTGCAAACCCAACCCTCTTATCCAACATCCCAGTGATTCCTCGTGGAAGTGCAGAGGTGTTCTCGGCTTTCATCAAAGCGAGTGTCATGTCAACACAATCCTTCCCATTCCTTTCTTGACCTGTGTTCGGGCGCGGCCGGCGCTGGTATTGCCTAATTTAAGATCACCAGTTTTTACACATTGAGGATGATTGCTAGTCCCAAGCATCGTCTATTGGTTCTCTGTGTAATTACAGCTGATCTGGCAATAACAGAGTAGCAACCGTGGGCGGTCAATCAAGCTCAAGCTCAAGCTCAAGCTCGTCTTGTAATACAAATGTGTAGTTTTTTTTTGAAAAATCACATAATACTACAAATTCACCTTCCTGTAAATTTTGTTTTGTATTCTGCAAAAACATAGACTGCTGCTGTTTTATAAAATCATGAGGTATTAATTTCTCTAATTTTCCAAGGAAACAAATTCATCCGGCTCTTTAACTTATGTTGCTATATCACATATGTCGGTTGTGACCCATTGTTCAAATTGTGTTTCATTAATGCCTTTTTCCACGATTTCTTCCAATAACTTTTGTTCGAAAATAGATGAATCCATGCAGTTTTCACAGCGTCGTAGGCAGCAATCTATTGCCTTTCTTTCACATATCAAACTATCTGTAATCGACTTCAAATCAATGGACAAATCCAATTTCTTCGTGTGAAGTTGTGAATAATCATCTTTAATCTGTGAAAATGAATATGATTTTCAACCAAATCAAAAAACACAAAAATAAACCGATTTGGGAATTCGTAGGAAATTGCTCACTTGGAACATTTCTCGACTTCCCTGGGCAGAGTATGATTGTACTTGCCACACACTTGCCTTTGTACTTGCCACAATAACTGTAGAAGTGCATCTAGAACACTAAGCTGAGAGCACGCAATAATCTAATTTGCGATAGGCAATAAGATTATAATGCGAAAAAGAAGAAGAAGAAGAAGAAGAAGAAGAAGAAGAAGAAGAAGAAGAAGAATTGATATGTTGTGATACATACAATCTTTCTTTTTTCGAGAGAACAACAAAAAATGAAAGTTAGGAAAATTATAACTAGAACTATATGTTATACATTTAGTCCATTCTATTGGGTGTTTAATATGCTTCAATGAAGCAATCAAATTGAAATTTCATTTATTCAATTACAACGTTTGCTATTTTATAGATTTTTAATTTAGCACAGCTTGAGCAAAGATAAACTGAATTTAAGTCAACTTTAATAAGTTTTAGTTGAAAGCCACTTGTCTGTCATAATTTCTCAACATAAAGATTTGTTATGTCAGGTGCGCTTTGATTTCTAAAGTTGTTTTTCCATGACTAACATTAGTAAGTTTTCGAAAGTTGGATAAACATGTTTGGAACCTAATTATGAATAATAAAGCAACTAATTTTCTAATTTCAAAAAATTGAATCTTAAATTAAGGATTTATTCAACAACCGCCCAATTTCAAAAATTTCAATAATTAATTGTTGATTTTGAAGTTAGTCTAAACCTTTTATTTTATTTTAATATGTTTTTGAATAGAGCAGCAAACATAATCTCGTAGTCCGACGTGCTACCCTTAACCTGTTTTTCTTTGGGGATTTTAGCTACTTCGGCAGTCATTCGTCCCTTATGCTCTAAGTTGAAAGCTGATAATACGCTATTGATAATACGAATACCCCAGCATATTATTTACAGTGCTGAAAAATTGACCAAGTTTCTGTTCTAATTGGCATGCTTTCACTTCGATATTCGTAAATTTTAAAATAACCCTTCCAATTTAAAATAATTCTCATCCAAGCTTGTTTATATTCTAGCCGACAAGAACATAAATTTTGTCTAGGATAGGCCGGAAAATTCTCATATGCACAGCCTTAGAAACATGGTCCATCCATCTGATCACTGTTATGCTGGTGTTTCCAAACAAGCCTTACGCCAAAAGCATTGCATGTGGGGAACACAAATGAATGACCTTGAGAATGTTTTCATCCAGTTCATCAATGTGTCGATATCGAAAGCGAGAACCAAAATTCGATACATCCATATGCCAGCTACTAAATCTCGATAAGCCTACTCTTGCAACCGCATCGCATTATTCACAACGCACAGGGGTTCCTTTCTTCTGGCAAGTTCTTCCTGCTGGACCATGCGTCCCACCATACTGCGTAGGCTGCCTTTGGCTCTGTGCCCAGTTGTTTTGTTTACCTGTGTTCCAAGCCTTCAAAACTCTGCAATAGCGAGCGAGTTAATCATACTTCATGTGGCCTGGTAGTCTTATAGAAAGTTTGAATCTGTTATTTTTTTTTTCTCCTAAAAATTGTAACCTTCACCGGATGATGAAATCCAGAAAATCTCCAGCAATCAGACAACGGAGAGAGGCAGCAGCAGACACAAAAGAATCACATCACACAAGAAATGCGCAGCTTCTTCTTGCGTGTCCTTGGCGTGGGGGAAAAAATACAACACACAGCTTCACAGCAGATCCTTTGGACCACCACTTTTTCACATCGGGGATTTTATCCTATTTTGGCTCAATCTAGTTGGTAGGACAACTACAATATTAACGACAATGATGCTCACACAAAAACAACAATCGCAACCACAGCGTCGAAAAAAAAACACCACCAGAAATGCACCAAACGAACGGCTAAACACACGCGGCGTTTCTTTTCTTTTTGTTATGGTTTCGCTTCCACTTTTGGTCGATCGATTTCCCGGTAGGTACTACTGACAACACGGAGCATGTAACTCGTACTTCAACGACACAAGACCGTTCAGCGCGCACTTTGAAATGTAACTGACTCCGAATTCGATTCTGGACGATGCCTTGCCTGGTCCACACGGGAAAATGTGTGGCCTCTGTAGCGTAAGTAAAATCCACTATCTGACCTCCAGGCGAGAAAGAGAGGTGCCACAGTCGGAAGAAGTGTGAGTTTGTTTACTCAAATGAACCATGCCCATTTTGTTATGGCAAGTTTGCTATAAGAAATGCTCCTGGTGTTTATTAGTGAAATTCACATCAAAGATTGATTAATTGCGTAGGAAATCAGTTTGGCACGGCATTTGTGACCAGCATACACCTTCCGGTCGTATGAAACAGGTCAAAAACTGTCCAAATCCGCAGATAAAAATTTTTGTTTTGAATTTCTGTATGGCAAAATAGTGAACTTTTAGTGAACATTAACGGCAAAGAACTCACCAACACTGGGAGACCGTGAGTTCCTGCCCACCTGTCATTTTCCATCTCGATCTGACCTCGAGATGGAAAATGACAGGTGGGCAGGAACTCACGGTCTCCCAGTGTTGGTGAGTTCTTTGCCGTTAATGTTCACTAAAAGTTCACTATTTTGCCATACAGAAATTCAAAACAAAAATTTTTATCTGCGGATTTGGACAGTTTTTGACCTGTTTCATACGACCGGAAGGTGTATGCTGGTCACAAATGCCGTGCCAAACTGATTTCCTACGCAATTAATCAATCTTTGATGTGAATTTCACTAATAAACACCAGGAGCATTTCTTATAGCAAACTTGCCATAACAAAATGGGCATGGTTCATTTGAGTAAACAAACTCACACTTCTTCCGACTGTGGCACCTCTCTTTCTCGCCTGGATCTGACCTGTTGTTTGTGCAGCGACTCGGGAGCTGCTAGTGGCGAGAAAAAGAGCGAAACATGAACAACTAATGCTCACGACGAGAGAGAACAAGCGCGAATTTCGCGAGAGAGTGTGAGAGGTTTGCGAACCGAAACGACAGCTCAGCAACCGTGTGTGTGGGAGAGAATGTTTGAATTGTGAAATATTTCAAACCGATGAACGACGATTGCGGCGCGCCGTTGCACTGTATGAATATTCACACGTGTGAACCATGCAACTTCAATTTTGGAGTTTTCGAGCGATCTTGAAACGGAAGATGATCTGCATTTTGGTTGGAAATTTTGGCTCGTTTCACCCGAAGGTCCACGCTCCACGTTTGTTACATCAATTCCAATTAAAATTGGTTGTTTCGATGCATGGATGTTTAGTTTGTTAAATGGAAATCCATTTGTTGTTTCGAAAACTCTAATTAGTTTCTGAGAAATGGATTCACTCGATGAAAAACGAAAGCAACCTTCGCCAATAAAGACAAATATGAAATGGCAGAAATTTCAATACAATTGTACAACGTAAGACATCTCGATGCAGTCAACAGCACAGCAATCATCGTTTCATCGCCGATTTGCAACCGATCAGTGCTATAATTCGCAAATGATAACAATATGACGGCAGTGTGTCACGTAAACAATGCATCCCAGATTCGGAAACTAATTTTGCAACTGTTGCATGTAAGTGACGTGTTTTCCTGTCTCGTAAGCTATGCTGAAGAATCGATTATATTGATCGATCAACAAGCTGAAGAGATGATTGCACAGTTGTGGCCCAGGAAGTGATTGTTTGTATTACAAAACACGTGGAATTCCAGTGTTGTGATGATATAAGACGTCTCTTGCAAAACATTCTCTGTAGGTCAAAAAAGGTGCATCATTCCTTCCCGCAATGCATTTTTTCGGGTAAATTTAAATCCACGTTATAGCTAACCGTACTCAACCAACAACTTTGTAGCTCCACAGCAGCACGTGGAACTCCAGTATGTGGTACTTAAACTCCAGCAAACATGTTGATTTATATTTAGGATTTTTTCATAAAGCTGTGGATTGAAAATATTCGCGGCTCGCAAGTACCTACAGTCTACGAGCTGTCTTCAGAGCACTTATTAAGGATGCCCTAAGCTATCATTTTATTGAATTTGTCGACCGATTAGTTATTTTATAAGCTAGTTACAAAATGAACCACGAATCATAACTAAACAAATCAAACATTTAACTTGATACACCTCTAATAGCGGCATACTCCATCGATGATAATATGTCAATTTCTAATAATCCTCGATTTTGCTAAGCACCATGCCATATTATCCTCAATTTTAATTTTGGGTATAACTTGAATACGCCGATTTCGGCGTATTAGAGAATATCTCGGATTTAACGCAGCCAAAACTAAATCTGCTTCACGGGAGCTACACGGGAGCGCGACATTTTGTCGAAAGACAGTTCACTGAAGGTCATTTCACCGAAGAGCAAGACATTTTCTACGGTTTTGAACTTTTCTCAAAACTCAGTCAATTTTGAAATCAGTCTCGAAAAAACAGATTAAGAAGGTTCGATTTTGACGTAGAACTACGTCTTTGTCGACTATACTGGGGTGCAAATCAAAAAATATGTGTGGTGAAAGAGTGTTAGGTTTTGAACGCTTATAACTTTGTCATTTATTGATGAAATTAAAATCCAAATACGCCAATCGATAGGATATTACATTGCAAACCTTCTGAAATAAATATTTTTCCAATTTTTCTGTAATTAAACTTTTGAAAATGTCCAAATGATAATTTTATCATTGTTTTCATGATATAAGCCTTTTTCCCAAACCCAGTCATCATAAACGAATACCACTTGGTTGCACATCATTCTGCTTGAACCTGAAAAGATATAAATCAGTGCTGCTCTCCCGCAGTCCGCATCGTGCTCTCTTGCCGTGCGGATCTATTTTCTTTTTGCTGAAGGAAGTGTTACTACTACCTAAAGCTACAACAAATTTAAACAGCACTTTTCAGTGCTCAACCTGTAAAAATTTTCTACCTTGTTCAACTCTTATTCCTCTTCGATCCTTGTTTGGACCCTACCCGAGGTAATCCTTCTTGGATATCGATTTGGAAAATTCCTCTTCGATCCTTCAGATTCTTATAGTAATCTGCTTGGAAGTCGATTTGGATAAAAATTTACTGCCGCCATGGCGCCAAAACGCAAAAGAAAGGGGCAAACTCTTGACCCCCCTTCTGATGAAATTAATTTGAGTAATCAATTTGATTTGCTCACGGATGATGAGAATGATCCATCATCCAAGAAAAATTCTAGTAAATTTTCCCGGCTTAATGCCAAGAAGGAAAAGATTCCCCCTATTGTGATAACCACTACCGATTTCCATGCTCTTCGCATGGAACTTTTGAATTTCGTGAAAGTTAAGTTTTCACTACAAATTGGACGTCGGGGTGAATGCCGTGTATTGGCTGAAACCTTGGACGGATTTAAATGTCTTCTCAAGTATCTTACTGAGAAGAAGCACAAATTTTTTACTTACGACACCAAAACTGAACGTGTGTTCAAGGTTGTCATGAAAGGACTGCCCAGTGGTGAATCCCTGGATCAGATCAAAGATGAACTGGCAAAATTACTTGGAGTTGTGCCACTCCAAGTAATCAAAATGAAAATGAAATCCCGTCCTGGCGATTCGCGCAACGGGATTTCTAATGATTTTTATTTAGTTCACTTCAAGTCTAGTGAACTAAACAACCTTAAGGCCTTAGAAAAAGCTAGCCTTATGCTCCATGTCCGAGTGAAGTGGGAACACTTCAGGAAGACTGGAGGAAATTTCCAAAACCTCACCCAGTGCCGTAAGTGCCAGGGATGGGGTCACGGAACTAAAAATTGCTACATGCCAGCTAAATGCATGAATTGTGGTGATTCCTCTCACGCAAAGGACGACTGTCCTGTGAAGGAAGATCCTAAGAAATTTAAATGTTCAAATTGTGGTGAAAACCACAAATCCAATTTTTGGGAATGTAAGACTCGCAAAGCGATCCTACAATCTCGTTCTAACCGTCAGGTAGGAAACGCTCCACGTTTCCGACCAGGTACAAATTCCTCTGCTGTTAACAACGGTCAGCGAGGAACAAATTCTACATTCGTACCCGTAGGTACAAATATCTCCCCTGCTTCAAATGTTTCATCTGTACCTACTCCCCTCGCTGCTAACAATGTTCAGCGAGTTAATGGAGCTACCTATGCTGCTATTGCAGCGGGTAGAAATCAATATACTAACCAACGTTCTAACGGAAATTTTGACAATTTTGACTTAGGAAGCATTACTGCCCCCAAAATGGAATTTTTACAGAATTCATTAATTGACATGATTTCTGATATGCTTAAATCTAACTCCATGTTTGATGCTATTCAAACTGGAGTAAAATTTGCAAATAATATTGTCATGACTTTAAAATTCAGTAATGGATTTTAAAGCATTAAATATTGTAAATTGGAATGCTCGATCTCTTAAAGATAATGAAGACGAGCTATTTAACTTTTTAAGAGTTCATAACGTGCATATTGCCGTTATAACTGAAACGTTCCTTAAACCTGCCCATAAGGTTAAGAAGGACGCAAATTACTTGATTTATAGGAATGATCGTCTTGATGGACCCTGTGGTGGCGTTGCCATCATTATTCATAGACGAATCAAACATAAAATTCTTTCTTCATTTGAAACCAAAGTTTTTGAAACTTTGGGAGTTTCTGTTGAAACAAAATTTGGACAACTTACGTTTATAGCTGCCTATTTGCCATTCCAATGCGTAGGCCAGCAAAAGAATTTTCTCAAGGGTGACCTCCAGAAACTTACCCGTCATAGGTCTAAATTCTTCATTATTGGTGATTTTAATGCAAAACACCGCTCATGGAATAATGCTCAAAGCAATTCCAATGGTAATATTCTGTTTGATGATTGTTCTGCAGGTTATTACACTATTCAATATCCAAACAGCCCAACATGCTTTTCTTCTGCAAGAAATCCCTCCACTATTGATTTGGTCTTAACTGATTCATGTCAACTTTGTAGCCAATTGGTTACCCATGCTGACTTCGGTTCTGATCACCTTCCAGTAACTTTTGAAATATCCCAAGAAATAATTTGTAATCCCAACAGCTCTACTTTCAATTACCATAGAGCTGATTGGGAGCAGTATCGAACATTTATGGAATATAACTTCGATCCAAACATTCCTTTGCAAACCAAAGATGAAATTAATTATGCTCTTGAATCTCTGACTACTTCTATAGTTGAAGCAAGAGCTGCCTCAGTACCAAAATGCGAGGTTAAATTCGATTCAATTATAATAGACGATGATCTTCAGCTCTTGATCCGTCTTAAAAATGTCCGTAGGAGACAATATCAAAGAACACGCGATCCTGCCATGAAAGTTATCTGGCGGGATTTGCAAAAACAAATTAAAAAGCGATTCTCTGCCCTGAGGAACAAAACTTTTGAAAATAATATTTCTAAATTAGACCCGAGTTCCAAACCCTTTTGGAAACTCACAAAAATTTTGAAAAAACCTCAAAAGCCTATTCCAGCGCTTAAAGAAGGTGGTAAAATTTTGATCACAAATTTGGAAAAAGCTCAGAAACTTGCTAAGCAATTCGAGAATTCCCATAATTTCAGTTTGGGTCTTACTAGTCCTATTGAGAATCAGGTTGCTCGGGATTTTCTGAATATTTTCTCTCGGGAAAATATTTTTGATGATTCCTGGGGGACTGATTTGGACGAAGTAAGGTCTATAACTAAAAATTTTCAAAATATGAAAGCTCCAGGTGATGATGGAATTTTCTATATCCTCATCAAAAAACTCCCAGAGAGTACCTTGTCTTTCTTGGTAAAATTATTTAACAGATGTTTCCATTTGGCATACTTTCCTGATAAATGGAAAAATGCAAAAGTTGTTCCAATTTTAAAGCCGGATAAAAATCCAGCTGAAGCTTCTAGCTACCGCCCAATAAGTTTGCTTTCTTCAATAAGTAAACTTTTTGAAAAGATAATTTTGAATAGAATGATGCTTCACATCAATACGAACTCAATTTTTGCAGATGAGCAATTTGGATTTCGCCATGGGCATTCAACTACTCATCAACTCTTAAGAGTTAACAATTTAATTCGTTCAAACAAATCTGAAGGCCACTCAACTGGAGTTGCTCTTCTAGACATAGAAAAAGCATTCGACAGTGTTTGGCATGAAGGTTTGATTGCTAAATTGAAAAAGTTTAATTTTCCACTTTATATTATGAAATTAGTTCAAAATTATTTAACTGACAGAACTCTTCAAGTAAATTATCAAAATTCCAAATCTAATCGACTACCTGTTAGGGCAGGAGTTCCTCAGGGTAGCATTCTTGGGCCTATATTGTATAACATTTTCACTTCGGACCTCCCTGATTTGCCTCAGGGTTGCCACAAATCTTTGTTCGCTGATGACACAGGCATTTCCGCTAAAGGAAGAAGTCTTCGTGTTATTTGCAGCAGACTGCAGAAAAGTTTAGATATTTTCTCTTCTTATTTACAAAAATGGAAGATTTGTCCCAACGCTTCCAAAACTCAACTTATAATATTTCCACATAAGCCTAGAGCTTCGTTTTTGAAACCTAGTAGTAGTCACATAGTCACTATGAACGGAGTTCCAATTTCCTGGTCAAACCAAGTGAAATATCTTGGATTAATACTTGACCAAAAATTAACTTTTAAAGATCACATTGAGGGCATTCAAGCTAAATGTAACAAATATATTAAATGTTTGTATCCTCTTATAAACAGGAAATCCAAACTTTGCCTGACGAATAAACTTCTAATATTTAAACAAGTTTTTAGACCAGCCATGCTTTACGCTGTGCCAATATGGTCTTGTTGTTGCACTACCAGGAAAAAAGCACTTCAAAGGATTCAGAACAAAATTCTAAAGATGATTTTGAAGTTGCCTCCCTGGTACAGTACAACCGAAGTACATAGAATTTCGAATGTTGAGACTTTAGCACAAATGTCCAACAAAATAATTAATAATTTCAGGCAAAAATCGTTGCAATCCTCAATTGCAACGATTAATTCCCTTTATACTTAGATAAGATTTAGTTTTAGTTTTTAGTTTTAAGATATCAATTGTTATACTGACATGCAGGTTAAAAAACCTGTTTAAAATACTGTATTGCCAAGACATGAATAATGTAAAAACACTTAGATATATATCATAACAATTAAGGCTGGTACGTTACTGCAGTAACTGGAGCACCTAGGTTAAAATGAAATGTAATTTATTTTGAATTTGGAACAAATAAAGAGTTAAAAAAAAAAAAAAAAAAGTGCTGCTCTCCTGCCTGTGCTTAGAACAGTCGATCGTTTGCACTTCACTCATTCAGTCCAGTTGATGTACAGTTATGGTTCCAACTGAGACTCGAGTAGTGTAGTAGTCAAACAGTTTAGTTTAGTCCGGTTTTGGCTCGCTCAGTCGAGTTGTTCGAGTTGCGTGTTTGTTCGTGTCGTAGTGCCGGTCGCATCGTGTGATGGGAAGGCAGCGCTCCCGGAGCAAGCTCCGTGAGAAAGTGAACAGTAGTGAAGGTAGCTCATGCGTACCTATCACAAATAGGTACGCTACTCTTCCCACCGATGTTGGGAATGCCCCACCAGCGGAAGTGAAGCGGACGAAGAAAAGGAAGAAGAATCAGGGCCAGTCCGATGGTGCGAGTGGCCGTGACACCATGACGAACGTCAGCGACATCGGTGAATTCGGCGGTACCGTCGAGCATGAAAATTCTGCCGTCCCGAGTGCGGCAAAAGTCAAGCTTCCTCCACTGGTGGTGATGAAAGTGCCACTCAACACGCTCATTGGCGATCTTACATCGCTGGGTGTTGCAGCTGAATTCAAGCTGAGCAGGATCGGCACCAAGGTGATGCTGCGTACCAAAGCGGAGTACGAAGCAACCGTGAAGTACCTGAAGGATTCCAGGGCGGAATACTTCACACATGACATCCCCGGTGAGAAGCCCTTCAAGGTAGTCATCAGGGGCTTACCGAACTTCAACCCCAAGTCGATCGAAGAAGAACTTAAGGACCGTTACAAGCTAGCCCCAATCGCAGTCTTCCGGATGACGAGGAGAGACGAAAACGTGAAAACGTACCCGGATTGCCTTTTCCTGGTTCATTTCCAGAAGGGAACGGTGACGCTCAATGCGTTGAAGGCCATCCGCTCCATCAACTTCATCATTGTTCAATGGGAGCCATACCGTGGCGGCCGTCACGACGTCACTCAGTGTCAGCGTTGCCTGAATTTCGGGCATGGCACCCGAAACTGCTACATCAATCCGCGCTGTGGCAAATGCGCCCAAAATCATGTTTCCTCCGAGTGCGTTGTCGACGACTCGGAAACGTGCAAATGCGCCAACTGTGGTGGAGCTCATCAAGGGTCCGACAAACAGTGTCCCAAACGCGAGGATTTCAAGCGGATCCGAAAGCAAGCGTCCACAAGAAGCCAACCAGGACGGAAGAAGGAAAACACTCCGGCATTCAGGGTGGAGGACTTCCCGCCTCTTCGTGGTACGCAACACGGTCAAGCAAATCCACGGGTGCAATCCGGCCCCCGTCAAGAAACGTCTGGTGCCTCAGCTGGACAAAGCTCTCCATCCCCCCCTGGATTCTGGAGACAACCAGAAGCACAAAACGCCAATCCCGATCTCTTCTCTGCGGATGAGCTGATGAAGATTTTCGTCGACATGACCAGCGCTCTTCGTCAGTGCCGCAACAAACCCGAACAGATCCAAGTGCTCGGTAAGTTTATCATTCGGTATGGCGTCTAAACCGTTAACTATAGTCACGTGGAACGCTTGCTCTGTACGAGCCAAAAAGTTCGAGCTTGCTGACTTCCTCCGCAAGCATAGTATCGACGTGGGCCTCCTATCAGAGACCCATCTAAAGTCCGGCGACAGCTTCTGGTTGCCTGACCACAACATTATTCGGCTTGATCGCACCAGCTCCAAAGGGGGTGGTGTTGCGGTCGTCGTCAAGAAAGGAATAAAATACCACACTCTGTCTCATATCCGCACCTCTATCATCGAGGCCCTTGGTGTGGAGGTGGAGTCGTCGACTGGATACGTCCAGTTCATCGCCGTCTACTGCCCTCGACAGTGTGCCGCCAACAGTGGACTAGCGGCTAAATTCAAAAAAGATCTGTCCACCATCACCCGTACCGGTTCCCGCTTCGTAGTTGGAGGAGATCTGAATGCTCGCCATGAGGCCTGGCGGAACTACCAGCAGAACCAGAACGGTCGTCTGCTGTTCGACCACTCACAGCATGGGCTGTACTCCGTTTGGTTTTCGGATGAACCAACATTTATCTCACCGGCTGGCAACCCATCGACGCTAGACCTGTTCCTGACAAATATCGGCTTGTCCAAGCCGGTGGCATTGAACGAACTCAGCTCCGACCACCAACCGGTGGTGGCTGAACTGGGCTGCAACGTGGCTCCTGCTTCAAGCCTGCGCAAGGACTACCATCGCGTAAACTGGGCCCAGTTTGGACGCGTGGTAGACAGGCACATCATCGACAACCCGTCGCTTGACACCGTGGAGGACATCGACCGAGCGTTGGAGGGACTCCACCAAGCCATAACCGTGGCTGACGAGGCGTGCGTCCGACGAGTTCCTGTGAGGGGTAAGTTTATTGCCATTGATTCCCACACCCAATTACTGATTCGCTTGAGAAATGTGCGTAGACGCCAGTTCCAGAGAACCGGAGATCTAGTGAGGAGACGTGAAATGGCCGATCTGAACAAGGAGATTGCTTCCAGAATGGTCTCACTCCAGAACGAAAGTTTCGGGCGGCTTGTCCAGAATCTGGACGACCGCTCCAGACCATTCTGGAAGGTAGCTAAGGTCCTAAAGACGCACCCCAAACCCATTCCTCCACTCAAAGATGAAAATGATGACGATCGGCTCATAATCACCCCTCAGGAGAAAGCAAATGCGATTGGTGAGCATATTGCCAAATCGCACTTGCTTGGCTTCGACATCCAAAGTCCGCTCGAAGTTCAGGTTGAGCAATGCGTACTCAACCTTGATTCCTCCCCTTGTGCCATCCCCCCGGAGGATAGAATCACAGTGGAACAGATTTGCTCAACGCTGAAATGCACCAAAAACATGAAGGCCCCCGGGTTTGACGGAATATTCAACCTAGTATTGAAAAATCTCAGCATGAAGGTTCACTCTCTGCTGGCTGCTGTCTTCAACAGATGCTTGGAACTGCACTACTTTCCAAGTATCTGGAAGACAACGAAAATCATACCTATCCGCAAACCCGGGAAGGACCCAACGCTAGCTTCAAGCTACAGACCAATCAGCCTCCTTTCAGCGCTGAGCAAATTGTTCGAGAAACTCATTCTCAATCGTTTGCTCAAGTTTGTCGAGGAACACAACATTCTCCTACCGGAACAGTTCGGGTTCAGGAAGGGGCACTCCACAAATCATCAGCTAGTACGGGTGATGAATAACATCCGAAGTAACAAGGCTGTATCCAAGTCTACAGCCATGGCATTGTTAGACGTTGAGAAAGCGTTTGATAATGTCTGGCACAATGGGCTTGTATACAAGCTTTGTAACTTCAACTTTCCTTTGCATCTTGTTAAAATCACCCGTAACTACCTTCAGCAAAGGTCGTTCAGGGTATCGTTGAATGGTTGCAATTCAAGCACATTTTCCATCCCAGCAGGTGTTCCGCAAGGAAGTCTGTTGGGCCCTTTGCTATACAGCATCTACACTTCCGACATTCCTCCCTTGGGTAACGGTTGCGTGTTATTTCTGTTCGCAGATGATACTGCTATAACCGTCAAGGGAAGGATGCCTCGTGAAATAACAAACAAGCTTCAACGATGCCTTGACGCCTTTGCTGATTATGCCACCACGTGGAAAATCAAAATCAATGCTTCCAAAACCCAAACAATAATGTTCCTCCATCGGCAATCTCCCAAACTAAAACCAGCTCCCTCTTGTACTGTAATCATGGATGGCACAAGGGTTGAGTGGTCCGCCGAAGTAACCTATCTCGGGATGTTGTTTGACGAAAAGCTCCTATTCCGCTCGCATGTGGAGAAAACCGTAATCAAGTGTTCCACCTTGGTTAGGTCTCTGTATCCGCTGATTTGTCGTAGATCCCGCCTCTCAAGGGTGAACAAACTGGCTGTCTACAAACAAATCATAGCACCTGCGATCCTCTACGCAGCTCCGGTGTGGGAATCATGTGCTCAGACTCACAGGAACAAAATCCAGGTTGCTCAGAACAGAGTGCTTAGGATGATCCTTGATCGTCCCTTTGACACAAGAATTTCAGACCTCCACCAAGAGGCGAACATTCCAAAATTGATGACATTAAGACTAGGTTTATGCAGAAATGCATTACATCAGAACATGCTTTGATAAGCAATTTGTATATAGTAGGTTAGGTGTATATAGTAGTTACAGGTTAATTGTAGTTGTAAATAGTAGTTATAAGTAGTCTCCTTTTTCAAATTCAAAACAAACCAATCCCACCAAGGTGGTCATACTCTAATAACAGGCCTGATAGGACTAGGAACTGTAAATAATAATTAAAAATTTCAAATGTACTAAAGTTGAAAAGACGCATCTGTGTCACTTGATAATCCATACATGTAAACCAAACAAATACAAGAAATAAAGATCATTTGAATTGAAAAAAAAAAAAAAAAATTGCCTGTGCTTATTACCGCTTCGGACGGCGTGGCACTAGGTCTTGCAGCAAGCAGGACCAAGTCAGCGGCTAAAGGTGGATCACGGCGTGTCCACCACAATGAGGAATGAGAATGAAAAAATATGCATGTTATACCCCCTCCCCCTTAACAACAACCTCTCTCCCTCCCCCTTAACAATAACCCGAAAAATACATGGACTGTGACGATCATTTTTTTCCGGGAAATAGATTTTAAGCAAAACACAATTAGGGGAAGTGTCTCTAATGTTGGCCTATGGATCTAAGATTGGGCCCATCGCTAAAAATCTGCTATTTATCAATTTTATCTAGTTGAACGCGTTATTGGGACGTTACCCAACAAACAATCGTCAATTGAAGAAAAGACTTCTTGGCCATTTTATTCAACTGCATGCTTAATAGTACTTGTACTGAAGTAATGAAATTGGGTTGTTAGCGGAATGCTAAATAAAACAGCAAAAGGGTTTATCTTCCATTTAATTCCACTTAATTAATTTTGGTATCCATGACAGATACGTATTTCGACTACAATGTGCAGTCTTCATCAGTGTCATTCCCACTAAAGAACTTATCAAAATCTAACCCCCTTAAGTACTCATCCCCTAGGTAAAAAAGTCAAGATCATAGGTATAAAAATGAAACTACAATGTGTTGAATCGGAACCTACCTAACTAATAAAAACCAAAGATTTAAGTAAGCTAAAGGAGAAAAATCTATACAAATCTCTAATAAGGAAAATCCCCAAAGGCTTGGTAGCCTCAGCCTTGTCACCTGAGCTATCCTAGAATTCATCATATGGGCAATTCAATAATCTATAAAAGCTTGCATGAAATTGAATACCTATCAGCACTCCCGATCGCAACTCTAGCTCCTTCAAGGCCCTGTGGGAATCATTAATTCATTCATCGTTGTTTTAAATGAGACCAATGTTGCCTCTTCACATCTCCAAGTCGAAAGAAAGGATGCTCGGTTATATTTTAAACTAGATCAATGCATTCATTATCGTGAGTCATGTGATCGATGATTACTATTTAAATTAATTATGTTCTACACAAATAAAAAAAAAGGTTGAGCTTGGGATTGAACTCACGACCTTCTAATTGGAAAGCGGAAACGGTAACCACTACTCTACTGATTTCGCCTTGTTGTAAGACTGAATCTAATACGTCGTTTATAAAGCATTTACAAATCATGTAATTACAACATGGACGCATAGTGGTATAAGAGCTATTATGCTGACTGTATTCACCTTTAATCAGCGATATTGTAAAGTAATGCAATGAAATCTAATAAAGGATCTGGAGAACATTTATTAGACGTCTAATAAAGCATGTTATTAAATCAATTGAAAACAGTCGAATTAAAATGTCAATGTATCTACAAATTTCACTTATTCAGTTTGTTATTAGATCGAACTTCTGGCGTTGAATTGGGAAGACATTTAACACTTTTACAGCTTTTAATAAGTAAATTAATCAGATCAGAGCAAACAGTGGAACAATGAGCTTTTTCAGCACATAATTCGACAACTCTTTTTATTCAGCATTGTACACTGTTATACAGCATTTATTCAATATATATGCTTATTTGTGACTTTTAATTGTTTGTTGGGTGGTATAAGAGCTATTTTGCTGAGTGTATTCACATTTATTCAGCAATATTGTAAAGCAATGCAATGAAATTTAATAAAGGAGCTAGAAAACGTTTATAAGACGTTTAATAAAGCGTTTATTCAATCATTTGAAAACAATCGAATAAAAGCGACAATGTATGTGTAAATTACACTTATTCAGTTTGTTATTAGATCAAACTTCTGGTTCTGAATAAGGAAGACAGTCAACGTTTATAAAGCTTTTAATAAGGAAATTAATCATATCAGAGCAAACGGCGGAATAAAAGCGCATCTATCGATCTCAATGAACTTTTTTCAGCACATAATTCGACATCCTGTTTTATTCAGCATTGTACACTGTTATACAGCATTTATTCAATGTGTATGCTTATTTGTGACTTTGAATTGTTTGTTGGGTACTAATGGATATTTTTGGTTGCTATTGAAAATTTAGTCGAATTTGTGTATGGGCCCAAATTAGGAACACTTAGGCCGACATTATCTGCATTTCCCCAATGTACAGACAATTAATTTTTTACATGGAGAGCCAACATTTTCAAAAAAAAACAATTGCATAACAGGAGACATACACTCGATGGATTACAAATAACTGACTGTAAATCATATCTGGTACCTCTATATATGCAATTATCACGGCGTCGACACCACAATGAGGAATGATACTTGGAAAATTATGCATGTTAAACCCCCTCTCCCCCCCCCCCTCTACCAACAACTTATTCACCCCTAACAACAACCCGAAAAAAACACGATCAATTTTTTCCGCGAAATAAATTTTAAGCAAATCCACAATCATTAGTAAAACAAAAGATTTTCCGTTAATTTCTTCCCGCACCAAAACTTTCAAATTTAAGCAAAAAATTACCTAAAAGGCATATTCGATGGTTTATGTTGGAGAATTACACACAGATTAACATCCAAAGTCCAACCTTTTTTACATATTCTGCACAAAAGATACGTTCTGCCCCACCCCATTCATAATAATAAGTTTAAAAGTCGAAAATGTATGCCAAACATAAATTTTGCGTGGCTCTACGTCATACTGCGGTCGTGTCTAGGGCACAACCCTTTAATTTCAACCTGGCAAGCTATTCTATATTCTATATTCTTTTTTGAACATAAGCAGTTCTTTTGAGTTGAACTAATTTCAGAAATTTTCAAATAATAGATCTTCTTCTTTTGCTTTATTATAGAGACTTTCAGCCTTTAGCTGATTCGTCTCTTACTTCAAATAATAGATATTTTTGATTTATAGGAATGCTTCCTTCTTTTAAACATGAACAGTTCATTTGAGTTGTACTGATTGCGTGAATTTTTAAATAATCAATGTTTTACATTTGTAGAAATGTTTCCTTATTTTAAACATGATCAGTTCTTTCAAGTTGTACTGATTTTGCTATCATCTAAATAATCAGTATTTTTCATTTATAGGAATGATTCCTTTTTTTAAATGAGCAGTTCTTTCGAATAGTACTATTTTTGGAATTTGTACATTGATTCATGATAAAAAAATTCGCGAAATGACCTATTATGCGAAATGACATATTCGGTGAAATGTCCTTCGACGAAACCAGAGTTGATAATAGAAGAGTTACACAGACTGAAATCAAAATCTACCTATTGAGCATAGTAGACAAACTAACTCTGTTGTGTGGAAAGTATTGTTATCGAAACTACACTGTACCAAACCAACCTGGTCTATACAAGATGTGAAGATCTAGCCCTGACGTATGTGTTGGTAGAGGGAAAAAATATAAACTATGCACGAGACGACGGTGACGACGCCATAACACTCGAAAGCAAATTTGCGAAATAAGAAGTTAAACAAATCCTGTATTCTTTTGTAAAGTCGCTGGGAAATATCACCTGGCGATTTGTTTTTTTTTTTAACGTAGGACTACGTCTGTGATTTCTATATGGGGGTACACTTTGTGAATACCGAAAATGGAACATGTAACCAAATTATGAAAGATTTTGAACGTTAATAACTCAGATGCCCCTGAACCAATCTCAATAATTTTAATACCAATCGATCATAAATATTTCTACGCATCTGTTGAATTCAAGACTTTATTATTTTTCAAAATTCCACTATTGAAAATTGCACGAATGTGCAACTGTTGCTATGATAGTTAAAATTATCACCGATTGCCTGAGAAAAGCGATTTCCCTAACACAGATTTCAAAGTGGTGAGTGGTGGTGTTCTCCGGTCGTCGGCATTAGCAGCAGCAGCAGCAGTGCTTTCGGCTCGTAGCGTTGAACGTTGTTCTCCAGTATACAACGAAAGATTGTAACGGCGCCGGTGGTGTAGTGGTAAGCGTGATTACCTCTCACCCCAGCAGGCCTGGGTTCAATCCCAGTCGGCGCCGCCGGGATGTTCTGAGGCATAACATCTCTAATCACGCCTTCCTTCGGATGGGAAGTAAAGCCGTTGGTCCCCGGTTCATGAGTTGATGGGTCGATAGGTAGGGTCCAGGTGTGGGAGCTGCCTTCCTGGCACGTCGGTAGCATTGGTGCTCAGCACGGAAAACAAGATCGACGGAAAAAACAAACCAAAAAAAAAACGAAAGATTGTCTACAAGCAGCGAACTGCAGCCCACATGAGCATCCATAGGAGGAAGAAGCCGCACCGCTATTGATCGAAATCAGTAGCTCTTCGTGAGTCGCTGTGGGCCATCTATGTCAAGCGCGTCATACTAAAGAGTATAAACAGAGAGAACCCCACACAAATTCCCATTTCTACACAAAACGCAAGCTCCTGCTGCAGTTAACAAATAATATTTATTATATAAGACCACGTAGTCCTACGTCACCATTGCTTACAACCCCATAGGGCTGTCCCTTGTATTTTTATTATGATAACTCCTTACTTTTTGTTTTCCTTGATTTTTTTGCGTCGATTTTGTTTTCCGTGCTGAGCACCAATGCTACCGACGCCAGGGATGGAGCTCCCACACCTAGACCCTACCTATCGACCCATCAACTCATGAACTGGGGACCAACGCGTGATCAGTGATGTTATGCCTCAGAACATCCCAGCGGCGCCGACTGGGATTGAACCCAGGCCTACTGTGGTGAGAGGTAATCACGCTTACCACTACATCGCGCCGCTAACTCATCACTTGAAAACAGGCAAAGCCTCTCAAACAGGCTGCTTTTTCATGGTATACAGTGTGATAATTTATAATCAATAAATTAGCTCAACATTTAGTGGCAGACCATTCACAAATTTTGGTAACATACATAATTTCCTATGTAAGCGCCGATCGAAACAAACGTTATGACGTCATTACAAAGGTGATTGAGTGAACGAAAGAAACGAATCGTGCGAAGCGGAATACCAAACCGAGATGGTTTTGTCATCCTATCCTTAAATTGTTGTCCTCTGAGTCCTGTATGTTTTACAGCCAATTTTCACATAAATATCATTCTTTATTTGGAGAACAGTGATATGGATGCTAAGGAAAACATCCCATATTCGACAGCATATTGTTAAAAAGCTTGAGCAATACAATAATCAGACGAAGTATTGCAGATATTTTCAAGGTGTAAACAAATACAAAGGTTGCTGTCCTAGACACGACCACAGTATGACGTAGAACTACGCAAAATTGGTGTATGTCGTGCATTTTGACTATTATACTTAATCTTAATTTTTTCAAGTATGTATAGACTCTTCTGACGTTTGTTAAATGCACAAGTATTAGTGCAGAACTCGATGTAAATTATAAGTGTTAGTGCAAGAAAACCTTTGAATTTACCCAAAGTTCTGCATTAATACTTGGACAATTCCAAGGGCAATTCACAAACGTCAGAGAAGTCTATTTCAATGTTTCGGTTATGGTTCAACGTAGGTACGTGTATCTCTTAGCGGAAGTGAATATTCACTGTAATTATTTTTGAGAGGCATTGTGTACTACCGCAAACTACTATATTAGAAATAATCTCAGTGATTATTCACTTCCTCTAAGAGATACATCTACCATTTGAACTTCCCCACGCGTTTCAACTTAACTTACCCCGGTGTTGGGTAATGGATTTTGGTTGGACCTATTTATGTCATTTTCGCACTGCGTCTAAATGCATGCCGTATTTTTTTCTATGAATAGGTAACATTTGGACATGAAAAATGTGTGTTTGGTGAAAAAGTCTACCTTTCTAGTTTCTAATAATACTAAAGAATGAATTGTTCTCATAATAGGATTTTATTGAACGTTTTTATTCAGCAATGAATTTGAAATTTTGGACCTAAAAATGCATCATGGTTGGACCTAGTATATTAAGTATCATTTGTATGCTTCCCAAGTAACATTTCAAGTTTTATAGTGGTTTTAAAGCATGCTACAAGTCTAAATCATGATCTACAGAACCTTAAGAGCCCGCAGGGCCGAGTGGCATAAACCACACACTTTGAAAAAATCACCGACCTCGGAAATTCATTTACCGAATTCTCAACAGCTGAACGGTCGGTAATGTTTTCGGCAATCGAGAACATTACCAAAAAATATGTAAACTGGATCAGCAAAATTACCTGTCAAATTTACCAAACGATCGGTAACGTTTACCGATGCGCATTGCTTGATTTGTAGTCGACTTTACCGGAGAACTGTAATTTTGAGGACGAAATGCATAACGAAAATTACCGAGAGATCTGTAATTCTTTAAAAAGGTAACCGACTCAATTGTAATTTGCTTTAATATTGTTTCAAGGGGGCGGTCACTGCAACCCATGCAAAAATTTGGCTGCAGTCGTAATCAATGTTTTAGTGTTGCAAATTGCTCCACCAATGAACAAAAGCAAGTTTTTGTCGGAAGGATTCGGCGCTACACTGAAAACAGGGAAGCATTGGATGAAGATTCCAAATGCTGTTTTCAGATCGTCGCCAACGGGAATGAAACTTGGACCGACAGAAAAAAAAACAAGCAACAACATGGCCATCTGTAATCGG
This sequence comes from Ochlerotatus camptorhynchus, assembly GCF_037179485.1. Taxonomy (NCBI): domain Eukaryota; kingdom Metazoa; phylum Arthropoda; class Insecta; order Diptera; family Culicidae; genus Ochlerotatus; species Ochlerotatus camptorhynchus. The sequence goes on from NW_027040890.1 coordinate 2,870,127, forward strand.
TATGTATTCAGATAACGGTGTTGCATAACAGCCACCGGCAAACCGACATGACACTTAATTCTGATTTATGCCCGAAAATCGTAAACGGCCAATTTAAATGTGCAGTGATCCGATCTGTCAAAATCATAGGATTTTTTGATCTAGATAAAAATAATTTGTACAGAATAGATCAGACACGAACCAATTCATAACTTTTGCATGCGGGTTCATGGCTTAGCTAAATATTTCCCGCGAAAACGGAGCCAGATGTCAGAAGTGTGCTTTGGTCAGAAATTTTAATGTTTTTGCTATGGTCATACATGTCGGTTTGTCGGTGTAACAGCCTCCATAATTTCTTCTTTTTATTTTTCACAAACACGAACGTTTTCAAAGTCGATCGAAAATCACAATATGGTGGATTTGACGTTTACCTAGACCGTTACTGAACTCAGTAATGGAACGCTTTGTTTACCGAAACATCAGTAAAATATTTCACCGAAGTCAGTGATGAAGCTGATTTACAGACCTGCCGGTAAAAATGTTAACCGTTTTCGCTAAATTAAAACTATTCTGGAGGTACACCGCTGTACTCAATCAAAGCCTCTGCCCAATAGCACTGCGGAAGGTCAGCCTCAAACAACAAACATCGAACCATCTCCACAAGATAGCGGTTGCGACGTTCAGCCACTCCATTCTGCTGTGGGCTGTACCCCGCTGTAAACTGGGCACCAATCCCCTGTCCTTTGTAGAAATACCGCAGCCGCTTCCTAGAGTATTCCCCTCCTTGATCCGATCGCACAATTTTCGGACTGCGGCCGAAGTGGTTCTTCACGTAGGCGACGTACTCTTCCATCTTGTCGGCCACTTCCGACTTCTCCTTCAGAAGATACACCGTACAGTAACGAGAGAAATCATCAATTACCGTCATAAAGTATCGGTATCCGCTCACCGAAGGGACTTCCACCGGGCCACACACATCGGTGTGAACGATATCTAAGTGAGCCACGGTTTGCGATTTGGACTCTTTAGGGAATGGAATATGTTTACTCTTACCTTTTAGGCAGCATTCACAAGGTTGATCGACGACACACGCGACTACCTCAAGTCCATTCAGGTTGCGCTTTTCCAAAATCCTGATGACATTCGGCTCCCGATGGCCAAACCTCCTGTGCCAAACGTGTTTACAATAGGCGTGTTGGCTCTTTGCTACCAAATCAACCTCGTCGGGCCGCTTCAACTGGTACAATCCCTGCTTGAGACCGGCCATCGCTACTGTCACGTCATCTTGCTTGATTTGGCAACCACTGGCGCTAAAAACCACTGTCGTTTGCTTCTGTATGAGCGCTGACACCGAAAGCAAATTCATCACCAGAGTGGGGATGTACAATGCCGAACTTAGCTGCATCTTTCTGCGTTCACCTTTTTCGTCACAGCACTTGATTTCCCCGCAACCTTCGCCTTCCACTTTAGCCACTTTTCCGTTCGCCAGCTTAACGTACTTCACATCGCTAGGGGGCAATTCAACGAAAAAATCTCGGTCCGCAACGGTGTGGCGTTTGTCCATATTGTCACTCCCGGTAACACAGGTCACGAACGCAAACGAAACACTATCTTCTTTTTTTTTTGGTGCGCTGCGGCTGAGCGCTGCTCCGGTTTTCCGCCTCCCGAATGAACTGCCGGCAAAACTTTTGTTTATGTCCCGGCTGCTTGCAGAAATGACAGATGATCTGCTTCTTCTTTCTGCTTTCCTCCTTAACCTTCAACACTGAGCCCTGACGCATGGCAGCTTCGTCCAAAATTTTCCTTTTCACCAGCTTCAACGTAAGGTCGGCTTCTGCTCGGCTCTCGAGGGCAGTTATCAATGCGTCGAACGAGCTCGGAAGACTTCGCAGGATCATTGCGACAGCGAGATTTTCTGCCAACTCCTGCCCAGCGTTAGCCAGCCGTGAAAACAACTCCTCCATGGCAAACACATGCTCCTCCATACTTTCCCCCTCCGAGTAGCGTTTATCGCAAATGCGTTTCAGAAGGGAAACTTTGGAAATTAGGCTGGTTTTCTCGTGGTGATTTTTCAATGCCAACCAGGTTAGTCTTACGGTTCTCACAGCACGAATCAGGCTATGCTGATTATCATTAATCAGGAGCCCGATGGTTAGCTCTCGCCTTTACGTCCCCTGCATCCCAAACAGCAGCTGCTTCGGCATCCGGCTTTACTCCTGGCTCAACATAGCGCCAAAGCTCCTCGCGGATGAGTGCCAGCTCCACTTTAAAACGCCAACTGTGGTAGTTGATGTTGTTTAATTTCTGGATGCTAAAACGGGATCCATCCATTTAGTTGCACTCCGACGACGGCTGCCGCGAGGAACAACAAAAACCGCGACGAAAATTTAACGAATTCAGAAAAAAATGGCGTCACTTATGTATTTTCTTCACGCGCAGGCCCATAACCTGCTGTGATATGCGCAGTACAGAGAAAGGAAACAACGTGTAGTACGGTTGACTAACTAACTCGGAATGAAACTTTATTTCTGCTTGTTGTGGTATACAGCAATAAGTGTATTTGTGTGTGTGAAAGGAAGAGTGTGAAGAGAATATATAAAGCACTGATATAAAAACCGATCCTGTCTTTGTTGTGACTTTGAAATGACAAGAGTCTAACAAGTGGTGAGGTCGTTCTTGAATTTCATGTGTTGCAGGGTGTGAAACTTGATCCTCTTCTTGATGATGACCGCAACACCCCCCCCCCCCCCCCCATCTGGGTGCGATCAAGTCGGATAATGTTGTGATCAGGCAACCAAAAGCTGTCGCTGGATTTGAGATGGGTCTCTCTCACGTCGATACTATGCTTGCGGAGGAAGTCAGCAAGCTCGATTTTTTTGCTCGCACAGAGCAAGCGTTCCAAGTGATGATAGTTAATGCTTTAGACACCATACTGAATGATAAACTTACCGAGCACTTGCATTTGTTCGAGCTTATTGCGGCACTTACGAAGAGCGCTGGTCATGTCGACGAAAATCTTCATCACCTCATCCGCAGAGAACAGATCGGGATTGGCGTTTTGTGCTGTTGGTTGTCTCCAGAATCCAGGGGGGATGGAAAGCTTTGTCCAGCTGAGGCACCAGACGTTTCTTGACGGGGGCCGGATTGCACCCGTGGATTTGCTTGACCGTGGTGCGTAGCACGAAGAGGCGGGAAGTCCTCCACCCTGAATGCCGGAGTGTTTTCCTTCTTTCGTCCTGGTTGGCTTCTTGTGGACGCCTGCTTTTGGATCCGTTTGAAATCCTCGCGTTTGGAGCACTGTTTGTCGGATCCGACTCGTTGACAACGCACTCGGAGGAGACGCATTTGCCACAGCGCGGCTTGATGTAGCAGTTTCGGGTGCCGTGCCCGAAATTCAAGCAAAGCTGACACTGGCTGACGTCGTGGCGGCCGCAACGGTATGCCTCCCATTGAACAATGATGGAGTTGATGGAGCGGATGGTCACCGTTCCCTTCTGGAAATGCACCAGGAAAAGGCAATCCGGGTACGTTTTTACGTTTTCGTCTCTCCTCGTCATCCGGAAGACTGCGATTGGGGCTAGCTTGTAATGGTCCTTGAGTTCTTCTTCGATCGACTTGGGGTCGAAGTTCGGTAAACCACTGATGACTACCTTGAAGGGCTGTGTGAAGTATTCCGCCCTGGAATCCTTCAGATACTTCACGGTTGCTCCATACTCCGCTTTGGTACGCAGCATCACCTTGATGCCGATCCTGCTCAGCTTGAATTCAGCTGCAACACACAGCGATGTGAGATCGCCAATGAGCGTGCTGAGTGGCACTTTCATCACCACCAGTGAAATCACCGAAATCACCGATGTCGCTGACGTTCGTCACGGTGTCGGGGCCACTCGCACCATCGGACTGGCCCTTTTCTTCGTCCACTTCACCTCCGCTGGTGGGGCATTCCCAACATCGGTGGGAAGAGTAGAGGACCTATTTGTGATAGGTACGCACGAGCTACCTTCACCACTGTTCTCCACTTCACACGATGCGACCGGCACTACGACGCGAACAAACGCGCAACTCAAACAACTCGATTGAGCGAGCCAAAGCCGGACTAAACTGCTTGACTACTACCATAGAGGTAACTCTAAGACCAGAAGGTCGCGAAGAAACGGATCAACTTTTTGACTCAGCTCTGGTACTCTCTTCGGTCCCAAGCTAATCGATTCACCCCTCGAAACATAGGAAAATCCAATAACCCCTCATTTTATCTGTCAAACTTTCATAGCAAATCAAAACAAATATTGTGTAGTAGTATAATTTCGACTAGAATGAGGTACGTTAATCGTTTGCTTGGGACCAATAGGCTAGTCAAGTAGTGAGCCAATTTAAAATCGTTAGTTTCGTATTGATTGTTGCTACTACTCAGATGGTACCATGAATATGTACATCAACTGAGATCCTCGTGAATGTTGTATCAGTAAGTGAATCGATCGACGAATGCTTCAGAGACTGTACGCCTCTTGTTACACACTGAATCAGATCAAAAACCAAGAAAACGATTCGTACTTGTGATGATATTTAAAAGTTGCTGTAACCGGATCATTATTTATTCTTGTAGCTTGAATCTTTTGACAGAGTCTTATTCCTTTATATATCGCTGATTAAATTCGTCCAGGATTGGCATCTACTACAAGGACACCTACAGAGCACATCAAAATTGCTTCCGAATTCCAACCCATCGGCATTTCTCACTGATAAAGTCAGGCATAACTAGTGTTCACTAAATAACTCAATTAAATACTAAAGCCACAGACAAACAGACATAGCCCATTGAATATTTCTCACTGTAAAACATCGTCGCTAATACATTACCGCCATCTGTTGAGTACACTTTGGTGGGCACTACGCTGAACAGATGGCGGTAGTGTATAAACGTCAAACGCAAGAGAATTGACTATACGCGCCACAGGTGGCGGTACTACAAACTACGATACTTTTAAATTGACTGTTAAATTCTGGTTCGATGAACAACTTGCGAGTGTTATGTCTGTTTGTATGTGCTAAAGCATTACCTGAATCTATTGGTATTATGGCTATTTGGCATAAAACAGTGAACTGACATGTTTATTGACTCCTTTAGAGATCATATCAATGGTATTTTCAACTTATTCGAAACCTTCATCCCATGCATTCTTTTGTTAGAAAAGTTTGTTGATTTAACATCAACACTACCTTTCGTAATCAAACGTCAAATTTGCGCTCGTGTCTTGGCTACAACCTCCTCAAGATTTCTTTCCAAATGAATGAGACGACACGGGTAGGTACTCTTATATCTTGTTTTACTTTACAGACTCTTGTAGTACGAGTTAACAAAAGAAAAACTGTTGCTACACATTTTAGCCTTTTCTGCAATTCTGACTGTTTCTGATTGACATAAATTAGTTTAGTTTATCTTTTCCTAACTCAATTCGTACCGTATAAAATGTGTAACTAAGTATCACTGTTCGTTCCGACAGCTAGCCGGGATCCACCGTCTCTGCCTGCACTGCTGCGCTTCCTATTGAATCAAATTGGATAAATTTAGGCGAAGAGAAAATGCCGAACACTACTACAAACGGTACTGCAAGCAACCAGAATGGTTCTAAACAAAACCTCAAGACCTACTCACCAGCAGCAATCAGTCACACACATTGTCTCGCGCTTTCGCATTCACTCGGTTATCCGTTTTAAGAATTATCAAACCTGTTGCAACTTTTAGAATGTCTCTCCTAATAGGTATGTGTGTTAGTGTTCACGGTTTCTATGTTTAGTTCATATCACTAGTGCGTAATAGTAAGCCCTAGGCGAGAAAGGTTTCTCGTTTACACACAAAGAATTTTGGTGCAACAGAAAAACGGTTGTAAAAATAGGTTTTAGGACAGATAAAAATTAGGGTTAAATTTTCATTTTTCTCACTAGTAGGTTGGGTTGATTGAGGGATCAATACAAAAAAAAAGGATGCAAATTTTAAACGGATGTTGTAGATAAAGAGAAGATTATCTGAACTGTTCCAAAAATATGGAAATCGAGGTTTACATCCCTTTGTCGGTTTTGTTGTGCCATTTTTTTCCTATTTACAGTTCATCCTTGAGCAGCGTGTACCGCTTATTCGACGGTCCCAGATTCTTGAAGGTCGACTCCGGTGGCGAGGTACCTCTCTTCGTGTCCCCATTTATCATCACCACTTCGATCGTGTTGTCGTCGTTCCGGTCCGGGCCGTAATGGAATTCGCTGTTGAGGAGATAACCGTGTAAATGGGCAATGCTGTTCAGAATGGAAGTTCGATGGCTTACCGATGGAGTTTTCCGCTGTAGAGATCACTCAGAAACTGCTTCAGCTTGCCTGGAGCGTACATATCCTTGAAGCTGGGGAACAGGTACATATGCCGGAAAGAGTCAATCGCTATCAGCGGCAGGTCCGATTGGCTTTTGCCAAGATGATGCAGCGGGTGAGCAAACCGCTTTCCATCGGCCGTCAGGAAATTGATGTTTTCTGGAATGGGGTTTAGAATTGTTAGTTGATGAAAGTTTGAAAATACCGTCGTGGCGGGCTTCTGCGGACACTTTTCTGGTGTAAGCGAACTTGAACGTGTTCGTATGATATCAATAAAATAGTTAATAATAGCATATGGTATACATCTTGCTAGATCCAAGTTATCCGCATCCCTCAGGGCCCGAGGAAAACAACCTATGCGGCCCGTTAGAGACATCTTGGCGAACCGAGATCTCGACTATTGCAATTTAATTTATGTGTTTTTAAAACGGATAGATCTGAGGATTTAGTAGTTAGTGTCATCTTGTGTTCCCCCAAGTTGTTAGCTGCCCATCGGTGTACCCCCATGTTTGTCTTTTTCATCAGTTGGTCGCTTAGTTCGAGATCAAGAGCATATTGCTCTCCAAACCTTGTGTTCTCAATCCCTTCCCTGCCATCCATTTGTTACAATTTGTTACCCCTAACCTCGAGATAGCCGCGAGTAATCGGCCCCCGCTTTACTAACGTTAGTTTTAAGAAATTTTGTAATCTGAACAGTGAATATCGGCTCCGCAAAGCTACGGCAAATGAGCCTGGAAAAATAAAGGCATTATAAAAAAAAAATATGGTGTAAATCCAATACGAATATGTTTTAGGAAAGGTACACCACTCGTTGGTACACTTTTTCGGTTTATTCTGGGATGGTTTAATTAAAGTCATTCAAATCCCGCAAGTCCCTGAAAGTCCTCAATTGGTTATGGGCACCACACAGAAGGACCTCGCTCGCGAAATACCGCAGTTTAAAGTAAACGCCGGTGAATATGAGAATTGATTCTGTGTCAGGCTATTCTTGGAAGCGACAGGAGTCTCAGAAGTGCTAACGGAATAGTAACCAAGTTTTTGGAAAAGGACCGCTAAGCAAAAGCGCTGTTGGTAAGCTGCCTGGCTGACGACTGTCTAGAGGTCGTCCGGGAGAAGACAATGACGAAGCTTTGGAGGCAACATACGCTAAGAAATCGGGAACAAGCCAAAATCCGGAAGCAGATGGCGCGGCTGCGCAGAAGGAAGCGATATGAGAAACCACTTCTTGGAGTTTGATGAACTGGTGAGGAATTTGAAGACGGCTAGTGCTACCCTGTTTGAGGCAGATCTGGTGTCGCAGCTCTTCTAAAAGTTGCCGGATTCATATGATCCGCTTGTGACGGCCCTGGAAAATGATTTAACGTTGAATCTCGTCAAGCAACGGCTACTGGTAGAGGATTCAAAGCGGAACGGACCGCCAGGTAGATTTTGTGGAATCAAAACCAGCAGCGTTTGCAGGACAAAGGCAGCAGGAGTTCATCGGAAAGTGCCATGGATGCGGTAAACGTAAGCAAATCAAATGCGAAGCGAATTTCGTTAAGAAGAACTCGGTGAGTTTTATGGCAGATATTGGACGATGCGGACAGAAGCAGGCTGGAAAAATCCTATTTAAGCTGGATTCAGGCTGTAGTGATTACCTGGTAAGTTCGTATACTCGGCCAGCGATCCCTATGAAATCAACGGTGTCAATGTCACGAACGAGTTGTTTGTACCGGAACTGCGAGAGAATCTCATGTCAGTCAGGATAATGATGACAGCCAGTATCGAAGTTATATTCTCTGGAGACACAGCAATTTTGAAGAAAGAAGAAAATCACCTAAGAGGAAACCTTTTCGAAATAGAGCTGTTTGCCGAGGACCGTTATATGGAAACCGGAAAGCTGTGGCATCGACGCGACAGACGGAAGCGATGGCCCAACAAGGTGAGCTGAAAGGAATGAAAAACTACAAGGGACAGCCCTATGGGGTTGTACGCAATGGTGACGAAGGACTACGTGGTCTTATATAATAAATCTTATTTGTTAACTGCAGCAGAAGCTTGCGTTTTGTGTAGGAATAGGAATTTGAGCGGGGTTCTCTCTGTTTATACTCTTTTGTATGACGCGCTTGACATAGATGGCCCACAGCGGCTCACGAAGAGCTACTGATTCCGATCAATAGCGGTGTTCCTCCTTCTATGGATGCTCATGTGGGCTGCAGCTCGCTGCTTGCAGGCAGTCTTTCGTTGTGTACTGGAGAACAATGTCAACGCTGCTGCTGATGCCGACAACCGGACAACACCACACACGGTGATTGGTACTGAATTCGATCAGCGGTTGTGGGCTGCCTTGATAGCTAGTTGCTTGCGGGGAGCCTTTCGTTGTGTACTAGAGAACACCACCACTTACCACGCGGTTATTGAATAAAACCGTATGGTGAGACCGGATGGAACTCAGCTTTCAATTTCAATTCAAATCTGTGTTAGGGAAATCGCTTTTTGCAGGCAATCGGTGATAATTTTAATTATCATAGCAACAGTTGCACATTCGTGCAATTTTCAATAGTAAAATTTAAAAAAATATGGTCAAGGTGATACTCTAAGGAAGCCTTAGCGTGAAACTTCAAAGGCACAAATGTCAGCTTCCACAAAACATAAAAATTTGAAATTGCTACACCTTGTTTGCTGTGCTACTGCAAACAGAGAGTACCAATTTCATAATTGTATATTTTGTAGAAGCAGACATTTGTGCCTTTGAAGTTTCACGCTTAGGCTCCCTTAGAGTATCACCTTAAATTTAACAGATGCGTAGAAATATTTCTGATCGAATGGTGTTAAAATTATTGAAAATGGTCCAGGGGAAGTTGAGTTATTAACGTTCAAAATCTTTCATAATTTTGTTACATGTTCCATTTTCGGTTTTCACTAAGTGTATCCCCATATAGAAATCACAGACGTAGTCCTAAGGCACCGAAGATTGGCGTCTGTGAATCATGTGTTCAAGGTAAGCAATGTCGTCAGTCTTTCAGCGGTACAAGGAACCGCGCAACTCGTCCTCTTGAGAGAATCCATTCGGACGTCTGTGACCCCATCGATCCACCAGTTTGGGATGGGTCTCTATATTTGTCAGCTTTATCGATGACTACAGTCACTTCGGGATGATTTATCTGCTGAAGAGGAAGTCGGAGGTTTTCTAACGGCGACAGCAATGATCGGTAATCGGTAATGATCGACGCAACCAAATGGCGTGGCGGAAAGGTTCAACTGAACCTTAGTAGGGAAGATCCGTTCAGCACTCATCGACTCAATGGTACCGAAGAATCTGTAGTCTGACGCGGCACTAGCGTGTGTGCATCTTCTAAATCGCAGCCCTACATCAACCTTGCCAACCGGTGTCTCTCCAGCAGAAGTGTGGCTCAACTCCAAGCCGAATTTGGACAAGCTACGGATATTCGGCGGCAAATGTTTTGCGTGGATACCAACGCAGTACCGCAAGAAGCTGGATCCGAAAGGTCAAAAAGTAGGACATAAATGCGAGGAAGATAACGATTGCAAGGGATGTGAAGTTTGGCTCATTTCCACATGCTGATGAAGGGAGGGTGAAGTCCAACATTGAAGCAAAAGTACCGCTGTTAGTCAGGTTTTCTTTCGAGCAAGTGGGGGAAATCGAAGCTCAACCCGAAAACGGCGATGAAGTGTGACCTAAAGATGAAGACGATGATGAGGATGTCCCTGCTCCTACTGATGAGATCGATGCTCTTTAGAGTAAACCAGAACTGGATGAAACAGTCGACGACGCGCTCCCTCTACAAACAGAAAGACGGGAAGCACTGTCAAGGCACAGCAGACGAGAGCACAGGTTACCTGGTATAAGTTCGACAGTGAGCATGCATAAGGGCGTATACGCGATGATCGATTCTCTTCATCGATTTTCTCTTTGCATTGCTACAGCTAAGCGATACAATTTTCTAGAATTTGTTCGATGCAGTGCTGCAACAGGTTGTATTGGCTATCAAAAGCTGTGCACCGAGGAACGTTAATCCAAGCGAGTTATTAACAAAAGAGAAAATCGGCGAAGAGAATCCATCATCGCGTTTACGCCCTTATGCATGCTCACTGTCGAGTTGTTCGATTACTTTACAGGATCCACTAGATGTTTGATGAAATCGGAAATCAACCTGATCGGGATCCATGAAGGAAAACAAACGAGTTGTCCAACAGTAGTTAAGCCGTTGAAGTCGAAATGGATTTTCCGGATGAAGGAGGACGCAAATGGCCAACCAGTGCGATGCAAAGCCCGACTAGTGGTGAGCTTGAGCTTGATTGACCGCCCACGGTTGCTACTCTGTTACTGCCAGATCAGCTGTAATTACACAGAGACCCAATAGATGATGCTTGGGACTAGCAATCATCCTCAATGTGTAAAAACTGGTGATCTTAAATTAGGCAATACCAGCGCCGGCCGCGCCCGAACACAGGTCAAGAAAGGAATGGGAAGGATTGTGTTGACATGACACTCGCTTTGATGGAAACCGAGAACACCTCTGCACTTCCACGAGGAATCACTGGGATGTTGGATAAGAGGGTTGGGTTTGCAGCAGGGTTCGTTTTGGTAAACGATAAGCTGAATTGATGTCCTAACGATCATATAACGCGAAGGAGCTTGGGATTAAACCCACGGTCTTCTGCTCAGTAAGCAAAAACGTTTGCCACTAGGCAGACGAGCACCTTTTTAATCACCGAGTTGCTGTTATTACCATGTAGTCATATTAACAAATAAAACGATTGACGAATCTTGATGTGGATGGGCCTGAGATTAGACTCATGATGTTCTGCTCAGTAAGCAAAAACGGTTGCTCTAAGGCCACCGAGCACCTCATATCACATAATACCGTTGCTCAAATTTGTGTATCCATTCAAACCCGGAACCAACGACAACAACGAGTTTCGTAAAATACACGATACACAAGTGATTTTACCATAAATCTCTTTGATATGTAAGGACCTGGGACCGCGTTTTTCTGCTCAGTAAGCAGGCCACTGTAACCGACGATTTTTCAAATCCGAAAACTAAAAACTACGAAAAAGTACTTAGGCCTTCATTAAGTTCCACTTTCACGCGACGTTCAATGAAAGGGTCCTATCCAGGATTACATCTGAAAAATCCAAATCTGGCCAACGCCCACCTAAACCTGTTCTAATCCACCTGAAATAACTAACGAATGGAAGACTTTGACTACCCAGCCATGCAATAGTCCCATTCCGTGCCTTATGGCAACTTGATGATTCTATTGCGCTCATCTTTTGGCACCACCCAGGGGAGACTTGGTCCTGTACCTAATGCTTAACTTATCTCCATTTCACTCAGCTACTCGCAATTTCTTGTGATATAGTGGGCGGATAATATTATTATATGAGACAAATCAATGCAGACGTCTTTCCAAATTTGGCAGATCGACAGGTAATCGGTGAGTTACCACGATAGTTGCTATTCAACATCTCGACAACGTCCCATCGTCAACGCCTGCTATGAGAATTTCCCATTGCAGACGCCAACGAAATGACGTCATCGAGCTATCGATCAACTACCCTGGTTATCGCCTGGTACCTTATAGCACGATGCTGGAGAAAAAAATAAAAATGAAGAAAAAGAAAAAACCAAAAAAAATATGAAGAACGACGGCAATACGCCAGACAGTGAAAACGGAGGAGCAAACGTGTTCGCAAGGAGTGGGATATTGCAGAGATCACCAGTGTCGAACCTGGGGGTCACTGCAAATTCCAGCAGCAGCAGTAAGTTTCAAGAAGAGCAGCCAGGCGTTGGGCTAAGCCAGATATTCACACCAATATCCAGTAGTAGCAAATCCCAAGAACTGCAGCTCGGGAGAACCAAAATGACGGAGGTCAGGAGGAAGATCGATGATCTCTATGTGTTCGTGAAGAATAAAAACAACGTACACAAAGAGATCAAGCAACTTGTGACCGGTATCAAATCCGGCATAACAGTGGCAGATCGGGAATGTCAAGAGTGGAGAAAAAGGGCCGAAAATGCCGAAAAGGCTCTGCTGGAGGCCAAGGAGAGCATAAGACTGGCTCAAGCACATGAGACTCCGAAGGGACCCACAAATCCACGTCCTGAAAAGAGAGATAGGGACACGCCAGGAGATGAGGAGGAGCCCAAAAAACGCAGGGACGACGAGGAAGGCATCAAGGAGATGGGAGAAAATGGTGCGTGGCGTAAAGTCGAGAACCAGAAGGAGAGGAAGAAAAAACAGAAGGAAGATGAAGTGAGGAAGAAGGAAGAGGAAGCGAGGAGGAAGGAAGAAGAAGCGAGGAAGAAGGAAGAGAAGAAGAAGGAAGACAGGAAGAATAAGGAGAAGCCTAGGCCTCGTAGGGAGAGAAGCAAGGGTGACGCTCTGGTTGTTGAGGCGAAGGACAAAACGTCCTACGCAGCACTCCTCCGGAAAGTGAGAGACGATCCGGAGTTGAAACAACTAGGCGAGAATGTGGTGAAAACCAGGCGAACCCAGAAAGGCGAGATGCTATTCGAGCTGAAAAGGGACCCTACGGTTAAGAGCTCAGCTTTTAAGGAGCTCGTCGAAAAATCTCTTGGCGAGACGGCGAACGTAAGAGCCTTATCCCAGGAGTCAGTGGTCGAGTGCAGGGATCTGGACGAGATCACAACAGAAGACGAGTTGAAAAGTGCGCTGAAGGTGCAATGCAACCTGGGAGACGTACCGATGGCAATTCGGTTGAGAAAGGCGTATGGTGGCACGCAGACGGCGTTGATACGACTTTCTTCGGACGCAGCTAACGAGCTGCTGAAGACTGGCCGAATCAAGGTTGGGTGGTCAGTGTGCCCGTTGAAAGCTATTCCTCGGGTATCTAAGAAAATGGAGAGATGCTACAAATGCATGGGCTTCGGTCACCAGGCGAGACACTGCAAAGGCCCTGACAGATCTGATCTGTGCAGGAAATGCGGAGAGAAGAGGCACGTTGCAAAAGACTGTACAAAGCAACCGAGGTGCATGCTCTGCAAAAAGGAGGACGGAAATGGCCATGTGACGGGAAGTTTCAGGTGCCCTGAGTTCAAGAAGGCGATGGTGGGCCAGCAATAATGAAGGTAACCCAAATAAATCTCAATCATTGTAACACAGCACAGCAACTGTTGTGGCAGTCAACAACGGAAACAAAGTGCGACGTTGCAATCATTGCAGAGCCATACCGAGTCCCTCTCGATAATGGTAACTGGGTGGCGGATAGAGCAGGAATGGCGGCCATACAAGTCATGGGCAGGTATCCCATACAACAAGTGGTGGCAAGCTCATATGAAGGTTTCGTGATCGCCAAAATCAATGGAATCTTTGTATGTAGTTGCTACGCACCCCCGAGATGGACAATTGAGCAGTTCCACCAGATGCTAGATGGGCTCACCGAAGAGCTCATTGGACGGAGACCAGTCGTCATCGCAGGAGACTTCAATGCTTGGGCAGTGGATTGGGGGAGCAGATGTACCAACGCAAGAGGGTATAGCCTGCTGGAAGCTCTGGCAAAGTTGAACGTCAGTCTGGCCAACGAAGGAACCATCAGCACCTTCCGCAAAGATGGTAGGGAATCCATTATCGACGTTACTTTCTGCAGTACGTCGCTAATGGCAAATATGAACTGGACAGTGTGCGAGGAGTACACCCATAGTGACCATCAGGCGATCCGGTACAGTATCGGCGAACGAACACCGGTGGAAAAGCGGAGGACGAAAGTAAGCGAGCGGAAGTGGAAGACGAAGGCATTCAATAAGGATCTCTTCATCGAAGCTCTAAGGGTAGACAACAGCGTCCCGGGCCTAAGCGCGAATGAGTTGACCGAATTATTAGCAAGGGCATGTGACACAACTATGCCGAGAAAACTGGAGCCAACGAACAGGCGGCGTCCAGCCTACTGGTGGAACGAGGAAATTAGCACCCTCCGTGCTACTTGTCTTCTAGCCAGAAGGCGTGCTCAGAGAGCAAGAACAGAAGCAGACAGAGAGGAGCGCAGGGTGGTGTTCCGAGAGGCCAGGGCTGCACTGAAACGAAAGATAAAGCTGAGCAAGTCAAATAGTTTCAAGGAGTTGTGCCGCGATGCCGATGCCAACCCCTGGGGCAACGCATACCGAGTTGCGATGGCGAAGATCAGAGGCCCAACGATGCCGGTTGAAATGTGTCACAACAAGCTGAAAGTCATCGTGGAGGGACTTTTCCCACAGCATGACCCAACGAACTGGCCACCTACACCATATGGCGAGGTAGATGAAGACAACGTTGAACAAGTCTCCAACGAGGAACTCATAGCAGCAGCGAAAGGGTTGAAAGCGAATAAAGCTCCCGGCCCGGATGGAATTCCCAACGTGGCGTTGAAGGCGGCGATCCAGACGTTCCCGGACATGTTCAGGATGGTGCTGCAGAAATGTCTGGACGATGGTCAGTTCCCTGATAGGTGGAAGGTACAAAAGCTTGTGCTGTTGCCGAAGCCCGGAAAACCGCCGGGGGATCCTGCATCGTATAGGCCAATATGCTTGCTGGATACTGTAGGAAAGCTCTTAGAGAGGATCATCCTCAACAGGCTGACGAAATGCACGGAGAGTGAACACGGATTGTCGGAGAGACAGTTTGGATTCCGGAAAGGGAGATCGACGGTGGATGCAATTCGGACAGTGATTGACAGAGCCGAGAAAGCTTCCAAACAGAAGCGGAGAGGAAATCGATACTGCGCCGTGATTACGATCGATGTCAAGAATGCATTCAATAGCGCCAGCTGGGAGGCCATCGCCAAGGCGCTCCATAGAATGAGGGTTCCAGGCTACCTCTGCAGGATTCTAAGTAGTTATTTCCAGAACCGGGTCCTTGTCTACGTGACAGACACGGGGCAGAAATCGCTTAGAATCACGGCGGGGGTTCCCCAAGGCTCCATTCTAGGTCCCACGCTGTGGAACGGAATGTACAATGGCGTGCTGACGCTCAAGCTGCCCAAAGGAGTTGAGATCGTTGGCTTTGCGGACGATGTCGTCTTGACGGTAACCGGTGAGACGCTGGAAGAAGTGGAAATGTTGGCGGCTGAGGCGATAGATACGATTGGTAACTGGATGCAAGGAGCGAAGCTGCAGATAGCCCACCACAAAACAGAAGTGATGTTGGTCAGTAACTGCAAAGCAGTGCAGCGGGCAGAGATTACCGTTGGAGAGCACACCATTGCTTCGAAGCGCATGCTTAAGTATCTGGGAGTGATGATCGACGACCGGCTAAACTTTAATAGCCACATCGAATATGCTTGCGAGAAGGCGACGAAGGTCATCAACGCAATAGCCAGAATCATGCCGAACAATTCTGGTCCAAGCAGCAGCAAGAGACGTCTTCTGGCTAGTGTTTCCTCATCAATACTAAGGTACGGAGGTCCAGCCTGGATTGAAGCGCTGAAAACGAAGCAGAACCAAAGGAAATTGAGCAGTACGTTCCGGCTCATGGCCATGCGAATCGTGAGTGCGTACAGAACCATTTCGATGGAGGCAGTATGCGTTATCGCCGGTATGATCCCAATCGGCATCACCTTGGCGGAGGACTACGAGTGCTATATGACGAGAGAAACCAGAGGAGTACGAAAAATGGTGAGAACGGAGTCGATGGCTAAGTGGCAGCAGGAGTGGGATGCAGCAGAGAACGGTAGATGGACACACAGGCTAATACCGACTCTTTCGACCTGGGTGAACAGGAAGCATGGAGAAGTCAACTTCCACTTGACGCAGTTCCTGTCTGGTCATGGCTGCTTCAGGAAGTACCTGCATCGGTTCGGACACACAACGTCACCCTTCTGTCCGGAGTGTGGGAATGTGGAAGAATCACCAGAGCACGTGGTCTTCGAATGTCCTAGATTTGATGATGTGCGAGAGGATATGCTCGCCCTTAGCACGGAGAATGTCGTCGAAGAAATGTGTCGAGAGGAAGGCACCTTTAACGCCGTCAGCAGAGCAGTAACGCAGATCATGTCAGCGCTGCAGCGAAAATGGCGGGAAGACCAACTAGAAAGTAGTAATGTGCTCACACAAGTGCGAACTGAAAGCCGAAGCCGGGAGAACTCTCCGTCAGAGTAGGCTGTATCCACCACCAGGGATAACCGAGTAGAACGTGACGCTGGGAGATAAATGGCTCACAAATTGGAGAGACGATCAGCGAACTGGAAGCGCCAATTAGCTGAGGTAAAGTGAGGTGCGTAATGCACGGCCCCCTCCGAAGTAATACGACAAGTGGTTCCGGGGGAAAAGGGCAAGGCGTCTAAGGAGGTTTTAGTGCGGTAAGAATCCCACACACCGTGTCACCGCGACTGTGCGCCCAGTCGTCAAGCGGTGGCACGATGGCCTTTTTGAAGGTTTCCTCCTTGCCAAAAAAAAAAAAAAAAAAAAAAAAAAAAAAAAAAAAAAAAAAAAAAAACGATGCTAGGAGGCGAACCGGAAGAATCGGTGAGCTACCTCTCCCCCCATGCAAAGTCCGACTAGTGGTGACAACAAAAACAAGGGGTGGACTATGACGATATATTTGCTCCAGTTCCAAAGTTGACCACAATCCTGATCATACTGGCAGCCGGTATCCATCAGGGCTTTCAATTCCATCAAATGGACGTGAAAACGGCGTTCCTGCATGGATAGAAGGAGAAGATCTTTATGGCCGTTCCGGATGGTGTTATTTCGCCGTCAAACACCGTGTGTAAATTGGTCAAGTCACTGTACGGACTGAAACAGTCCCCCCGTTGTTGAAACGAGATGTTCAACCAAAAGTTGTTGGAGCTGGGTTTCCAACGTTTAATGCACGATTATTGCCTGTACACGAGGATTCAACCAGGAGATGAGATCTACCTCGTACTCTACGTAAACGACTGGCTGATTGCTGGAAGAAAGATATCGTCAATTATCGTTCATTTTTGACATGACGGATTGTGGAGAAGCGAGTCACTTCTTGAGAATGAAACTGGACTATAACGGGGAGAGAAACAGTATGCGATTGTCCCAGGTAACGAACATTGAAAAGCCGCTGGCACGGTTTCAAATGGAGTGCAATCTAGTCAAAACCCCTATGGAAAGAGGAATATTGCTGTCCGGTAATGGTGAAACTACTGATGAACCATATCGTGAGCTGTTGTGATCCATAGTGTATGTCATGCTTTCCCTTAGGCTTTCTGGGACGATTCCAACAAAATCCATTTTCATCTCACTGGCAGTATTTGAAGGGCACCAAATTAATGTTTAGAGTTCAAACGGAACGGTGAAGCGGAACCATTGATCGGCTATGCAGACGCCGATTGAGCATAGGACTCCATCGATAGGAAGTCGATAAGCGGTTATGTTTTCATGGTCTTTGGATATCTAATGTCTTGGTCAAGCAAGGCGCAGACAACAGTTGTCACTTCACAGAACAGAAGGGGAAGTGCAAACAAATCGCTGAATCAAAAAGTGGTACGTTTTTCTACTCAACAAGCGATGCTTTGTGGTAATGTTTTACACTATCATAGCGTGCTGCCTATCTTAACTGCATGCAGAAGATGCCTTCTACCACCAGGTGCGCTTGTTGTTTCCAATGAAAAGTGGAGCCACTTTCTGATCAGAAGTTCCACTTCTGTTCTGTGCTTTCAATCTGGTTCTCCCTCGGTAGAGAAGATTGTTCGGCTGCCTTTCAGTTTGTCCTTCTTTCCATCTACTGCTGTCAGTCTCGAGTCTATCTGTAGAGTCATCGGATCGGATCGATGTACAATTACACAACTTTTTCAACACAATTGACGGGGATGGTTTTCGATGCGATATAACCAAATATTTGCTACAGTGTAGAATAGATACTAACGTTTCTCCGATAGCAACTGCGTCTCGATCACCGTCTTGTAGTCCTTGATCGATTGGAAATCATCGGTGGCGTGGAACAGAATCAGGAACGGTAGCCCTTCCTCCGTCAGTTCTTCGGCATTTTCGAAGGTAATTTCACGCACAAGCGGGACGCACTTTTCCTGAACCCAGATGTTCAGCTCGTCAAAGTTGTTCAGATTTCCAAGGAACGTTTCGTCGTTCGCATCGGAAACGGCCACATCCGGTCGGAACACGATGATGGGGTGTCCTGGAAAAGTACAATCAATGGTTAGTTACAATCCATCCTCAAAAGATCTTTCCAGTAAATCATCTTTACTTCCGTTGGGTCCTTAACAAATTCGGAAGCGTTAAAATAGATAAAATCTTTATAAGCAACTAACTTTGTAGAAGTCGGTAACTAAACGCTCATACCTGGTGGGTGCATGGCGGAGACGGTGTCGCCGAAACCGGCTTGGAACACACAGTCCTCCTTCAGATTCGTGGCCACCCGTCGGAAGGTGTTGTACTCCGGCATATCCCGTCGATCAAAGTACCCGACCACTACCCGCTTCTTGGTGTCCAACTTCTCCAGATCCTTCAGATGATGGAACTCCTTGATCGGATCCTCCAGCTGTTTCTTGACAAACTCGGTAAAGGCTTCCACCGTTCGCGCACCTCGGTACTCCCGCTTCGTCGGCTGCCCATTTCGGATGATTTTTAGCGTCGGGTACTTGGAAATGTGAAACCGAGATGCGACTGCCGATTCCCGATCGCAATCGACCTTTCCCATCACGACCCGACCGCCATCGGGGAATGCTTCCTTAACCTGACAAATCGAACGAATTAGATTATAAGTATACACAAGTACAGGAACTTTACGTGCGTTGATAAGGATAGATCTGACTTACCTTATCTGCCGCTTCATCGAAGATTGGCTGCAGAATGTTGCTGAATCTACACCACTCGGCGTAGAAATTCATAAATACTAACTCATTAGATGCTGGAAAAGAAGCAAAGATAATATGAGGAAACGTAAAAGGAAATGCTTTTAGCGTTATCATTTGGTTTGATTGCCCATGATAGCGAAACGAAATGACCGTGCATTTTACTTTCGCGGAGTACTTTGAAACATACCTAAAGTCATATCCAGATTCTCGCTATTGAGTTGCACCGCTCCGCTGTCGGTTGGGTTGTAGAATAGATATGCAACCTGTGATGATGAAATTAAGACATAGGTATTAATTTTCGGTGATCACTTTCATAAACCATGCATGACGATGTGGCTTCACGATTACTTTAGTAATGAAAGCCAGCCGCGGTACCGGCTTCAATTTACGGTTCGATTAAGGTATTATTCGGGTTAGAAAATTTCGCCTGATGATGCACGAATGAAAAAAAAATGGTACAGACCTATGTAAAAAGCTCTCAAATGAGGGGGTTAGAAGGAAAGGGGTGTAAGTGACTTTGATCGCTTCTCTTCATCGACTTTCTTTTTTGATAGCCACAGTTTTAAAAACAGATTTTGCGCTATTTCTGCCACATAGTTTGATAAAGGAGGTTCTCATGTAGCATCCAGAATGGCACACGAATCAAGGAATGTGTTTGCAGCTGAATTATTAACGAAAGAGAAAGTCGATGAAGAGAATCGATCAAAATCACTTACACCCCTTTCCTTCTAACCCCCTCAAATAACAACTTTAAAAGAACGCCACGTTAAGAGTGCCTGTATACAGAGTGATGACTTCACCTTCATTTGATAGACTATCTGCTGGATAGAAATGACGTTTTCCAAGTCGTTGACAAACAATCGATTGTTCCAATTTTGATGTGTCGTCACTGTCTCTACAGACACTCTAGATATGTTGAAGGCAGGCGCTTATAGAACGCTACGTTGCAGGAAAACTTCAACTACCCCGGGCAATCTTTATAGCTGTCTTCATATCCTCCTGCCGTTACCCCGAATTAAATTATGCCTTTTTTGATTGCTGCTCTTTCTTTTCACATTCAAAGCTATGGCATCCGGGGACGTGACATTCAGTATAATGTAGCACAATCGATGTTAAACGGCACATTTCTCTGCCCCATCCTCGGAACAGTTGAGGCCCAATCAGTGCGGACACTTCATCTATACTGAAACTGACAGATAACTCTTTGCACTCCGATAACAAAAGTAGAAGGATGGACAAGGGACGTGTCCATACCCCTGGATTGGAAGACCGAAAATTCCCCCGGTAAGGAATAGAGCAAACTTAGCTATCTCCAGGGTGCGGACATGAAGGGAATAACTACGAAATGAGGCATGAAAGTACGACCGGGAAAACAACATTAATTCCTAATACGATTACGACACTCCGGTTGCGGGCGGCGGTGCCTTGTTCCGATAAATCCTTTCACCAGCTCAATCGAGTCAATAGCACTAACCAATCTAACCAACCACAACCTGATTCAAAATCGCCGACTAGCTGGTCCATCGAACTGGGTCACGCTAGAACCCAAATAATTAATTCGAGAGAATTTGAAATGCTGCTAATTCTATTAATTGGAACCCGGCACGCACTTTAGAAAGCTTTGTGGAAACCCCCAATCCTGCCATCTGCCGGCTTCGATCTTCATAGTCGTTTCGGAGAGGGGGTCTTCCAACTACTCACTATGGCGAGTATCCACTTAAGATTGTTAATGTCCATTCGCCGCCTGATGTTTCCATGACTTCCAGGGAAAACGCCTTACCTCGTGCGACCACCAACCGTAGTAAACATGACGTCATTTTCTACTACCAAAACGTAGGCGGAATGAATTCTGATGTTCAAGACTACCACCTAGCTGTATCGGACCGGTGCTACGATGTTATCGTTCTTGTCGAGACTTGGCTCGATTCTCGAACGCTTTCGGACCCGAATACGAGGTTTTTCGCTGTGACAGAAATCCGAACAACAGTTTGGGTAACCGTAGAACTGAGGGATCGCACTTTGTACCTATGTGTGGTGTATATTGCATCTGACCGGGTTTGTGACAACGAACTTATCGATACCCATTGCCGGTCTGTTTTAACCATAATGGAGAGTGCGACACCAATTGATGAGATAATCGGTCTGGGTGACTTCAATCTAGTTGTCGTTTCCTGTAAACCATCTAATAGCGGCTTTCTCTGCCTAGGACCTGTACGCTTTGTATTTCACACAGGATCAGTAAGCCTTCTCGACTGCAATGGTACAGCAACGCTATCTCAAATAAACCACGT
Source organism: Ochlerotatus camptorhynchus (assembly GCF_037179485.1). NCBI lineage: Eukaryota > Metazoa > Arthropoda > Insecta > Diptera > Culicidae > Ochlerotatus > Ochlerotatus camptorhynchus. The sequence continues at coordinate 2,891,537 of NW_027040890.1, forward strand.
AGTTAACTAGAACAACCGTAGCTTGGACTTCTGTTTCGTGAGCGTTCAGGACACCACTCCATTCATCTCCACGGCACCTTCAACGCTAGTAAAACAAGTACATCATCACCCTCCCTTGGTTGTCACTACTGTTGATGACAATCACGATCGGGTATTTGACGGAATTTTCCCGTTCGTGTCATACGATTTCCGGAAAACCGATCGCCGTAGTATCGTCAACGTGCTATCTAGTATAGATTGAGAGAGCATCCTTGATCCTGATAACGCTGAAACCACTGCGCAAACATTTTCACATGTCTTGGCTTATGTCATTGATAGACACGCTCCAACAAGCGTTCACCGTAAAATTTCTCATCCTCCCTGGCAGGCGAGTGAACTACGTAGATTGAAGGCGACCAAGAGAGCCGCATTAAGATAATTCGCTTTCGCTAAAACGTCACTACGTTAGGCTCAATTATGAGTTCAAGCGAGTTAGCCGTCGATGCTATTCGCGATATCAACGAGGCATTTAGAGGAAACTCAAGTCGCACCCGAACTCATTCTGGAATTTCGTAAATGAGCAGCGCAAAGAATCCGGCCTAGTTGCTTCCACTCCTCAGGAGATCTGCCGCTTGTTTTCTGAGAAGATCGCCAGGTTTGGAGATGATTTCTACTGCCGCATCACAACTCAAGTCGTCCGTCAATCCAGGACCCGATGGCGTTCTGTCCGTATTCCTGAAAAAAGCATATCGCCAGCTTGCTGATGCCGTTGCATGTTGCATCACCTATTCCGATCGTCCATCTCGAGTGGTACATTTCCATCTGGTTGGAAATTCGCACATATGTTTCCTGTCCACAAACAGGGCAGCAAACGCGATGTGGATAATTAGCGTGGAATTACCATAGAGGTAACTCTAAGACTAGAAGGTTCCGAAGAAACGTGCTCAACTTTTTGGCTCAGCTCTGGTACTCTCTTCGGTCCCAAGCTAATCGATGCACCCCCTCGAAACATAAGAAATTCCATGAACACCTCATTTTATCTGTCAAACTTTCATAGCGAATCAAAACAAACATAGTGTTGTACTAGAATTTCGACAAGAATGGGATACGTTGATCTATTTGCTTGGAACCAATAGGCTAGTCAAGGAGTGACCCAATTTAAAATCGTTAGTTTCCACCGGTTGGAATTACGTCGTTGAGTGCAGTTTCGAAATATGTTGAGTAAGTCATCATGGAGCCTCTGCTCTCTCATTGTAAGCAGTATCTAAGTGGTGAACAAGGCTTCACTTCCGGTCGTTCTACTTCCACAAATCTGCTGTGTTTGACAGCGTATCTTAGGGAAAGCATGGTAGATAGGACTCAAACATACGACATATATACCACCTAAACCATGCCATCGCGATTGCCAAGTTGCATAGACTTGGGGTCAGCGGCAACCTCTTGCGATGGTTTCGTTCATATCTCACTGATCGAAAACTGATGGTTTCCATTGGTGACAACCGGTCCGATATCTATCTAGCTACGTCAGGAATACCACACGGAAGTCACCTGGGACCTTTAAATTTCTTACTCTACTTCAATGACGTGAACTTTGTCATCGAAGGCCCACGACTATCGTATGCAGATGATCTTAAAATCTACCTGCAAATCCGCTCGATTGATGACTGTCACTTTCTTCAACGTCAGTTCGAAGCCTTTGCCAGCTGGTGTAATTTTAACAGAACGGTGGTTAACCCCACAAGTGTTCAGTGATCGGAAGAAAGAACCAATCACATTTGACTACGAACTTATAGGCACTGTAATCGTACGTGGGTGTTATTCTGGATTCTCAACTTACGTACAAGCAGCACCTTGTCGACCTTGTTTCTCCGACATCTACTGTCTGAAGTCACTGTACTGTTCCTTGATGCGATCCATTTTGGAATACTGTTCTGTGGTCTGGAGTTCAAACTACAATAATAGAGTTGAGAGAGTTGAGTTCGTTCAACGCCGTTTTCTTCGGTTCGCTCTGCGGAAGCTGCCTTGGAGAGACCCAATTCGTCTGCCCATCTATGAAAGTCGTTGCCAGCTGATTGATCTGGAGCCTCTCCGAACAGAAAAGATACCTCTACGACCCCGTTCGTCGCAGACACTTTACAAGCTAGAATTGACGGCAGTGCAATTTTGGAGCTAGTCAACATTAACGTCCAACCCCGTGCGCTAGGTGCAGACAAATCAATAAATAAACAATGTAAATCGTTAAAGTTTTGTGATTAGGTAAAGTACATAACTCATGATGGGAGCTTACCATCAATCATGCTGTCATTGGTCGAAAGGTACAATAGCAAATTTTCCAAACCTATCAATTAGATGCTTACGTCAGATCGCGACTTGAGTGTGAAACTGTGCTGTTTCCGCACAGAGAAGGTACGTAAGCAAATCGGCGATCATCTCTTTTGCCAGTGGTGGCGGGGGAGATACCCTACAGAAAAGGAGATGATCAAACCGATTCGTGCCTTCCTCAAAATTGACCTTGACTCTCTATATACAATTTTCACACTGCTGTACTCTAACGGAACTATCAACTCTATACTTTCATCTCCTCATCTATCGTATAAAATGACCATTTTAAGTCTAATATTTGACGTTAAGCATCTCCAACTATGTAAATGGAGTAATACAAGTTAAAATACAGTGCCGTCGGGATTTTCTGAGGCATACAATCTTTGATCACTCCGAAGGGCAGTAAAGCCGTTGATCCCCGGTCCAAGAGTTGATAGGTCGATAGATAGGCTCAAGCAGAGGTACGCTTCGAACATTTACTCGGCGCTTCGGATCTTAGCGACATGTTGGAAGAAATGCAAGAGCTCGCCACTGGTGTCAATGTCAACGACAACCTTCTCAAAATGCTCTTTATTCAGCGTATGCCACCGCATATTCGTTCGATTCTAACCTTCAGCGATGAGACGCTGGCGAAGCTCGCAGAAATGGCCGATAAAATGGTAGAAGTACCACAAATCGCAGCAGTATCAGCACCAGCACCACCCGGTGCGCGAAGTTTCAACGGTGAAATCGAACAAATTAAGGAGCAGCTGGAAGTAGTACTGAGTACCGAGTTCAGACGACTCAGAACAGGTTCGAATCAACGACGCAGCAGATCGTCATCACGTGCGCGAGCCGAAATGGAATTGTGCTGGTATCATCGGAAATACGGCCAAGGAGCTCACCGGTGCAAGCAACCATGCCAGTTCAACCTTAAAAAAAAAAACTGAATGTTTGTTACTACCGAACTTCGATTTCTCATCGACGCCGGATCGGACGTATCGTTAGTACCAGCGACACGGTTTATCCGTACTGACCTTGGACTACGAAGACGATTCACCTGGCACTTTTTGGTGGCCGACGTCAGCCAACCTATAATTGGAGCTGACCTGTTGGCACACTTCGGCCTACTGGTTGCCTTAAAAAACAAAACCCTCGTCGACGCAAAAACCAAACATTATTCCTCTGGCAGTGTGATGACCACTGATGTGCATACGATCACCACCATCGACGTGGACCATTGTCAAGTATCGTCATATTACCCTTCCGGCTACTGTCTGTGCCGATGTTCAGCATGATGTCACACATCACCTCGAAACAAAAGGGCCATCAGTCGCTTCTAAGGTTAGGATAATGGCCTCCTGATAAACTGAAAGCAGCTAAAGAGGAGTTCGTGTTGATGGCAGAACTTATAATTTGTAGACCTTCGTGTAGCAGCTGGGCCACGCTATTCCAGTGTCCCGAAGAAAAATGGACAGTGGAGATTTGTGGGCGACTACCGTATGCTCACCATCCCGGATAGATATCCAGTGCCACATGTGCATGCTGCTGAATTCATTGCAAGGTAAGCGAATCTTCACTACTCTTGATTTGGAACGACCGTATCACCAAATTCCTGCAGAAGAAAAGGACATTCCCAAAACTGCAGTGATTACTCCTTTATGAGTTCACGCGCAGGCAATTCGGCCTTCGCAATGCCAGTCAAACGTTCCAGCGTTTCATGAACAAAATCTTTGACGATCTAGATTACGTCGTCGTGTTCATCGACGATATATGTATTGCGTCAGATGTTGAAGAAGTGTTTCGAAGACTGCAGCAAAATGGTCTGGTGATCAACGTAACAAAAAGCAAATTTGCGCAGTCGAGCGTTGAATTTCTAGGTTACGTAGTTGACCAAGACGGTATTCGACCGTTACCGACCCGGGTTCAAGCTGTGGCAAACTAAAAGCTACTTATGACAGGAGCTACGGAGGTTCTTAGCCCTTATTAACATATAGAGTTCTCCAGATGCACAAAAGTGTGCGAGGGACCGCGCGCTACCTTATTAAGTAGTTGTGATATCGCGATACCTTTTTGGTTCTTCTTCTTCTTCATTTTTATATAAGGATGTTGGATTTTAGATTGCGCTTGGAGATCTTTATACAAGCGTTTTATTCCCAAGCAGAGTTGCGACCTATCACAATCACGATCGTCAAACAGCTGATGGTAGTAACGCCTGGTACATTCCTATCAATGTGCTTGTCGAAGCTCTCCTCATGACTATACATCAAGTTGACGAAAGTAGTAAAAAGCAACTGGTGAATGTCGTCTTCGGTATTGATCCATCACCGATCTGGTCATTCCCGACAATCACGACACTCATATGTGCTCGTTTTGAAGCAGTTGATGCTTTGCTTGCTCATGTGAGTGTGTTGGTGAGTGATCCCAACAGCTTCCGTTTGATTTTGCCAGCTTTTTTGGAAACTCACACAGTCGCGCGTGCCGAGACGAACTTGGAATGCGTAGGCATTGTTTTCATTTTCTTCTGTCGTTTTGCTTTTTCTCATCATCGTACACGCTATTTCAAAACTACCCAAATTTGGGTAGAATCCACCCAGATCCGTCAAAACTGAACCTACCCAAGAATGGGTAAACTGTGTTGGGAGTGACAAGTTGACAAATGAACAACATTGACATCAATCCGATCGACGTTGTTCATTTGTCAACTTGTCACTCCCAACACAGTTTACCCATTTTTGGGTAAGTTCAGTTTTGACGGATCTGGGTGGATTCTACCCAAATTTACCTCTCACTGCGTGGCAAAATGTACTATCAGCGATAGTCGGTTGTTACGTTGACGAGTGTCGAGTGATTGTCATGATATTTTGCATCACTGTTCCCAAGGCTGTTGACATGCAGTCGGAGATACGAAAATTTATACCAGACAACGGAAAAACGATACTAGAACCGTGAAATGGCGTGATACTTCCAGGCTCGCTTTTGATCGTTGCAAACATTCGTTAAAAGAAGTTACTTTGCTCTACTATCCGGATTCTGACAAACCACTGGCTCTCATGGTCGACGCTTCAAGTACCTCCGCGGGAGCAGTTCTTTAGCAGTTATCTGGGACAACTTGGCACCCGCTCGGATTCTTTTCCGAAAAGTTTGCTGATTCTCAACGAATTACTCGGCATTTGGGCTTGAACTGACGGCAATGAAAATGGCAGTTAAATATTGATAGAGCTGGAATTAGGGCGTAACAGCTTTTGTAAACAATAACTTCTGTCGATGATTTCTCGAAACTCAAGGCACGCCCACGCAATCCAACGGGAAGGGGAAGTCTTCCCCTACCGATGGTGACGTTGATTTGAGTGGGCGAGCCTGGGCTTTCTAGAAATCATCGAGAGAAGTCATTGTTTACAAAAGCTGTTACGCCCTAATTCCAGCTCTATCTAGAAATACTTTCGCTATTTTGTAGAAGGTCGCAAATCTGTCATTATAACTCACCCAGTAGGCTACCACGATGAACGACATCTGCGGTATATTTCACAGTTCTCAACGGATATTAGTCATATCCGCGGTTTGGAGAACACCGTAGGTGGCACAATGTCCCGAATCGAAGCTGTAACCTCTATCGACTTGACCGCGAGCAAAACTAATGAAGTCATCCAGCCTCAAAATAGAACAGCTACGACTGCCTATCGCCTCAATTTGCCACATCATTTCCACGGTGTGGCACACCTTGGCGCAAGCGCAACTAGGCGATTGATCTCCGACAGAATTGTGTCGCCGCCTATGAGCAAAGTCATCAAGGATTTCGTTCGCAGCTGTACTGATTGTCAGGCATCTAAGGTAAATCGTCACACCGTTACTCCTTTGGGCACGTTCAATCTCCCGAAATCTTGATTTTGGCATATCCACAATGACCTCGTCGGTCCACTTCCGCCGCCGTCTCAAGGACACCGCTATCTTCTCACCATCGTGGACCGCTTTACACGTTGGCCAGAAGCCATCCCACTTCCGGATATAACCGCACCAGCAGTTGGTAAGCTGCTGACACCTGAGTGGATCGCTCGTTTTGTGGTACACCGGAGATTATAACATCGGATCAGGGACGCCAGTTTGAATCTGAACTATTTCGGGGTGGAGCGCCAGCATCGAACACGCAAAGTTGCATTAATGTGCAAACTTGGAGTGATCAGTTACCTATGGTACTCCTAGGATTACGCAGTGCCTTCCGTGACGATCTATAATTTCGTCGGTGCTATAATGCTCTGCTGCTGAGTTGGTGTATGGCCAGGCACTAAAAGTACCTGGATAGTTTTTACGACGCTCCAACGACAGACATCGATCGAACAGCTTTTGCCAGATAACTCCACGAAGCGTTTGCGGAAATTCGGTTTCCAAAAGCGATTTGTACACAGTTGCAGTCATGTCACCGACATGAATCTTAAACTTAACTCTTGATCGAGAATCCACAACGGCCACTGGCGTCTTGTAACCTCACTTTTTACCTGTGCTCCAACTTTCAAAATCAGATTTAATGCCATATTCATACTCGAATCGGTTGAAAAATACACTTTATCTTCTAGTTTACTCGAAATCTATCCAAGCAATATTTTGAAAATTGTCTATGTTTTAAGAGTTGGTGCACAGGTGATTGAAGTTAAGGAAACGCTACTGATAACGGCCGATTCATATGTGCAGCGATCCCAACTGTCAAAACCATAGAAATTTTTTATCTAGATAAAAAATAATTTGTCCGAAATAGATTAGACACGAACCAACTTATAAATTTTGTACGCGTGTTCGTGGCTAAGATAAATATTTTCCGCGAACACGGTGGCAGATTTCAGCTTTGTGTTTTGATCAGAAATTTCTTAGTAATTTGTATGATCATTCATGTCGGTTTGTCGGTGATCACGTCTTAGTTCGAATTGATGCATTGAAGCGTTCCTCACAGCGCTCTTACGAAGGACCATATGAAGTTATCAAGCGTGGTGAAAAAATCTTCGAAGTGTTGGTTGCATGAAAGAAGCAGAGCATTAGTATCGATCGACTTAAGGACCAGTTTACATCTGAAGTAAGGACCCCGACTGACGGCTGCACGGTCACCGTGTTCGGTTCTTGATTTAACTGGGGGAGCAACTGTGGATACACCCTTTCCGATGAAAGCGAATTGAAAAACCACCCTACGGAGTTTGACAGTTGATAACGCTGCGTCTTAATACCCCGTTCACATTACAGCGTATATCACGTGATAAACGCTGTCTTGCAATGAGCACTAATACATCTAGTTTTCATTGGAAATCCTATGTATGAGTGCTCATTGCAAGACACACTATATTACGTGATATAGGCTGTAATGTGAACGGGGTATAAAGAGAACACGAGTTTGTACAACTGTAGAAACTTTTCATGAGTACGAAACCCTGTAAATCTTTCAAGTTTAGATTAATGATAATGAACTTAATAAATAAACTTAAAAGATTGACCACACTAGATTTAGCCATATGTGAAGGCTAGTTGCAACGGAACAAAAAGAAGTACGAAACCTTGAAACTGAAATACGTCCCAGATCCTAGAAAAACGGGTTCATGTCTTGGATCTCTAAAAAATATTCCTAGTTCGAAGAACAAAGAACACATCGTCATTAAATTAATTTGTTCTATGGGTATTTAACTCGATATTATCCAGTTGTGAAGAGTTGATTGTATTTCCAAAGAAATTCTGAGTAGCGTTTCAGGAGATTCTGAGGAAAATCCCAATCGAATTCTAAAGAGACTTTCGGGCTATTTAGTCATAGTCTGTAAAAATAAAGAAACTGCAGACTGGCTAAAAAGCATTATTTCTACAGTAACTCCCTGGTCAGGGGCAGAGCTGTTAGCAGTGGATGAAAAGGAAATCCCGCGTCCTGAAATACTCATTGGTTTCTTCCCTTGGAGTTCAGAGGACAAAAATGAAGAAATTCTGACTCTCCTAGAAAGTCAAAACGATGGGTTGGCTGTTGATGCATGGAGGATACTGCAGCGCAACGTAAAAAACCAACATGTAGAACTAGTTTTCACTGTCGACGGAGGATCCTTGAATTCCATCAAAAACAGTAAATTCATCCTTGATTTCAAGTGTGGAAATGCCAACATAAGAAAAAAGTTCCAGAAGAGAAATCTACATGATGGTAATGAAAGACCAGGGCAAAGGGATGATGGTGAATCTCAAAAGACCCACGTAGGCACTGGCGATGACAAGATGATCGTAGATCAAATTGACAAAATCCCAGGACCAAGTGGTGTCGAGAGCAAAAAAACAAACCGTAATGCTCCTGGCTACACTACAAATACAGTCGGTGACAAAAGAAAAGAAAAGAATACACCACAAAGCAAGGATTGAAGCCAGGATACAAAATTACTAGGATCCAAGCAGAAAACAATCAAAATAAGGGGAACCGCAAAACCAATGTTGGGGAAGAACTAAATCCCCATGCGAGCGGTGAACAACAACAACTTCAACAACAATAAAATCAAATTTGTTCAAGTGAACCTTCACCATGCAAAGGGAGCAACTGCTGTACTTTGTAAAAGGTTCACAGAGAGAACACTGGACATTGCCCTTATCCAGGAGCCATGGACAAATAAAAGTAGGATATTAGGAGTTCCTACAAAATCTTGTAAGTTAATTTACGATGAAGAGCAATTAGCTCCAAGAGCTGCAATTTTAGTAAATGGAAGAGTAAATTTAGTTCCTATTACAGAATTTATAAAAAGAGACATTGTTACGGTCCTGATGGAGGTTCCAACAACTCACGGGAAAACGGAAATATATATTGCTTCAGCATACTTTCCAGGAGACCTGGGAGATGTACCTCCACCAGAAGTAGCGGCGTTTGTTTCATACTGCAAGAAACAAAATAAGGCATTTATAATTGGATGTGATGCAAATGCTCATCACACAATATGGGCTAGCACGGACATCAATACCAGAGGTGAGTAACTTTTAGATTATATTTCCAACAATGATATAGATATATGTAACAGAGGAGATGCTCCAACATTTATAAATGCAATTAGACAAGAAGTTCTTGATTTGACTTTGTGTAGTCCAATAATCTCAGACAAAATCAAAAATTGGCATGTGTCAGACGCAAGGAATCAAAAATATCTCCAAATGATAAAATGACAAGCGATCAACGAACCGAATAATAACGCTATGTCAGAAGTGAAAAGTAATAATGATATAATCTTCTTCGTTCTTTTTCATGACAAGCAGCCCGTGCGACACAACTAACTCGGGGCGGTAGAAGGAAACGAGCAAATTGTTGGCAAGCTGCTTCACGAAGTAAAGCCGAAGATGATACACGTGTGTTAATGGGATTTTTTTTGTTATGTCTTTTCTCGATTCATATCAAGCTGTGTCCTCATCCGTGTATATTGCAACAAAGCAGGCAAGCAATATATCATTATCCTTCTACCACTCGGATCGAGCTATATTATAGAGCGAGTTTGTCATGGTAGTCGTAGCAACCGTTTTGTCTGTATCGTTGGTTGCTTTATGTGTTTGGATTCGCTGGTCAGACGAAATATCTTTGTCTGATCACAGGCAAATATTATTTGAATATGAGGCTGGTCAACAGGTCACACAAACTTTTAGAGATCCTAGGAAAACGAACTGGGAGCTATATAATTCAGAGCTAGTGGCAAAAAGAGACACGATAGCAATTAACTTAAACACTTGTGAAGAACTTGAGAATAGTTCTAAACAACTTTCAAATTTGATCCAACATGCCTTTTATGAGAGTTGCATCGAAAAGGAACGCTCTACAAACAGGGATGTACCTTGGTGGAACAACAGGCTACAGAAACTTCGTAAAAAAGCCCGGAAGCTTTTCAATAGGGCTAAACGAACACAACAGTGGGAACAATATAAGGAATCCCTCACCGCCTATAATAAGGAAATACGGAGATCAAAGAGGATACACTGGAGGCATACATGTGAGAACATTGAAAATACTCCAGCAACTGCTAGGTTGCAGAAAATACTCGCTAAAGATCATTCCAATGGTCTGGGCACTTTGAAAAAGAGGATGGCTCTTTTACTACTTCTACAAATGAAACGTTAGAGTTGATGATGAGAACGCATTTTCCATGTTCTATTATTAATTCAAATGAAGACCAAAACGTGACGACAACAGCAATTGGTATCGATGAAACCAGGACGGATATTCATGAAATATTGAATGAAACGACTGAGTTAGACAGAACAAGAGCTGATGCTTGCACTTTGGCCAACAAAATCTTTACTGAAAGAAAAGTTGAATTGGCGATTGACTCCTTTGAGCCTTTCAAGTCACCAGGTAGGGATGGAATTTTTCCTGTACTACTACAGAAGGGAAAAGCGGTTGTAATGCCTATTCTAACAAAGATATTTCGAGCAAGCTTAATATTAAGCTATATACCGGCAGTGTGGCGACAAGTGCGGGTTATTTTTATTCCCAAGGCTAATAAAAAGGATAAAACTTCACCAAAATCCTTCAGGCCAATAAGCTTATCGTCTATTTTGCTAAAAATAATGGAAAAAATAATAGATGAACACATAAAGTCATCATATTTAGTCACAAATCCTCTGAGCAAATATCAATTTGCATACCAGGAAGGTAAGTCATCAGTAACAGCACTCCATACGGTTGTTACAAAACTAGAAAGATCTTTTGAAGCAAAGAAAATTTCACTTGCTGCATTCCTTGACATTGAAGGTGCATTCGATAATTCATATCACGATTCAATGACTACAGCTATGATGAAAAATGGTTTCGATCAAAGCATTGTAAATTGGATCAATGAAATGTTATCAAAAAGAAAAATATCAGCAAACCTTGGAAGCTCACTCATCAGTGTAAGAGCAACCAAAGGATGCCCGCAAGGAGGCGTGTTATTACATCTATTGTGGTCTTTAATAGTTGATGATCTTCTCAAAAATTTAATAGCCCATGGCTTCGAAATAATTGGCTTCGCAGATGATATAGTCATAATTGTACGTGGCAAATATGATTGTATTATCGCTAACAGAATGCAAATTGCTTTAAATTTTGTCTCATCGTGGTGTGATACTACTATCGTGCCATTTACCCGAAGGAAGAAATTTTCATTAGACAACATAAGATTGAAAGGCACACTTTTGGAACTTTCTAATGCAGTCAAATATCTTGGAGTAATCCTCGATAGTAAACTTAATTGGAATATGCACCTAGAGCAGGCAATAAACAAAGCTACTAATGCTCTATGGATATGCAAAAGAACATTCGGTAAACAGTGGGGACTGAAACCGAAATTGATCCATTGGATTTACTCGGCAATTAACCATTTTATTCGAGCACTTAAAATGACGTTTACTACCACTCGAACTTTGAAATAAAACATTATTTTGAGATTTTTTCTTCTAGAACCTCGAGAAAAGTAGCCAACATTTGTGCGTTTCATAAAAAAATATAAATTATTTGGTCCAGTTTTGTGAAATCGCTGGTAGAAAGTCACGCCAAAACTGCTTGACAAAGTGGTCAATTGTGAAACCCAGGATTACTTATGGTGGATTGGTCTGGTGGCCAAAAACAAAAGAGAGTGTTGTTCAGAGAAAGTTAGAAAAACTCCAAAGGTTAGCAACTCTCTCAATAACAGGTGCAATGAGAAGAACACCATCGAAGGCATTGGATGCTTTGCTTTATATGCTACCATTGCATCAATTTGTACAATTAGAAGCCGAAAAGTGTGCTCTAAGGATTACAAGGTCAGTGAAACTCTTTGAAGGAGATCTTAGAGGACATCTTACGATTCTAAAAACTGTTAGTATCAACCCTCTAGTAAGGAACAACGAAGACTGGATGGAGAAAAGATATAATTTCAATCGACTTTTTCGAGTACACTGAGGAAATTAGAATTACGATTTTCATAATATGTTTCGTATGAACAAGCATTTTGAGCTCTGGAAATAGTTTCATACGACACGTATGTTATTCATAGCATGCGTATGATAATTACATGACTCAAAAATGATTCCCATACGAAATGAGTCTAAATTTCATACGAGACTGCAATGAACTTTATGAGTTGATCTTGTGTGACAAAAATCATACGTCGTTCGTATGAAACGCTGTTCAAAACAAAACAATATGGCGTCCGAATCGAAATTACTAGCGTACGTTAAAGTTCCGGCGGAAACTTGGGCTGTATTGAGAGGTAAAAACGCTGAATTCTAAATAATTTTCCGGATCCTACCTACATATTTAAAATTATAGAGTGTATGGCTTTAATAACAACCATTATCGCATACTGGTAGATCCAGAAGAGCGATTTGATTTGGACTAGAACAAAACGTAAGAAGGTAATGTAAAGATTATTTCAAATATTTACTATCAATGTGTCCACAGAATCTGCCTAACATCAAAATACTGCGGTTACTGCAATTCTGTTGCGATAACGGACATAACTGAGTTAAAGTTGGAACCAGTGGCATCAATAGCCAGGCAGATTGTAGTCCCAGCACTTAAAATTTAAAGGGTAATTTTTGAGTGATGTTGTTTATAATACAAAAACTCAAATGCAACGCAAACTAAAAATTTTCTTTGTTTAAAAAATAAATATGAATTTATGATTACATGTATCTAATTATTTTCCAGGAAAAAACTACAAATAGCTACAATGAATTTCATAGTTGATTCGATTGCTTTTCGTATTCCTCTCGTTTCTAATTCATACGAATGAAACGTAAATTTCATACTCATAACGTATCATTTTCATACGACACATTTATGAAATCCATATGTGTCTACTGCAAAAAACATAAATGATAACAAAGGTGCGCGTTCATATTTCTATCGTATGAAATTCAAAATAAATTCTTTTGGTTAAATTCCATAAACATTTCGTATGAAATTCCAACGAATTATTTCCTCAGTGTAGTTGACCCTGGGCGTAATTCATGGCAATTTGGTGGCCCGGTTCTTCGTCCAGGATCGATTGTTTTTTATACAGATGGTTCAAGATTGAACAATCAAGTGGGAGCAGGAGTAACTGGCCCAGGGATAGAAATATCGGTTCCTATGGACAGATGGCCAACTGTGTTCCAAGCTGAAATCCAAGCAATTTTAGAGTGTTCCGTTATATGTTTGCGTAGAAACTATAAGAGTTCAAATATATGCGTCATGTCCGACAGTCAAGCTGCTCTAAATGCTTTAAAGTCGGCGACATGTACATCAAAACTTGTCTGGGAGTGTGTTCAATCACTTCAAAAATTGTCTTGTCATAATCAAGTCAACTTATATTGGGTTCCTGGTCATTGCGGGATTGAGGGAAATGAAAGAGCTGATGCACTAGCAAGACTCGGATCTTCTCATAAGTTCATCGGGCCAGAGCCCTTTTGTGGCTTATCGGCTGCATCTCTTAGAATGGAGCTAAAAGCGTGGGAATCTTCAAAAGTGGAGGAAAACTGGAAGAACACTTCCATTGCTAGGCAGTCGAAGCGATTTAATAATCCAAACATTTCTGTGACCCACAAAATCCTGGAACTTTCTAAGAAAGATCTTAGTATATATGCAGGTCTTATAACAGGTCATTGTCCGAGCCGTTATCACTTGAAGCTGATTGGAAAACTTCAAGATGATGTATGTCGCTTCTGTGGCATAGAAAAGGAAGACTCGGAACATTTGCTATGCCACTGTCCGGCAATTTTCAATAAAAGGCGTAAGTTCTTCGACAAGGGGCTGATAGAACCCTTTGACATTTGAAGAACAACTCCCAGTACGGCAGTGCACTTTATTCGAAGTATAATGCCGTGCTGGGATAATGCTATTAGTCAAACGATGGCGATCACTCCTAATAATAGTGATACGGCATCTTGATATAGCTAAAGAAAAAAAAATGGGGAATATATCACAATAGATCAGAAAAATGGTCGCAGTGATGAAAATACCCGACAAGGAAAAAAAAAAGAGACTTTTAAGAAAATTTCAAAGCGAAAAGATTTGAGGGTAGCTCGAAAACAGCTGATGTATGTTCCCGGAAGTTCCCGTGAATCGGGAAATATTGTTGTCCTGTGATAAGTGAGGTAATAAGTTATTTTTTTATAGTTGTTCATCAACATGTTTATTTTTGAACTTCTATAGAAGGATCCATTAAACATTGAATTGTGTTATCGACTTAATTTTAATGTTTTGATTTCTCCCGGAAGATATCAATACATTCCACCCGGAAGTTTCTTTCGACTTCCCTGAATTTGTTGACAACTTTAAATTTCCAAGAATTTAAACCAACTATTGCAGGAAGCTCTTCCCAAAAAATTCTTCTCGCTTCCCCTGAAAGTGTTTTCCAGCTACTCTGAAAGTTTCTTCCGACTTTTCCCGGAAGATTCTCCCAATTTTTACCGGAAGTATCTTCCAAACTAGAGGAAAACAAAAACGAACGAATGGGGAAATTTGAGTTCTGGCAGTATTGCATGAACCCGACGATGTGTACCCCTATTGGTATACACCATCATACATTCAGAGCTGAATTCACTTCAGTTGACCTTTCAGAGAAAGTGAAAACGCTCCTCCTCCTCCTAGGTGCCTTCGTTTGAGAATTTATAAGACAACATTAAAAAAGAAACGCGGATCCATCTTCGCGAAGATCAATGCAAACGACGCTGCTGAAGACGATTACGTTATGTAGCGATATACGATTACCTATTATATGAGCGCAGCCAGCGAATATATTTCCCTCACCCCTACTCGATCAATGACTCTAGACGCGAAACACGTTGATTGGAGCCTGTACAACACAGCTCGAATCAACTAGCCCTTAGCAAGTCGCTGATAAGCATCGGTCCTAATCCAATAAGTATGCAACTAATTCGTTCCGTTAGGCTAGTCCCTAAATTGAGAACGCGCTAATAATGCTCCTGCCTACTACTACAACACCTACGGAAGAATGCAAACAAGCTGAGCCTGTTTCGTCGCGGTGAATTAATTAGCCCCAAGCAAAACGGGCGACGCTCGTGGCGATGGACAAGAAGACCATATCAAACATCTTACGAGGTCAATCAATTAACGCATGTCTCGTCCGGCAGTAGATAAGATTCTCACGAAGATGGTATTTTATGATACACACTTCCGACACTGGGCTTTTATCTACTGCGCGATCCACACCGTGAAGCACTGCAACAACTACCGTATGTCGTATGTCGTCATGATCAGGTTCCGCGCGACATGAAAAATGTCAACCTCTGATTCGCCAGAACCGATGTTGTGTTGTACGCTCGAGATTGGCTGAAAGGCCCAGTTAGCGGCTAGCTTCCATACTAATACCGCTACACGCACTGGGGTGGTCTGAATTCTACGTTTCATGCCACAGCGAAAACCCCCCAAAACTCTAAAAATATGCGCTTGATATTCATAGAACTTGCCACGCATGTTTTCGAACGGGGATGATCAAGGCGATCCTGAACTAATTCCTAGCAAATAACCGCACTGGAAGAAAAAAATCCCACCGGGAACGATGCGGAGTCACCCTACCGAATGCGACAAAACATTAAAGAATCTTCCCCCCAGCCAGGTGTGGTTGGGAGCGCGACGCAATGA
Source organism: Ochlerotatus camptorhynchus (assembly GCF_037179485.1). Classification (NCBI taxonomy): domain Eukaryota; kingdom Metazoa; phylum Arthropoda; class Insecta; order Diptera; family Culicidae; genus Ochlerotatus; species Ochlerotatus camptorhynchus. The sequence continues at coordinate 2,907,399 of NW_027040890.1, forward strand.
AATCTGGGACGATTAATTTTTCCTTATTCCGATAATACTTTCACAACACTACTCACCATCAAATAACTGAATATCGTTAGCTTTGCACTACTCAGCGGATTCATCTTGACCGGATAGTCACTCCGATGGAGGAAACTTAACCAGGGCACTAATTACGAACTAAAAAAGAACACGCACACGCCACCAAATCGAGGGGATGGAGCGAAAGGGTCTGCTTTTCCTTGGTGCCGAACCACAGCCGGACAATACTGTTTGTTTTGTCGGACGTCTGCCTTGCTTGTCCACCGGTCCAGGCTAGTTTTGGGAAGGATTTTTCGCGATCACAGACTTGCACTTGGCTGCTGCACTTCACTTCAATAACCACCAGACAGTTTCCGAGCTGCCGACGAAAGCGACGACGACGACGACGACACGACACACGCATACATCAAAACGCAAAAGCCAGCAAAAGCTGATGGGACAGCAAAAGAAACTGCGTTTGACGTTTCGTTGGAATCTTTGGAAAAAAAAGGTGGAAAATGCGCAGGGAGGGTAAATCGTAACAGGTAGTAACGCCTCTGCAGATCATGATGCTCTGGCTAGCGTTGCCAGAACTACGGGTATAGGAGTATTTTTACCGATTTTTTAGTTCCATACACGGATAGAAATCTCCTTATACCTTTTGGCAAATTTCTATTGCTGATTATTCATAAAATGTATAAGTCAACTAATAAGCAGACACTTTGCAAAAAGTTAATGAAGCTTATATGTCAAATGAAGTGTACAAGCAGTCACACATACCTTTATGCATTCTTATAGGACCTATATGGTTTTTCTTATGGAATGTATAAGGTTGATGTTTTGGCAAAATATATAAGTGAAACAAATGAATAAAATAATTGATTTTCGTTTCGTGTACACACTTAATCACGACTTTTTTTTTACAGATTTCGAACTGTAAATCACAAAATATACCGAACATTCAGCTACTTTCAATAAAATTACTGATGTTCAGTAGCTTTTGTGACAAACTACTGAATACCGTATTAGCAACTACTGAATTTTCCGTACAATAACCGTCTCCTAGAGGAGGGATGTCCGACGTGTAGATGCTGTAAACCAGTGGTCCCAGCAGACTCCCTTGCGGAACACCTACTGGGATCGGAAATTGTCCCGAAAAGGGAACTATCCAACGACACCCTGAACGACCTTTGCTGGAGATAGTTACGGGTGATTTTCACAAGGTATGGTGGAAAGTTGGAGTTACAAAGCTTGTATATAAGTCCTTCGTGCCAGACATTGGCAAACGCCTTTTCGACGTCTAACAAGGCCATGGCTGTGGACTTGGATACAGCTTTGTTACTTCGGATGTTATTCATCACCCGCACTAGCTGATGATTGGTGGAATGCCCCTTACGGAACCCGAACTGTTCCGGAAGAAGAATGTCATGTTCCTCCACAAACTTGTTCAGTCGGCTGAGTATCAATTTTTCGAACAGCTTGCTCAGCGCTGAGAGCAGGCTAATCGGTCTGTAGCTTGACGGTAGTGAAGGGTCTTTCCCAGGTTTGCGGATCGGGATGATTTTTGCCACCTTCCAGATGCTTGGAAAGTAGTGCAGCTCCAAGCATCTGTTGAGGATGGCAGCCAGCAGCGAGTGGACCCTCGGGCTGAGATTTTTCAACGCTAGGTTGAATATTCCGTCAAACCCGGGAGCTTTAATGTTTTTACTATATTTCAGCGCTGAGCAAATTTGTTCCTCTGTAATCCGTTCTTCTGGAGGGACGGCACAAGGGGAGGTATCTAACGTCTGGACGCACTGCGCAACCTGGTTCTCGAGTGGACTTGGGATTGTAGAGCCAAGCAAATGCGACTGGGCAATGTGCTCCCCAATCGCATTGGCCTTCTCTTCGTTGGTGACAAGTCGGTCGTCATTGACTCTAAGTGGTGGAATGGGCTTGGGGTGAGACTTCAGCACCTTGGCAACCTTCCAGAATGGTCTGGAACGGTCGTCCAGGTTCTGAACGAGCCGCCCGAAACTCTCGTTCCGGATTGAGACCATTCTGGAAGCGATCTGCCGATTCAGTTCGAACATTTAATATTTACGCTGCAGATCCCCAGTCCGCTGAAACTGGCGTCTACGAACATTTCTGAGCCAAATCAAGAGTTTGGTGTGGGAATCAATTGCTTGAAACTTACCCCTCACAGGAACTCGTCGAACGCACTCTTCGTCAGCCACGGATATGGCTTGATGGAGACCCTCCAGGGCCCGGTCGATGTCCTCCACTGTGTCGAGCGGTGGGTTGTCGTCGATGTGGCGGTCGACCACGCGCCGAAACTGGACCCAGTTGACTCGATGGTAGTTCTTCCGCTGGCACGGTGCCGGGGCCACGTTGCAGCCCAGCTCGGTCAGCACCGGTTGGTGGTCCGAACTCAGGTCGTTGACGGCAACCGGCTTGGTTAATCCGGTGTTTGCCAAGAACAGGTCCAGCGTCAATGGGTTGCCCGTCGGTGATGTGAAGGTTGGTTCGTCCGGAAACCAGACGGAATAGAGGCCATGCTGGGAATGGTCGAATAGCAGGAGGCCGTTCTGGTTCTGCTGGTAGTTCCGCCAGTCCTCGTGCCGGGCGTTCAGGTCCCCTCCGATTACGAAGCGGGCATTGGTGCGGGTTATGATGGCAAGGTCGTTCTTGAACTGCTGTGCTGTACCATTGCTAACGGTACATTGCCGGGGGCAGTAGGCGGCGATGAACCGGACGTTTCCGGTCGATGTTTCCACCTCAACGCCGACGGCCTCGATGATGGAAGTGCGGTAGTGGGGTAGGGTGCAGTACTTGATGCCTTTCTTGATGATGACCGCGACACCGCCCCCCCCCTGGAGCTGGTGCGATCAAGCCGGACAATGCTGTGGTTGGGCAGCCAGAAGCTGTCACCGGTCTTGAGGTGGGTCTCGGTGAGAAGGCCTACGTCGATGTCGTGCTTGCGGAGGAAGTCTGCAAGCTCAATGTTTTTCGCCCCTACGGAGCGAGCGTTCCAGTTGGCGATCTTTATGGCTTCATGGTCCATAATTAGCGACGAAGGAGATGATAGCTTGGAGCTGTTGTGTTCTTGTTGCGCAGGTGCGCTTGATGATGATGGCCTGGGCCAACAGTGTGACGATCTCATCCGTTGACAGCGGAGAATCGTCTGTAGCTTCGCCGGTTGTACCGGCCAATCCCGGAACAGGGGGATCCGTCGATGGCCCGGAGGCTTGACCGGATACTGCAGCGGCAGCCAACTGGGCAACAGCCAACTGGGCAACAGCCAACTGGGCAACAGCCAACTGGGCAACAGCCAACTGTTGGTTGAGCGAGAGCGGCGGCAACACTGGAATTGGCCGTGATTGGACCGGTGATAACGGAGGAAAGTTCTGCGCGTTGTTTTCTGGAACCTTCTTGCGACCGGGATGGCTGTTGGACGAGGCCTTCTTCCGGATCTCAGCGTATTCGGGCCGCTTCGGATAGGCCTTACTCGTGGCCTTGTGGGCGGCACCGCAGTTGGCGCATGTGGGAGCGGCTTCCTCGATGCTGTCGCAGTTGTCGATCTTGTGGTTTTTGCCGCATTTGATGCAGCGGCTGGCCATGCGGCAATTCCTGGTGCCGTGCCCGAACAATAGGCAGTTCGAGCACTGAGTGACGCCACGGTGGGTCGGCTTATACCGCTCCCACTTCACTACGATGTGGAACAGTGTGCGTGTCGTCTGGAGATCCTTCACGGTTGTGGAGTTCTTCTCCAGATGGACCAGGTAGAGCTGGTCACGATACTTGATGGCCTTGCTGCGGGTCATCTTGTGGACTTCGACCGGCTTGAGGCCGTTCGCCTTAATCTCGTCCATTAAGGTAGTGGCGTCCATGTCGTGGAGCCCACGCAGCACCACTTTCAGCGGCTTGGTGGCCTCGATGTCGTGGGAGAAGTACTCCAGCTTCATCCTGTCCAAGAGGGCCTGGACTGTGTTGAAGTGTTTTTCGGCCGGGACCATCAGTTTGTAGCCTTGTGTGCACCGTTGAATCATAGAGGTAACTCTAAGACCACTGGGTCCCGAAGAAAATCATTATTATTTTTGGCTCACTCAGTACCAGAACAACGGTCCCAAGCAGTCCCAAGCAGTCCCAAGCTATTTCACTCACCCCTGCATGTTCTGCATGAATCCACACACCCCTGATGTTATCTGTCAAACTTTCATAGCGAATCAAAACAAACATAGTGTAGTAATAGAATTTCAACTAGAATAGGGTACGTTAATCGTTTACTTGGGACCAATAGGCTACTAAAGTGGTGAGCCAATTTAAAATCGTTAGTTTCGTATTGATTGTTGGTTGAATGGTGCAGCGAAGGCCCTACTTAATGTAGAAATCCAGCTGCTCCCATAGCCCGGGAGGGAAGCCCTTCACATAAAAGGGTGGCAACTTAACTTTTTTGGGCACCGTCTCAGGGTCCGACTGCGGCTGGGCTCCGTTCTGCAGGGCGGAGAACGGATTGTTGCTCAGCAGCTTTTTTGCTGCCGATGCGGTGGCGCTGCTGTCTTCAGGTCTGGGTCGTTTAGTTCCGGGAGGCCCCGGCTGCGGGTCCGCAACGCCTGTCGGGACGGGCAATGGGGTTTTCTTCTGCTTCTTCTGGGCTGGCTCGGTGGTCGCGCCGTCTCCTGGGAGAGTCTGTTTTCCCGGTAAACCGGCACTCGCGTTACCGCGCGATTTCTTACCCATGGCTGGGTCAGCGAGAGCGTCACTACACAACGCGGAGCTAATTCGACTTGCGAACGAACGAACGAAACTAGAGAGAATTCAAATCGACTGAACTGCTCAACAGTCTGGCAGCGAATGATGTCGTCAACGAGCTTAGATAGCTCATATTTATACCAAAAATCAATACGAAACTAACGATTTTAAATTGGCTTACTGCTTGACTAGCCTATTGGTCCCAAGCAAATCGATTAACGTATCCCATTCTAGTCGAAATTCTAGTACTACACAATGTTTGTTTTGATTCGATATGAAAGTTTGACAGATAAAATGAGGGGTTATTGGTTTTTCCTATGTTTCGAGGGGTGCATCGATTAGCTTGCGACCGAAGATAGTACCAGAGCTGAGCCAAAAAGTTGAGCACGTATCTTCGGGACCTTCTAATTTCGGCACAATTTGCTGAGTGACTTACCCCTTGGAATGAGTATATATTCAGAAAACATCATCAGCAATAAGAAGACAACATAGAATTTGTGATAGCTATATCGGAAATACATTTCATAAGGGATGGTTTGAGCGAGAAAGTTGTTTTTTACTATGTTTGGATCTAGGTTTGGATAACATGTACAACATACTTCATAAAAACTATATCCAGTATTTTACGGTCGCTTATGGCCGCCACAATTTAGCTGAGTTTTTAGTAGGGAACATAAGATTTGAAGTTTGGGTTGTGTCGTTTGACGGGTAAACCATCAAATTTGAACGTTTACACGTCAAACGACACAACCCAAACGTCAAATCATATGTTCTCTACCAAAAACTCAGCCAGATTGTGGCGGGCATAAGCGCTTGTAAAATGCTGGATACGATATCTAGCGAAATACCCCAAGCTGCAATAAGGAACTTACGTTTCCAATTCGGAAATAGTGCAGAGAGTACATTAAATCATTATATTCTACTATCAAAGTTACCCGCATTATCAAAGATATCCTGTTTTACGGTACACAATAATGAAAATTATGGTATTTGAGAAATTTACAATAAAAAGGGGGGTTGTTAAGCATCTTAAAAATCGAAATTTATTTTTTATCCCATTCAATATTTAACCACAGACAAACAGACATAACACATTGAATATTTCTCACTGTAAAACATCGTCGCTAAAACATTACCGCCATCTGTTGAGTACACTGTGGTGGGTAGTACGCTGAACAGATGGCGATAGTGTATAAACGTCAAACGCAAGGGAACTGACTATGCGCGCCACAGGTGGCGGTACTACCAACTACGATACTTTTAAATTGACCGTCAAATGCTTGTTCGATGAACAACTTGCTAGTGTTATGTCTGTTTGTCTGTGATT